>NC_061509.1:74921902-75004261 GCF_022539505.1 Lolium rigidum
CATCTTCCTCTCCCTCGTCCTCTTCTTCCTCTTCGTCACCGAGGTAGTCGCGGACGTCGGGAGGAGGGGGATGAAGGTGCGGACCTGGGCGTACTCAGCAAGCCGGTAGGCCCGATCCTGCCGCTTCGCGGTAAGAACCGGGTCCACATCAGTTGGAGCGTTCTCGCGCACGCCGAGGAGCGCATCCAGATCCAGGTCTTCGTACCAAGAGCAGGCGACACGCAGCGCCGTATCCGCCCCGGCACGAGCCGCAGAGCACTGCCACTCGCGAATCCTCCGCCCGGCATCTTTCAGCCGCTCGGAGGTGAGCGTCAGGGTGGCCGGCAGCGCTTCTCCAGGCCACAAGACCTTATAGAGCTGGATCGCCACGTCAGGAAGGTCGGAGAGATGCCGGTCCACAGCGCGCATATGCTGGACGCGGGCAGAAAGAGCAACCAAGGGATCATAAGGATCCCAAGGCGCGGCCAGATCCTGGAATTGCTGCGCAACCCGGCGATCTGAAACTTTCTTTTCCGTGTGCACCTGTGAGTCCGGAAAGAGTTCTGCAAAATAAAGGAAAGACATAAGGAAAATACTACCGGAACAAATAAGCTTGTAAGCAAAAGCCGGAAGAGAAAGAAGAAACACTTACTGAGGGCGAGCGCGTCGGTTCGCGCGACCAACTCATCATACTCCTTCGCTCCGCGGTTAAGCGAGCGACCTGGTCTTCGGCAGCCTTCCGGAACTTGCCCATTTCCTCCAGCTCTGCCCTCAACACCGCAGATGGAGTTGGCGGAATCATCCACAACCTCCGCCAGCCTGGCCTCGGCCGCTGCCTTGGCATCCTTCGGCTCTTGGTCATGCTTGGAGCGCGGCTCGGATAGCTCTGTTCCTTGAGCTCCACGGAGGCGGTCTTCCGGGCATCCAGGGCCTTCCGGTGATCCCGGATGAGCTGCTCCTTTTCAGCTGGAATCCGAAAAAAGAAATTCAAACAAAAGTATAACCGGTAAGGCACGGAAGGACGATACAACCGGAGAAAAAGCAGTACCTTGGAGTGCGGCAATCTGGGCCTTGAGGGCATCAAGGGTAGCTTCCGGGACAACTGTTGAACAAAAAATTCATAAGTGTTAAAAAAGAAAACGTCCCGGTAAGAAGATGCCGGAGGGAAAAAAGGAAACAAACCTTGGCAGTAGCTATGGGCCTCGGCAAGGTCCCGATGCTCCCAGAGAAGCTCCTCGAAGAGCTGCTTCCGAGCATCCGCCGTGCTCTGTTCAAAGGAAAATAATTGTGAGAAAGAAGCCGGTTTCTCCATGCTTTTACCTAAGTTTCGCGCTAAGAGCTGCGCCCTCAACCCGAAACTCGGGGACTGGCTATGCCGGTTTTTCAAGTTTTTGCTTAAAGTTTCGCGCTAAGAGCTGCGCTCTCAACCCGAAACTCGGGGACTGGCTATGCCGGTTTTTCAAGTTTTTGCTTAAAGTTTCGCGCTAAGAGCTGCGCTCTCAACCCGAAACTCGGGGACTGGCTATGCCGGTTTTTCAAGTTTTTGCTTAAGTTTCGCGCTAAGAGCTATGCTCTCAACACGAAACTCGGGGACTGGGAAGATAGACAAGATCCGGAAAGAAAGAAACCGGCATCAACAGAAAAGTTGCAAAAAGATTGGTGAAACTTACCACCACGTTGCTGGTGGCGTCATACCACGCACTGTCGAACTCCTTCACTGCGCGCTTGAGCCGCATGAAGTGTTCCTCAGTGGACCGGGGCCCAACAGGGTCTGGCGCCGGGAGCCGGTCCTTCCCCAGGCCGCGGGTGGATGCAGATATATCCGCATCGTTCCACTTTTGGGCGTAGGGGAGAAGGAGCCCAGGTCCCGGCCCTCGCGCTTCAGCTCAACGATCCGGCCCAAGAGGCCAGAAGGTTTTCTCCAACCGCAGCAGCGGCGGGGCTGACATGCAGCACCAGAGGCTGCGGGCCGGTGGCTGAGGTGCCGCCCTCCATAGCTTTTCCCCTGGAAGGCCCCGGCTTGAGGAACTTCGCGAGCTTGAGGGTCTCGGGCGGTGGCGTCGGCTTGGCCGCCGAGGGCCCTTGGCTTAGCGGCGGCGTTGGAGCGGCCCCGGTGGGCTCGAGTATAGGAGCTTCTGGCGGCGCTGTAGAGGAAGCCGGCACGGAAGTGTCCGGCGCGGCCTTGGTGGGGGAAGAGCTGGAGTGCTTCTTCTTCTTCTTCTTTGGGGCGAGAGGAACCAGAGGTTCCGCCCGCCCGGCAGCTTCATCGTCGGCGCCGGTGTTGCTGGCGCCGGTATCTGGGTTCTCTGGAGGGGAGGTGAGATCCTCCTCCGCGCGGTGATCAGGAGGTGTAGGGGCCGCGCGCCCCGCACTTGCGGTGCCTCCCAGAGGGGAGGCAGAAAGGTCGCCGGTACCGGATGGTACCGGGCTTGACTGAGGAGGAGGAGTTGGGGTCCTTGCGGTTCCCTCGGAGGTCTCCGGCTTCGGGCCGCTGGCGCTCTTGGACAGCTTGAGCGCAGGGCTGAACAAAAAGGAGAGGAAAGATCAAAAACAGCAAAGAGAAAGGAAAAGTTTGGAAAACGAAGCAAATAGAGAAACAAAGAACTTACCCAGAGGCGACCGGCATCTGCTTATGCTTGTAGCGCCTCTTGCCAGTCTCTTTCCCCCCAAGGACTTCCGTCCGGAAGCGTTTGGCGGGGGGAGCTTGGCTGGAGCCGGCGTCAGGAGCAGGCGCTTTGTTCTTCTTGCTCTGAGGCATGAGCTTCTCCGAGGAACTCGCGGCCAACCTCGGCCTCGCGGGGAGCCGCGTGCTCGTGGACTCGTGGTTCGGTGCCGGCTGAGGGAGCGTCTACAGAAGGAAATAGGCAACAAAATATGAGAGACCGGAAGAGGAAACTACCTCAAGCATGGTGAGCTCATCGTCGGAACCGGAAGCCGCAGAAGAAAAGTTACCAGGGCGCTGAGTGGGGATGCGGCCCATCTTGAGATCGTACCAAGGGACGAAGGGATCTGGGTCAACCTTGTCCAAAGGGCGCTTCCGGCAAGGGCCTCGCCGATCTGATTCGATGCGAGGGAAGCGGTCCTTGGCCTGAAAACAAAAAGAAAAACAGTTAGCCATAGCATAAAAGTTACCGCTAGAACAACCCGGGGGGCGCAATCTCTTACTTCCTTGGTTGGAGGGTTGAGGGAGCTGAGAGGCAGAAAGCCCCCCTCCCAGTCATCCGGCATGTCCGTTTGGCATATTTGACTAGCCTTGCGGACCACATCCGCTTTGCTTAAGGGAAGGCCGGTGATCTTTGTGGGATCGCCAGGGCCGTACATCTCGCTTATCTTATGCGCCCGGCGCTTGAGGGGAAGCACCCGGCGGCAGATGAAGGTGCGGATGATATCATCGGAGCAGATGTTGGTCTCCTTCATCAACTTCTCCATGAAGCGTACCACCCGGTTCGTCTCTATGTGATCCGTACCGGGGAAGTAGCCCCAGTTGACCTTGGTGGGAGGCGCGGGATTGAAAGCCGACAAGTTGATGAGATCCGCGGCGCTATTGTTCTTCACGTAGAAGAACGTCGTCTGCCACAACCGGCAAGACTCGAGGCCGTTGAACTTAAAAAAGGGGCTCCCTTGGCGGGAGCCGATGATACAAGACCCGCATTGTACGGGGGGTTTGGGCTTGGGAATATCCTTGCCCTGGACCGAGTTGATCCGGAGAGAGAAGAAGCGGGCAAAGGTCTCCCGAGCGGGACGGATGCCGATGTAGCCTTCCATGAAGGCAACAAAGCAAGAGAGATAGAAAACGGCGTTCCCGGGAAGGTGATGAGGCTGGAGTCAATAAAAATCAAGAAATTGGTGGAAGAAGTCAGAGGCAGGAAGGCCGAAGCCACGCTCAAAGTGAGCAAGAAAGACAACAACCTCACCGGGTTCAAGCACCGGTTCGATCTCGTCGCCTGGAAGCCGGCAGGAGACTCCCTCCGGTATCCTCCGAGACCGGTAAAGCCAGTCAATCTCGTGTTGTGTCACGTCGGAACCTCTCCAGGCTCCGCGTGTGATACCGGAAAGATCTTTTCCGGGGGCCCGGCTGGAGGTGCCGACCTCTTGGTCTTTGCCGGATTCAGTTTCCATCCGGGCGAGATCTGCGGTTAGCCCGTCGGAAGTCCTACTTCCTTGGCTACTAGAAGATGAGGCGAGAAGAGATTCTTCGCTAGACATGTGGATCTGGAGGACGCCGGTATCTACCCGCAAAACAGTTTTCCCAAAAACTACCCTCGCGCGAAGATCTACGAGTAAGAGGAAAAGCAAAATAAAAAGGAAGTAAATACTCTACCGGCCCAAGATCTGGAAAGCAAAGAGAAAAGAGGTAAATGCGTATTGAGCCTAACCTGAGGCGGCGGAGGCGCTTAGGAAGAAGTTCACCGGAGAAATGGCGAGCCCCTGGCCGTCGACGAAGGCCGGCGACGGAGAAGGGCGAAGTCCGCCGGAGGAAGCTCGAATCAGCAGCGAGGAGGGAACGCAGCAGGAACTCCGCGCGGTGAAGAGCTTCGGCGCAGCGAGAGCAGCGTCGCAACGTCGATAGGAGCAGCGCTCTGGCGGCGACCGGCGGCGACGAGGAAGCAAGGGGCGAAGGGCTCGAAGTGCTCTGGAAATGGGGGCAAATGCGAAGAAGAAGATGAAGTGGAACCGCTCCGCCCTTATATAGAGAGAAGAGGAAGTGGGCCGAAAACCGTCGGGCCGCGGCGGTTCGCCTCGTGGGCCGCCACGTGGCACGCAGATACACGTGCGGAAAATAACATGCCACAGGGAGGCCACACGGATCCAAAACGGCCGCGAGGATCCGGTGTGGCGCCATAAATGCTGGCGCAGAAGCCGAAGGGAAGTGACCTCTGACATCGGCGCGTCGGTCACGGTGCGCATGTCAGCGGCGGGGCACTGTACCCGAGAAATTCTCGACTTCGACGAGGAGAGAGTTAATGTCTAAGATGCCGGGGAATAAGATACCGGAGGCACCTTGAAAAGAGGAAAAGAAGTAAGTCCGGCAAAGATGCCGGAGATCTAAGTTCATCGCCGGAAAGATTAAACCGGTACCTTAAGGTATGAGAACCTGGCATGGTCCGTCGGATAGGATCCACCGGACTATACCAGCTTCGGGGACTAATGTTGGGGGGATGACCCCCGGTATGCCAAGGGCATGCCAAAAGCGGATGGTTTAGGCCATCAAGATACCGGTTTAATATTTATACCGGAGCACGAAGTTAAGGATTTGGCTAAGTGAAGCTAAGCCGGTATCCCCAGAAGGGGTATACCGGAACCGGATAGAGAAGACACCGGGCTACCGGTAAGAAGTGCACTGTAGCACGTCGGCAGGACTGGTCAAAGATTCTCTCCGGAGCTAGAGGACAAAGATGAGCTAAGCAAAGTAGCTTTAAACGAAGGCCTGACGATAAAGAAGAGGATGACGCTGAAAGAAGCCGGAGGACGTCAGCCTCCCCGATTAAAGAAGACCCCGGTGTCATTTGTGATTAAAGTAACTTTGTAAAGTAGTTTGTCTAGTCAAAGATGCCATTAGGGTTTCTTCCCCTGTAAGCCACCCTCTCCCCTATATAAGGAGAGGGGGCACACCCCGTACGCGGGTATGTGAGCCCTTGTATTCAGAAACCTGTAACTTGTTGAGATCAATGAAGAAGAAGATCTAGAGCGAGTTCTTCCTTATGTCTTTCTTCTTCTACCTCTAGCCTTGGCTAAGTTCTTGAGGAAAGCATCCGGAAGTTCATCCCATCTAATCGCAAACCCTCCCCCGAATCCTCTAGCGTCCATTCGGCCCCAACTTAAGCCATCCTATGGACACTCTCAACATTGCAATCATAATTGAATATAAATATAAGCACTTCACTATGCTATTCTGAATTACTCTTTGGCAAGATAACAAACACTAATTCATCATGTAGGCAAACCTTAAAGATGTATTCCCAAGTATTAATAAACACCCCACTGACTGTCACCTGTGAGCATTCATAGGAGGTACTAACACACCACAATTTCATAGAGACATCCAACTCAAATCATAACTCAGTGAATAAGTATTCTGTGAAATATAGCCTAAGAGACCCACACGGTGCACACCACTGTCACCTTTACACACGTGGGACAAGGAGTCTCCGGAGATCACATAAGTAAAATCCACTTGAATAGCATAACGACATCTAGATTACAAAGCTCATCATATGGATCTCAATCATGCAAAGCAACTCATGAGATCATTGTATTGAAGTACATGGGAGAGAGAGATGAACCACATAGCTACCGGTATAGCCCTTAGCCTCGGGGGAGAACTACTCCCTCCTCATCATAGGAGACAACAGCGTTGATGAAGATGGCGGGGGTGTCGATGGAGATGCCTTCCGGGGGCAATTCCCCGTCCCGGCGGCGTGCCGGAACAGAGACTTCTGTCCCCCGAATCTTGGCTTCGCGATGGCGGCGGCTCTGGAACTTTTCTCGTATCGTGGCTTATTGGTGTCGAAGATTTAGGTCACGACGACTTATATAGGCGAAGAAACAGAGTCGGAAGGGGTCTAGGGGTCCCACACACCAGGGGGCGTGCCCCACCTCTGGCCGCACCGCCACCATGTGTGGGGGCCCTGGGCCTCCCCTCTGGTCCCTCTCCGGTGTTCTGGAATCTTCGTGGAAATATAAGATCGTGGGCCTTGATTTCGTCCAATTCCGAGAATATTTTCTGTGTAAGATTTCTGAAACCAAAAACAGCAGAAAATAGGAACTGGCACTTCGGCATCTCGTTAATAGGTTAGTTCCGGAAAACGCATAAAATCATCATAAAGTGTGAACAAAACATGTAGGTATTGTCATAAAAGTAGTATGGAACATAAGAAATTATAGATACGTTTGAGACGTATCAAGCATCCCCAAGCTTAGTTCCTACTCGCCCTCGAGTAGGTAAACGATAACAAGGATAATATCTGAAGTGACATGCTATCATAATCTTGATCAATACTATTGTAAAGCATATGAGATGAATGAAGTGATTCAAAGCAATGGTAAAGACAATGAGTAAACAACTGAACCATATAACAAAGACTTTTCATGAATAGTACTTTCAAGACAAGCATCAATAAGTCTTGCATAAGAGTTAACTCATAAAGCAATAAATTCAAAGTAAAGGCATTGAAGCAACACAAAGGAAGATATAAGTTTCAGCGGTTGCTTTCAACTTTCAACATGCATATCTCATGGATAATTGTCAACATAAAGCAATATAACAAGTGCAATAGGTCAACATGTAAGAATCAATGCACACAGTTGATACAAGTGTTTGCTTCTAAGATAGAAAGAAGTAGGTAAACTGACTCAACAATAAAGTAGAAGATAGGCTCTTCGTAGAGGGAAGCATGGATTACTATTTTTGTGCTAGAGCTTTTCATTTTGAAAACATAGAAACAATTTTGTCAACGGTAGTAATAAATCATATGTGTTATGCATAATACATCTTATAGGTTGCAAGCCTCATGCATAGATTACCAATAATGCTCGCACCTTGTCCTAATTAGCTTGGATTAACACAGATTATCATTGCATAACATATGTTTCAACCAAGTGTCACAAAGGGATACCTCTATGCCGCCTGTACAAAGGTCTAAGGAGAAAGATCGCATTTGATTTCTCGTTTTTGATTATTCTCAACTTAGACATCCATACCGGGACAACATAGACAACAGATAATGGACTCCTCTTTAATGCATAAGCATTCAACAACGAATACTATTCTCATAAGAGATTGAGGATTAGTGTCCAAACTGAAACTTCCACCATGATTCATGGCTTTAGTTAGCGGCCCAATGTTCTTCTCTAACAATATGCATACTCAAACCATTTGATCATGAAAATAGCCCTTACTTCAGACAAGACGAACATGCATAGCAACTCACATGATATTCAACAAAGGTGTAATAGTTGATGGCGTCCCCAGAAACATGGTTATCGCTCAACAAGCAACTTATAAGAAATAAGATACATAGCTACATATTCTTCACCACAATAGTTTTTAAGGCTATTTTCCCATGAGCTATATATTGCAAAGAAAAAGAAATAGAATTTTAAAGGTAGCACTCAAGTAATTTACTTTGGAATGGCAGAGAAATACCATGTAGTAGGTAGGTATGGTGGACACAAATGGCATAGTTTTTGGCTCAAGGATTTGGATGCACGAGAAGAATTCCTCTCAATACAAGGCTTAGGCTAGCAAGGTTGTTTGAAGCAAACTCAAGTATAAAACGGTACGAGCAAAACTTACATAAGAACATATTGCAAGCATTATAAGACTCTACATCGTCTTCCTTGTTGTTCAAACACCTTAACTAGAAAATATCTAGACTCTAGAGAGACCAATCATGCAAACCAAATTTTAACAAGCTGTATGTAGTTCTTCATTAATAGGTGCAAAGTACATGATGCAAGAGCTTAAACATGATCTATATGAGCACAACAATTGCCAAGTATCAAATTATTCAAGACATTATACCAATTACCACATGAAGCATTTTCTATTTCCAACCATATAACAATGAACGAAGCAGTTTCAACCTTCGACATGAACATTAAAAGTAAAGCTAAGAACACCAGTGTTCATATAAACGAGCGGAGCGTGTGTCTCTCCCACACAAGCATAAATTTATTCAGAGAATGAAAATAACAAAACGAAAATAAAAGCACACAGACGCTCCAAGTAAAGCACATAAGATGTGATGGAATAAAAATATAGTTTCACTAGAGGTGACCTGATAAGTTGTCGATGAAGAAGGGGATGCCTTGGGCATCCCCAAGCTTAGATTCTTGAGTCTTCTTGAAATATGCAGGGATGAACCACGGGGGCATCCCCAAGCTTAGACTTTTCACTCTTCTTGATCATATTGTATCATCCTCCTCTCTTGACCCTTGAAAACTTCCTCCACACCAAACTCAAAACAAACTCATTAGAGGGTTAGTGCATAATCAAAAATTCACATTTTCAGAGGTAACACAATCATTCTTAACACTTCTGGACATTGCACAAAGCTACTGGAAGTTAATGGAACAAAGAAATCCATTCAACATAGCAAAAGAGGCAATGCGAAATAAAAGGCAGAATCTGTCAAAACAGAACAGTCCGTAAAGACGAATTTTTTTGAGGCACTAAACTTGCTCAGATGAAGAAGCTCAAATTGAATGAAAGTTGCGTACATATCTGAGGATCACGCACGTAAATCGGCAGATTTTTCTAAATTTTCTACAGAAGGGACGGCTCAATTTCGTGACAGCAAGAAATCTGTTCCTGCGCAGTAATCCAAATCTAGTATTGACTTTACTATCAAAGACTTTACTTGGCACAAGAATGCAATAAAATAAAGATAAAGAGAGGTTGCTACAGTATTAACAACTTCCAAGACTCAAATATAAAACAAAATTACTGTAGTAAAATAATACATGGGTTATCTAAATCTAAACTACTTATAAAGGCACGAACATGGCAGAAACATCTGATCTCAGCCTCAAACCATGTGAATCTAAAGGTCCATGTCCAATGATGAGCGCATACTAATCCAAAATAATTACAGGCCTGCCACCGCCTGCTCTGGCATGATCGCAGCTCCAAACCCGGGCCCTACTCTCCCTTCCTTGTATTTGCGCTCCCTCTCCCTGTATCTCCTGATCTCCTCACGGCCGCTAGGGTTTCTCCGCCACCACGCATAAGAGTGCGACAAAGCCGCAACCGCGAGGACGCTGGGTGTATTCCCCGTGACGCGTGCGAGCATGACGAGCGCCTCGAACAGCATGGAGCGCGAGGCGGAGGCGGTTCGACCTCCAGATCTCCACACCCGATGTCTGAGCCAGCAACGAGTTTTTTGAACTGTCTCCCCGTCCTCCATGGCCGCACATGCAGCCAGTACCACAGCCGAAGACAGAACTGGCTCCGCCGCAGTCATGAGGTGCCGCCGTCAAGCGTGAGGTATTTCAGAGTGCAAACTGCCATTCTAGATCGGATCACGTCAGATGTGTTACGGGAGTACTATTTGATTCATCCAGTTGAAGGATGTTCTTCCGGTTAGACAAAATACTATCAATTAACCCACGTTGGAGTATCACCTGTTGCAGATATAAGTTATTTACTTATCCCTGTTTATGGTGCAGATAGTCTATGAGAACACCGGAGTGCCCAGAGAAGACCCGTCACGCCTACAGTTATAATGGCACAACGTGGCAGTGGTCCTCAGGACAAAGTAAATGTGAATCAGATTATTATTGAAGATCAAGAAACAGACTGACTGTACATGCATATCTTCGACAACAATTCTGTTTACAGCATACTCCATGGGGCACGAAAGCTTAAAGTTAACTGGGGACTCTGTTTTACCAGTTTCACTCAGCAACTAACTCCTTGGATTTTATTTTTTTGAAACGAACTCCTTGGATTTTGATTATTGATTGACCGGTATGCACTCTTCTACTACTGTAAGTTGCCAGATGCAAGAAATGAAGTATGTTCCATGCATGTTTCAGATCAACTCAATGAACAAAGCTAGGTTGGTTTGTCATGCAAGCCAGTTTGGGGATTGGCGCTGTCATGATTCATAATGTTTTCATTACTCTTGTATTTTTAAGCTGATCAAATAGGATCTGGTACACTGATTAGTGCTCATTTTTTGCATCTCGAATTGGAATTAGTAGATCATTTATCCATTCTTTCAAGTTGTGTACATGAATTCATTCTCTGTGGTGGTGATTATTTTGTAGTTTTATACTTGGAGAATATATGTTTGTGGTAGAGGGAGGCTACTTCAGTTTAATTTTTCTCAAATTATTTTTTTGCCTGGTGGAAACGTGCATTTGCACGTGCCATTGTTACTAGTCTCCCAAGAAGTGCTTTCTTTATAGCCATTAAAATGGGCTCAGCAATTTTAATGATGCACTCATAAGAAATAAGAGTTGAAGCAAAAGAGAGCATCGAAAACAAATAAGAAACACATTTAAGCCTAACCCACTTCCTATGAAAAGTAATTTTGTACATAAACAAGTCATGTAGGCATAATGCAACAAGCATAGAAAAGTAACACAAGCGCAATTTCAAGATTCTCAACATAAAGAGGGGAAATTTAATATTATTAAGATGCATATAACCATGTTTCCCTTTCTCATAATAACTTTCAGTAGCATCATGAACAAACTCAACAATATAACTATCACATGAAACATTCTTATCATGAGCTACATGCATAAAATTATTACTCTCCACTTAAGCATAATCAATTTTATTAGTAATAGTGGGAGTAAAACTACCATAACCATCATTGTAATTATCATAAATTGCAGGCATGGTATAATCATAATAACCTTTATCCTCCATAGTAGGCGGCACCAAAATACCACTATCATTATAATCATCATAAATGGGAGACAAAGTATCGTCAAAGTAAATTTTCTCCTCCATGCTTGGGGGACTAAAAATATCATGCTCATCAAAACCAGCTTCCCCAAGCTTAGAATTTTCCATAGCATTAGCAACAATGGTGTTCGAAGCGTTCATACTAATATCATTGCTACTAGCATGCAAATAAGGTTCCATAGGTTTTTTAATTTTCGCATCAAACAATCCATGTCTTAACTCAGGAAATAGAATAAAAAGCTCACTGTTATTTTCCATTATGCCTAACTAGTGAAAAATAAAAACAAGAAACAAAAAGATGCAATTGCAGGATCTAAAGGAAATAGCTTCGAGCACTCACACACCGGCAACAGTGCTAGGAAATAGCTTAGTAGTCGGAGGATGTGAAAACCTTTTACCTTACCTCCCCGGCAACGTCGCCAGAAAATAGCTTGATGTCTACGCACGCTTCTATTTCTGTAGACAGTGTTGGGCCTCCAAGAGCAGATGTTTGTAGAACAGCAGCAAGTTTCCCTTAAGTGAATCACCCAAGGTTTATCGAATTCAGGGAGGTAGAGGACAAAGATATCCCTCTCAAGCAACCCTGCAATCACGATACAAGAAGTCTCTTGTGTCCCCAACACACCTAATACACTTGTCAGATGTATAGGTGCACTAGTTCGGCGAAGAGATAGTAAAACACAGGTGGTATAGATGGTGATAATATTGCAGGAAGTAAAGATGCAGTAAAACAGTAAACAAACGGTGCCATAAAATAGCTTGCTGGCGTGGGAGGCAATTCTCTGTGGTGTAACTTTTCTATTCGGAAACAAGGCCTAGGGATCATACTTTCACTAGTGGACACTCTCAACATTGCAATCATAATTGAATATAAATATAAGCACTTCACTATGCTATTCTGAATTACTCTTTGGCAAGATAACAAACACTAATTCATCATGTAGGCAAACCTTAAAGATGTATTCCCAAGTATTAATAAACACCCCACGCTGTCACTGTGAGCATTCATAGGAGGTACTAACACACCACAATTTCATAGAGACATCCAACTCAAATCATAACTCGGTGAATAAGTATTCTGTGAAATATAGCCTAAGAGACCCACACGGTGCACACACTCGTCACCTTTACACACGTGGGACAAGGAGTCTCCGGAGATCACATAAGTAAAATCCACTTGAATAGCATAACGACATCTAGATTACAAAGCTCATCATATGGATCTCAATCATGCAAAGCAACTCATGAGATCATTGTATTGAAGTACATGGGAGAGAGAGATGAACCACATAGCTACCGGTACAGCCCTTAGCCTCGGGGGAGAACTACTCCCTCCTCATCATAGGAGACAGCAGCGTTGATGAAGATGGCGGGGGTGTCGATGGAGATGCCTTCCGGGGGCAATTCCCCGTCCCGGCGGCGTGCCGGAACAGAGACTTCTGTCCCCCGAATCTTGGCTTCGTGATGGCGGCGGCTCTGGAACTTTTCTCGTATCGTGGCTTATCGGTGTCGAAGATTTAGGTCACGACGACTTATATAGGCGAAGAAACGGAGTCGGAAGGGGTCTAGGGGTCCCACACACCAGGGGGGCGCCCCCCCCCCCCTCTGGCAGCGCCGCCACCATGTGTGGGGGCCCTGGGCCTCCCCTCTGGTCCCTCTCCGGTGTTCTGGAAGCTTCGTGGAAATATAAGATCGTGGGCCTTGATTTCGTCCAATTTCGAGAATATTTCATGTGTAAGATTTCTGAAACCAAAAACAGCAGAAAACAGGAACTGGCACTTCGGCATCTCGTTAATAGGTTAGTTCCGGAAAACGCATAAAACCATCATAAAGTGTGAACAAAACATGTGGGTATTGTCATAAAAGTAGCATGGAACATAAGAAATTATAGATACGTTTGAGACGTATCAGCTTCTAAGATAGAAAGAATTAGGTAAACTGACTCAACATAAAGTAGAAAAAAGGCCCTTCGCAGAGGGAAGCATGGATTACTATTTTTGTGCTAGAGCTTTTCATTTTGAAAACATAGAAACAATTTTGTCAATGGTAGTAATAAATCATATGTGTTATGCATAAGACATCTTATAAGTTGCAAGCCTCATGCATATATTACCAATACTGCTCGCACCTTGTCCTAATTAGCTTAGATTTACATGGATTATCATTGCATAACATATGTTTCAACCAAGTGTCACAAAGGGGTACCTCTATGCCGCCTGTACAAAGGTCTAAGGAGAAAGTTTGCATTGGATTTCTCGCTTTTGATTATTCTCAACTTAGACATCCATACCGGGACAACATAGAAAACGAGATAATGGACTCCTCTTTAATGCATAAGCATTCAACAACGGATAATATTCTCATAAGAGATTGAGGATTAATTGTCCAAACTGAAACTTCCACCATGATTCATGGCTTTAGTTAGCGGCCCAATGTTCTTCTCTAACAATATGCATACTCAAACCATTTGATCATGATAAATCACCCTTACTTCAGACAAGACGAACATGCATAGCCACTCACATGATATTCAACAAAGGTGTAATAGTTGGTGGCGTCCCCAGAAACATGGTTACCGCTCAACAAGCAACTTATAAGAAATAAGATACATAAGCTACATATTCTTTACCACAATAGTTTTTGAGGCTATTTTCCATGAGCTATATATTGCAAAGACAAGGAATAGAATTTTAAAGGTAGCACTCAAGTAATTTACTTTGGAATGGCAAAGAAATACCATGTAGTAGGTAGGTATGGTGGACACAAATGGCATAGTTTTTGGCTCAAGGATTTGGATGCACGAGAAGTAATCCCTCTCAATACAAGGCTTAGGCTAGCAAGGTTGTTTGAAGCAAACACAAGTATGAACCGGTACAGACAAAACTTACATAAGAACATATTGCAAGCATTATAAGACTCTACACTGTCTTCCTTGTTGTTCAAACACCTCACCGAGAAAATATCTAGACTCTAGAGAGACCAATCATGCAAACCAAATTTTAACAAGCTCTATGTAGTTCTTCATTAATAGGTGCAAAGTACATGATGCAAGAGCTTAAACATGATCTATATGAGCACAACAATTGCCAAGTATCAAATTATTCAAGACATTATACCAATTACCACATGAAGCATTTTCTGTTTCCAACCATATAACAATGAACCAAGCAGTTTCATCCTTCGCCATGAACATTAAAAGTAAAGCTAAGAACACATGTGTTCATATGCAACAGCGGAGCGTGTCTCTCTCCCAAACAAAGAATGCTAGGATCCGATTTTATTCAAACAAAAACAAAAACAAAAACAAGCAGACGCTCCAAGTAAAGCACATAAGATGTGACGGAATAAAAATATAGTTTCACTAGAGGTGACCTGATAAGTTGTCGATGAAGAAGGGATGCCTAGGGATCATACTTTCACTAGTGGACACTCTCAACATTGCAATCATAATTGAATATAAATATAAGCTTGGGGATCCCTTCTTCATCGACAACTTATCAGGTCACCTCTAGTGAAACTATATTTTTATTCCGTCACATCTTATGTGCTTTACTTGGAGCGTCTGCTTGTTTTTGTTTTTGTTTTTGTTTGAATAAAATCGGATCCTAGCATTCTTTGTTTGGGAGAGAGACACGCTCCGCTGTTGCATATGAACACATGTGTTCTTAGCATTACTTTTAATGTTCATGGCGAAGGTTGAAACTGCTTCGTTCATTGTTGTATGGTTGGAAACAGAAAATGCTGCATGTGGTAATTGGTATAATGTCTTGAATAATTTGATACTTGGCAATTGTTGTGCTCATATAGATCATGCTGGGCGTCTCAAACGTATCTATAATTTCTTATGTTCCATGCTACTTTTATGATGATACTCACATGTTTTATATACATTATATGTCATTATTATGTGTTTTCCGGAACTAACCTATTAACGAGATGCCGAAGTGCCAGTTCCTGTTTTCTGCTGTTTTTTGGTTTCAAAAATCCTAGTAAGGAAATATTCTCGGAATCGGACGAAATCAACGTCCAGCATCTTATAATTCCACGAAGCTTCCAGAACACCCGAGAAGGACCAGAGGAGAGCCACAGGCCCACCACACAGGGTGGCCCCCCTATTGTGTGGAGCCACCGCAGCCCTTCCGACTCCGCCTCTTCGCCTATAAGAAGCTCCCTGACCTAAATCTTCGATACGGAATAAGCCACGGTACGAGAAACCTTCCAGAGCCGCCGCCATCGCGAAGCCAAGGTCTGGGGGACAGAAGTCTCTGTTCCGGCACCCTGCCGGGACGGGGAAGTGCCCCCGGAAGGCATCTCCATCGACACCACCGCCATCTCCATCGACGCTGCTGTCTCCTATGATGAGGAGGGAGTAGTTCTCCCCCGAGGCTAAGGGCTCTACCGGTACCTATGTGGTTAATCTCTCTCCCATGTACTTCAATACAATGATCTCATGAGCTGCCTTACATGATTGAGATCCATATGATGAGCTTGTAATCTAGATGTCGTTATGCTATTCAAGTGGATTTTACTTATGTGATCTCCGGAGAATCCTTGTCCCACGTGTGTAAAGGTGACAGTTTGTGCACCGTGTGGGTCTCTTAGGCTATATTTCACAGAATACTTATTCGCTGAGTTATGATTTGAGTCGGATGTCTCTATGAAATTGTGGTGTGTTAGTACCTCCTATGAATGCTCACAGTGACAGCGTGGGGTGTTTATTAGTACTTGGGAATACATCTTTAAGGTTGCCTACATGATGAATTAGAGTTCGTTATCTTGCCAGAGAGTAATTCAGAATCGCATAGTGAAGTGCTTATTTATATTCCTTTATGATTGCAATGTGCTTTATATCACTATTAATCTATGTGCTACTCTAGTGATGTTATTAAAGTAGTCTATTCCTCCTCCATGATGTAATGGTGACAGTGTGTGCATCATGTAGTACTTGGCGTAGTTTATGATTGTGATCTCTTGTAGATTATGAAGTTAACTATTACTATGATGGTATTGATGTGATCTATTCCCCTTTCATAGCTTGATGGTGACAAGTGTGCATGCTATGTTAGTACTCGGTATAATTGCGTTGGTCTATCATGCACTCTAAGGTTATTTAAATATGAACATTGAATGTTGTGGAGCTTGTTAACTCCGGCATTGAGGTGCTCTTGTAGCCCTACACAATTAATGGTGTTCATCATCCAACAACAGAGTGTAGAGTGGTTTTATTATGTGATCAATGTTGAGAGTGTCCACTAGTGAAAGTATGATCCCTAGGCCTTGTTTCCAAATACTGCAATCATCGCTTATTTACTGTTTTACTGCATCTTTACTTCCTGCAATATTACTACCATCAACTGCACGCCAGCAAGCTATTTTCTAGCGCCGTTACTACTGCTCATATTCATTCATACCACTTGTATTTCACTATCTCTTCGCCGAACTAGTGCACCTATACATCTGACAAGTGTATTAGGTGTGTTGGGGACACAAGAGACTTCTTGTATCGTGATTGCGGGGTTACTTGAGAGGGATATCTTTGACCTCTTCCTCCCTGAGTTCGATAAACCTTGGGTGATCCACTTAAGGGAAACTTGCTGCTGTTCTACAAACCTCTGCTCTTGGAGGCCCAACACTGTCTACAGGAATAGAAGCGTGCGTACACATCAGCAAGTCAAGCATATCATAAATTTTCTTAGGCATAACAGAAATACTTGCACCAAGATCACATAAAGTATTACAATTAAAATCATTGACCTTCATCTTAATGATGGGCTCCCAACCATCTTCTAACTTCCTAGGAATAGAAGTTTCAAGTCTTAATTTCTCTTCTCTAGCTTTTATGAGAGCATTTGTAATATGTTTTGTAAAGGCCAAATTTATAGCACTAGCATTGGGACTTTTAGCAAGTTTTTGTAAGAACTTTATAACTTCAGAGATGTGACAATCATCAAAATCTAAACCATTAGGATCTACGGCAATGGGATCATTGTCCCCAATATTTTGAAAATTTTCAGCAGTTTTATCACAAGCAGTTTCAGGCAGTTTTGCACGCTTTACATTAGGAGTAGAAACATTGCTAACACCAATTATTTTACCATTGATAGTAGGAGGTTTAGCAACATGTGAAGCATCAACATTACTAGTGGTGGTAATAGTCCAAACTTTAGTTACATTGTTCTCTTTAGCTAGTTTTTCTTCTCTTTCCCACCTAGCATGCAATTCAGCCATCAATATAATATTTTCATTAATTCAAACTTGGATGGCGTTTGCTGTAGCAAATGACTTAATATCTTTATATTATCTAGGCATAACTTTCAATTTTAAAAGATCAACATCAGAGGCAAGACTATCAACCTTAGAAGCAAGAACATCAATTTTATCAAGCTTTTCTTCAACAGATTTGTTAAAAGCAGTTTGTGTACTAATAAATTCTTTAAGCATGGCTTCAAGACCAGGGGGTACACTCCTATTATTGTTGTAAGAATTACCATAAGAATTACCATAACCATTACTATTATTAGAAGGATATGGCCTATAGTTGCTACCAAAATTATTCCGATAAGCATTGTTGTTGAAATTATTATTTTTAATGAAGTTCACATCAACATGCTCTTCTTGAGAAACCAATGAAGCTAAAGGAACATTATTAGGATCAACATTAGATCTACCATTCACAAGCATAGACATAATAGCATCAATCTTATCACTCAAGGAGGAGGTTTCTTCAACAGAATTTACCTTCTTACCTTGTGGAGCCCTTTCCGTGTGCCATTCAGAGTAGTTGATCATCATATCATCAAGAAGCTTTATTGCGGTGCCTAAGGTGATGGACATAAAAGTACCTCCAGTAGCTGAATCCAATAGGTTCAGCGAAGAAAAATTCAATCCTGCGTAAAAGGTTTGGATGATCATCCAAGTAGTTAGTCCATGGGTAGGGCAATTCTTTACCAAAGATTTCATTCTTTCCCATGCTTGGGCAACATGCTCATTATCCAATTGCTTAAAATTCATTATGCTACTTCTCAAAGATATAATTTTAGCAGGAGGATAATATCTACCAATGAAAGCATCCTTACATTTAGTCCATGAATCAATACTATTTTTAGGCAAAGATAGCAACCAATCTTTAGCTCTTCCTCTTAAAGAGAAAGGAAACAATTTTAATTTTATAATGTCACCATCTACATCCTTATACTTTTGCATTTAACAAAGTTCAACAAAATTATTAAGATGGGCAGCGAGCATCATCAGAACTAACACCAGAAAATTGCTCTCTCATAACAAGATTTAGTAAAGCAGGTTTAATTTCAAAAAATTCTGCTGTAGTAGCAGGTGGAGCAATAGTGTGCATAGGAAATCATTATTATTTGTGCTAGTGAAGTCACACAACTTAGTATTCTCAGGAGTACCCATTTTAGCAAAAGCAAACTAAATAAAGTAGATGCAAGTAACTAATTTTTTTGTGTTTTTAATATAAGGAACGCAAACAAGATAGTAAATAAAGTAAGCTAGTAACTAATTTTTTTGTGTTTTTGATATAGAGAACAAACAAAGCAGTAAATAAAGTAAAGTAAAGCAAGACAAAAACAAAGTAAAGAGATTGGATGTGGGAGACTCCCCTTGCAGCGTGTCTTGATCTCCCCGGCAACGGCGCCAGAAAATATCTGGCGTGCAGTTGACGTGGGAGTTAGAAATCTTTGTGGAGTAACTTTTCTTCAGGTCCCCGGCAACGGCGCCAGAAAATATCTTGCTGGCGTGTAGTTGACACACGTCTGTTGGGAACCCCAAGAGGAAGGTGTGATGCGTACAGCAGCAAGTTTTCCCTCAGTAAGAAACCAAGGTTATCGAACCAGTAGGAGTCAAGGGCCACGTGAAGGTTGTTGGTGACGGAGTGTAGTGCGACGCAACACCAGGGATTCCGGCGCCAACGTGGAACCTGCACAACACAATCACAATACTTTGCCCCAACTTAACAGTGAGGTTGTCAATCTCACCGGCTTGCTGTAAACAAAGGATTAAATGTATAGTGTGGAAGATGATGTTTGTTTGCGAAGAACAGTAAAGAACAAGTATTGCAGTAGATTGTATTTCAGATGTAAAAGGATGGACCGGGGTCCACAGTTCACTGGTGGTGTCTCTCGAATAAGAAATAGCATGTTGGGTGAACAAATTACAGTTGGGCAATTGACAAATAGAGAGGGCATAACAATGCACATACATATCATGATGACTACTATGAGATTTAATCAGGGCATTACGACAAAGTACATAGACCGCTATCCAGCATGCATCTATGCCTAAAAAGTCCACCTTCAGGTTAGCATCCGCACCCCTTCCGAGTATTAAGTTGCAAACAACGAGATAATTGCATTAAGTATGGTGCGTAATGTAATCAACACAAATATCCTTAGACAAAGCATTGATGTTTTATCCCTAGTGGCAACAACACATCCACAACCTTAGAACTTTCCGTCACTTGTCCCAGATTCAATGGAGGCATGAACCCACTATCGAGCATAAATACTCCCTCTTGGAGTTACAAGTATCAACTTGGCCAGAGCCTCTACTAGCAACGGAGAGCATGCAAGAACATAAACAACACATATATGATAGATTGATAATCAACTTGACATAGTATTCCATATTCATCGGATCCCAACAAACACAACATGTAGCATTACAAATAGATGATCTTGATCATGATAGGCAGCTCACAAGATCTAACATGATAGCACAATGAGGAGAAGACAACCATCTAGCTACTGCTATGGACCCATAGTCCAAGGGTGAACTACTCACACATCAATCCGGAGGCGATCATGGTGATGAAGAGTCCTCCGGGAGATGATTCCCCTCTCCGGCAGGGTGCCGGAGGCGATCTCCTGAATCCCCGAGATGGGATTGGCGGCGGCTGCATCTCTGGAAGTATTTCCGTATCGTGGCTCTCGGTACAGGGGTTTTCGCGACGAAGGCTATAAGTAGGCGGAAGGGCAGGGTTGGAGGCGGCGCAGGGGCCCCACACCATAGGCCGGTGCGGGCCCCATGCAGGCCGCGCTGCCCTATGGTTACGGGCCCTCGTGGCCCCACTTCGTATGATCTTCGGTCTTTTGGAAGCTCCGTGGAAAAATAAGACCGTGGGTGTTGATTTCGTCCAATTCCGAGAATATTTCCTTTGTAGGATTTCTGAAACCAAAAACAGCAGAAAACAGCAACTGACTCTTCGGCATCTTGTCAATAGGTTAGTGCCAGAAAATGCATAATAATGACATAAAGTGTGTATAAAACATGTGAGTATCATCATAAAAGTAGCATGGAACATAAGAAATTATAGATACGTTTGAGACGTATCATATATCCGCAAGAGAAACTATTTCTCTTTCACACGCTATATCCACAAGAGAAACTAGTCTTTCCCTCTTGTCATCTTAAGTTAGCAACTATTAGTACCCTTCTTGATGGTTTGCGAGTACAATACCAATGTACTCACGGCTTTGTCCCTCGCTATTAACTTGGCCAGACTATGAGGAGGAGTTCGAAGACGATGGAGGTTACCAGGACGACTATGCGAACTAGGACGATCTCCCAGTTAGCTGCCTGTAGGTCTAAGGCATGACTTGGGCCCGATGCCGTTGATGTGTATCCGCTGCATGTTTGTGTGATGAACTCAGCCCGAAGTGGCAATTTATGTAAGACTTGGTCATGTGACCATTTGTAAGACTTGTTTATTTGGTACTATGTAATGGATGATGTAACTCTGCTTTATCAGTTCGGTTATGTGCTCACAACGCACTAATCATGGGATCGTAAGTTGAATGTATAACGGTTATTTCAGACAGCTAGTCCGGGATGCCCACACCGTCTCAGACTCATACTCGTCTACACTGTCCTCTACGGCTGGTGGAGAGGCGCGAGAGATGTCGCTCCTCAGAAGACTCTGCTCAATCTCAGACTAGTGAATCTGAGAGGAGTGCCAACTGTTGTAGGTAGGATGGACATGAGGCTGAGGAAGAGAACCTTGCTCACCAGTGAGCTTATGAAGAATGACCGCCTGAGTATGCTGGATGTCGGCGCGCTCACGACTAGCCTGAAAGTTCTCCTTGTGGATCTCAACGTTCATGCACAAAACATTCCTCCGGAACCAGTTCAACTTCTTCACCTCCCTCTAAATGAAAGGAGAAGCAACCGAATGACCGTGGGCGGTGCCACTAGAACGAGCATCTCCCATAAACGAACCAGTAGCAGGGGTGGCTTGCTTCCTCTTCACATATGGCTTCTTGACCTTATGGTCCACATAAGGATACAAAATCAAATCCTCAGCCACAGCAGTGTCATCAATAAGAAGTTGAATGTATGGTGCATATGGAAGAGAAGTCCGGGATACCATGGCATCAAAGATCTCATGAAAGATATCGTCCATCACATCAACAGTGAAATATCTAGTCTCATCACCATCCTAGGCACACTCACAAGCTAGAAAAAGAAGGTCCACTAGTGCACCGCGAATAACATCATTGTTCCCACCACTTGGAGCAATGGTGGACCGAAAGAAGCGAAGGAGCTGATCATATATAGGAAGTATACCAGTAGTAGTGCCAACAACTCCAGACACTCTAAAGATCATAAAGCACATCCTTAGAAGTGCGGTTAGGATGATCGAAACGGTGACCACTACTGAAAGGATATCCAAGCAACTGAGAAAACTTGTTGAACGTGGCCTCACATGGAGAAGAGCCAGACATCCACTTCATTGTGCGGTCATCATCCTTCTTGATAACAAGAGTGGCATAAAATTGTTGGATGAGGGGAATATTGTAGTTACACTTGATCTTCATGAGCTTGTGCAGCCCCATCTTCTCTATCACCCTAACTGCATCTGCAAAGTGACTGTGGTCTGAGAGCTGATCTACATCAATAGGTTGTATTGGCCTCACTTTTGGCTTCGGTTCATAGATGTCCTTAAAGATGAATAGCTGCTTCATGCACCAAAAACGGGGGTCCTCAATGTCAAACTCCCTCTCCACATCCTCATACAAATTCTTTTGCCCAATAGCAGCATAGGCAACAGAGTCCATGTCCTTGTAATTTGGCCTTGTGTCCTTGCCTTTACGTACGCCGCATGGTGGCAGACTTCTTTGGAGCTGACTGACCAATATCCTCATTGGAACGGGCAGACCGAGGGCGACGCCTCGGACATTCAGAATGCGAACCACCTGTGTGATGACGGCTACTAGCAATGTCAAAAGATCTTAATACGTTGGGACTCCAAGTGCAGAGTGTTGTATCAATGGAGTATCTTCCCCACAAGGGTGATTCGTGGGTTTATATCGAACTCTCGGGAACTGGATGAAAGAGTATACTCTTCTCTCTTGTTCAAGCAATCCTGCAGGTAGAGTAAATTCCTTGTGTCCCCAACTCCACCGTGTGATTATCAAGCACAAGGTTTCGTGTAAGTAAATAACACAAGTAGAAATAAAACAAGTAAAAACTAAACTAGATAAAATAACTAAGTAAAAACTGTAAAGAGGTTGATTGTTTTTGGTGTTTTGTATGCAAATAATAAAAGTAAATATTTTTTGTATTTTCGCATTAAAATAGTGCAGCAAATAGAAAAAGTGTAAAAGCAATATAAAGGTGTTTCTTATGATAAAAAGTTGACCGGGTTCATGGGTTCACTTGACTATTCTCTCTTAAAGTTGTGGTGGACAAAAAGCAATTCATCAATGAGATATGAAGGTGCAGATAATATTATATGTAAGATCAGAATTAATATGGGCATCACATCCTAACATAGTGATGATGCAACACGCCTCTCTTATACTCCACAAGAAACAAACTTCATCAATCTTGTATTAAGAATGAACAGAGCATAGCAATAACTACTTTGACATGAAGTTTAAATATCAAATATGCTACCTTGAACAAACAAGATCATCACTGCTGTCACATGATGAACATAGCACATGAATTCACTTTAACCCTAGTGAGGTAGCAAAATAAAGGCAAAGCCAGAATAGATCTTGAACATATTGTCACTATCCAATCACTAAAACCATGCTACTCCATCTAATACACACATCATCCCACACACGCTCTTGCACATTTGTTTGATCAGAACAAATACTTTAGAACGGGGTACATAATATGCATCTATCAATACATCTCACCGTATAATAAGATCAGATCTCATAAAACAATATCATAGAATAATGATCCACCACATAGGTATTACAAATATGACCATAATCATGATAGGCAGCTCATATGGCACTAAGAACTATGAAGAACATGAGATAAATAGATCAAGCTACTGCCACAAACCCGTATTCCAGAGGTGGACTACTCCCTCTTGATTATGGTGATGATGATGATGACGTTGGAGAAGGTGGAGATCCCTCCGACGGTGATCCTGGCGGAGTTTTCCCCTCCAATCTTACATGCAGCAGCCTCTGTTTCGTGTTTCTACGTTTGTGCGTGCTCTCCTCCTGAGAACTCTTCAGGGTCATATATATAGTCGTTTTAGGGCAAAATATGTTGGTTCACGAAAGTATCAGGGCAAATGGGCGATCGACGACTGCAAGACCATGGGTGGCGCGGCCAGGAAGTCAGGTCATGCCACCTGGTCTCTTTTGGCCCTCAAGCCTCTCCATGTGAGCTTCCAGGACCCATGATGCTTCTCCCGATGAAAAAGTGATGCTCCAAAAATCCGAGGTCAATTTGACTCCGTATAGGTCTCTGAAAGTGAAAAATACACAAAACAAAGTTTTCCTATTATGCATCGTTATTACCCAAATAATGGGGATCATTGGTAAATCCCCATAAATCAATGTAAAACATGGTATTATCATCATATATGTTGCAAATATATGGGAATTCAATATGATCTAGGACAAATTTCATGTATGCATTTTACATGCATCAACATCCCCAAGCTTAACCTATGCTCGTCCCGAGCATGAAGGTGATAAAACTAACATTAACTTTGGAGTTTATAATATATAGCTTCTAAATAATGATGCAAAGTATCACAAGGTTCAGTCAATAAATAATGACAATAAGTAATATGAACTCATCAAGTGATAACTCTTACATTCTACATAGCATGCATAAAAGTAAATATCATTGTAAGAAACATGAATGATAAGTATTATGAATCATAAAGCATGCTTGGAAGAATCCCATGGAATTGTTGAAAGACCTTTTGTCTTCTCTTATCAGGAATATTTCTTTTGACTCTTGAAACACAAGAAAGTAAGCAAGGAATGTATGTGCTAAACCTCCAACAAAATAAAAAGTAAAAGCATAAAACATGGTTTTGAGCTATGCAATTCATGTCAACAATAATAATAAGGATGGGGTATCAAGTATCTTATGTATAAAGATATCTATGTGTCATGAGTTTGACCTCTTATGAGTAAGTGTTGCCTCATTTTCTTGAATGCTAAGGACTTCACCTCTTGTTACTTAACTCCGGGTTACCAAGATATTTTGACATACATGTTTTAACCAAGTATCGCAATGGGGTACCTTCATGCCACATGTACAAAGGATCAAAGGAGATGTGCATCTCAACTTAGGCCATCCATACTAGGACAAAATGAACAACACACGTTGAGCATCCTCTCTAACTCTCTCTCACTTTTTTCATAATCTTTTTTGTTTCTTTTCTCACACTCTTTTTTCACAACTCTTTTTTAACACAACTCTTTTTTCACACAACTCCTTTTCACTCTTCCTATTGAGGATGCTCGTTGCTGAAACTTCCACCATGATTAAGCATGGCTTCGGTTAGCGGCCAATTGCTCTTCTCTAACAATGCATGCTTACTTGCTTAAATAACCTCTATTTATTTCACAAGAGATAGCCATCAACGAAACAAAATAAATGATGATCAACGCAGGGTGCAATACCTCAAAAGTGCAATGTTGAAATACTTCCCAGTAAACATGGTTACGATCTAGCTCATCTTCTCTTTCTTAATAGATGGCCCCATTTTCCTTGTCTCGCAGCAAGCCACGTCATGTGGTTAACAATCTTCACCTCCCCGCAGCGTTACGTCGTGATTCTCGGCAGACCGACACAGCAGATTTTTCTCGGCAGACCGACGCAGCAGAAGCCGGGCGGAAGCCCCTTCGTCGCTAGACCCACACGCGGTGATCCAGATGGGCTGACCGATGCCATCAGCCCATGACCCCGTTCGACCTACCTTCACTTGCGAAAAAAAAGCGGCTGGCCGACTCTTTTCTTCTTCCTCGCCCACTCTCCCCCACGACGGCTCCACCTCTGTTCGTCTTCCTTGCGATCTCTCCCCCACCACGACTCCTCCTCCGTTCGTCTTTGTCCATCACCACCGGTCGGAACGGGTATGCTCTCATGCCAATCTCCGCATTCAACACAATAAATCTGTACTTGAAGACAATAGAAACTGCTTGGAAATTTTAATCTGCCGCCACCGTCTTAAAGGCACGATGTTGCTCCTCGCCCCCACAACGATCCGGCCAAAGTACGCCGCTGCACCCAGCACGGGCAGCT
Organism: Lolium rigidum; assembly: GCF_022539505.1. Taxonomy (NCBI): domain Eukaryota; kingdom Viridiplantae; phylum Streptophyta; class Magnoliopsida; order Poales; family Poaceae; genus Lolium; species Lolium rigidum. Next base: position 74,947,833 of record NC_061509.1, read on the forward strand.
GCTTCAACGCCGGTACCTACCCCTCTCCATTCTTCTTCCTCCTTCCTTTTCTAGAATCCCTAAATCCCTCACTCCAACTTACCAATCTAGCAGGTTCATCTCGGCCTACAGAATTTGTCGCGCGTCCGGATTCCCACCACTTCCTCAGGCCCAACGGTTTTCTTGGAGATGATCTCGGATTGATTTGTACACCTGTTCATCGTCGACAGTGTAGACTGCATCTTCAACTGGTACATGCCTACTGTAATCTCCTCCTCTTCATTTGACATTTACATTTGTTCAGCATTAATTTAGAGTGTCTCTGTGTGGTTTGTATTGCCAATGCATGTCCATAAGGTACGGTTAGATACTGCAGTATCTACATTGCCTTCTGAAAAGGTGAGCCCTCTGGACTGCAAACTATACATGCCCCGCATATTTTATCACTGCTAACACTCATCATATATATCACGTATTTTGTCAACTCCAAAAGGATACATAGGTTGTTTGTATGCATGTTTACATTGTGCTAGAAAATTTCCCCATCGACGTTGTGCTACAAAATTTCCCCATGTACTACTGTAATTGGAGTTTCAAAATGAGATGTTCACACATCAAATGAAAGCATTTGCCCACATTTGCTGATGGCCTATGTCAACTATCTAGGGAATATTTAAAAGTTTATTGCCACCATCATTCTTCAGGCATTATATTTAACATGCACCAACAGATCACCGTTTTGATCTCATTTTATTACCGCGATCTGCATTTCCTCTCTAGATGATTACTTGAGTTATGTGATAACCCAACATGCTCACGATGTCTCTCTATATTTCTGGATGATCCAGTCATGTCTTGAATCAAATCATACTTTATCAAAGGCACACAAAAATAGTGTAGGTATTATGCACACTTACATTTTTGACCTATAGATTTTGGCTACCTTGGGAAGGTTGTTTCAGTTCTGCAGTTATCATTATCTTAAGTGTGTGTGGTTAGTTCTCCTAATTTTTGTTTGTAATTATGTGCAACCATTTTATTTAAAGTGATATGAACATTAGATGTTCTACCTAAAAAGATGGGTAGCTCTCAAAATATACAACATGCAGGTTCATCTCCGCGTACGGAATTTGCCGCGCCTCCGGATTTCTGCTGCTACCCCAGGCCCTATGGTTTTCTTGGAATTCATTTCGAATTGATTTATACAGCTGTTCATCATTCACAGTGCATTCTTCCATTGGTACGCGTACTGTAATCTCCTCCTCTTAATTTCATATTTACATTGTGGAGCGTTACTTTATTGGTTATACTCAGTCCAATGCATCTGTCCTGCTTCTTTTAAATAAGCATGTATCTGTTCGCAAAAGATGGATAGCTCTGAAAATATTCAACCTGCTAGACATTCCATTTCCCGTGGTCGTGGTCGTGGTTGCCCACGCCGTAGTTCTCAGCCTGCAATGAACTCCCTTTAATCAAATGTTTCATGAACATTGAAAAATGTATATGACCTTTCTTCAATAAATCGCTAAAGAAATCCCGCTGCAACGAAAAACATGATGGTGGAACCCTCCTATTGTTCTATTTGTTGTAAAAAATTATATCTGAAGATACCAATGGATGCTTTACATTATGAGATAACTGATCATGAATCCTTTCTGCTATTTCATGTTTCATGTAATCTGCATATTATTTTTTTAGATAAAAGGCATCATAATGCCCGACTTTAAATTAATAAAGCCCTTAGGTTCAAACGGTGTTACATAATCTGCATATTATTCATTACTATTTGTGAAATGCAGGAAGTCCCTGCATCAATGCGCTGGGCCTGCCCATCAATTTAGTGCATGTAAGTTCTCCTATACATCTTCATTTACCTAAGAGTTTGGCGTTAAAATTTATGCTGAAGGCTGAAATATTATATTATTTGCAAGTGACAACTTTTGTATACATCTCTACATATACAATTGTTGGTTATCAAGTTTGATGATCTCCCGATGTTGTTGAATTTTGGTGGTTATCCTCTAACTTGGACCTATATTTTTCTTGGCCTTTGAGGAGTAAGCCCAAGAGGCAAACAAAGCTCTAAAACTACCTTGCTTGCTGCAGGAGTACAAGATCATGTACTTAATTTGGCAATGCTCAGCTGTAATTTTGTTTGATGGCTTCATCTCATGGCAACATTTCCATATCAGAAACAGATTACTGACAATCTTGCCAGCTACAAGTCACCATAATGGAACTCGATTATGCATGTCTAGCAGCCTTCGAGCAGGTGACCAGTGTTCTATTCGCCGATATTTTGCAGTCTGTTTGCAACCAGCGGGATTATCGAGAGATGACGCAAATAGTATAAGCTGAAGTGGTTAAACTCTGAGATTTTCTCAATATCCCTGCCTGCCTCATTCACATGGATTCTCGCTATGCTTCTGTAGAGAATAGCATTGCTTAGTAATAGAACAATATTTGTGGTACGAAATTTTAGCTAATTCCTGTTGATTAGTATCTATTATTTGCCCCTGGATTTTAAGCTTATTACATACTCTTATGTTGCCTACAGGTTACATGCAGTAGTGTCCAATTCTGGAAGTTAGCAAATGCCATTGGTTGAATGTTTGATGCTACAAATATATCTACTTCGGCTACAACTGTATCTGCTTTAAATTACTAATGAGCTTTTCCCCAGATTTCAGGGACTGGAAGTGGAAGGTGAATCATTTTGGTATTCTTACTGAAAAGAAAAGGTTAAGTATAACTAAGTTTAGAAATATATCTTCCCTTTCTGAGTTTAAGTGTCTCACTGTTATTGAACAGTTGCAGCCAGCAGATGTTGGCGTAAATCAACCTCATGAAAGTATGTATATGAGTAGTATTCTCTGAACTATCAAGTTTTAATTGGCATGTTAGCTTCTATTTGGTATACTTGCATCTTCATTGGGCTGCAGGAAGACTCGGGCATGGCTGCCACGGGCGCACGCGTCTACAACGACTCCGCTGCCAGGCTCTTAGTTTTGTTTTGCTTCTGATCTCTTCCATTCATTCTGGTTTAGGTGCTCCAAAGGTCACATGTCTAAAATAACACCACATCTTTTTTTAATGTTGTCTACCATAGTTGCATTCTCATGAAGGATATCAGGCTATTGTACTCGATGGATTTTTCTCCAGTTTATGTTGCTATAACTTCTGAATGATAGACCCCAGTGTCATGCAGTCTGTCCTTTTTGTTATTTTTTAATGTTTCATCGTCCATCTTTTCCTGTGATCATTCGATAAAAGTCTTCTACCTATCAGTTACATAATATCCGTGGGCATGACCCTATCATATGCGTTTTTTCTTTTAAGCATATGAATTATTGGTAAATCTTTAAATCCTATGCTCATAAGCGTTTTAGGAGGTAAAGATAAAGAGATAAATCTTCATATGACCGATGTTTCAGTGCATTCTTTTTCTACATTTACATATGTTCTTCTTTGTCCCCATCATGGACGCACTATCCACTACAATGAGAATATGATGCATGCAAAATGCTTGATATTTTGTGCTCTAATTTCCGCAGCAACGCGCGGGGTACCATCTAGTTACTCATAATCAGTCAAACCAACAACATGCATAGTGGTATTTCCTACCAAACCTTACTTTCTTATGATCTTTAAACTACACATAAAGAAAATTTTGAAAAGGTTGGAGGCAAAAAAACACATTATACTTGGAATAGCAAGTGCTATGTAGGTAGGTATGATAGACATTGGATCTGAGTTGAGTTTGGAAACAAGTCTATGCTTGTGTAAGAATTCAAATCTTTTGGCTAGCAAGAGATCTAAAAGCATGAAATAGTATCCATAGGCTATTCATTCATCATAAAACAATGATACTTAAAATTAAACATCTATGTATACTATCAAGAAGTAGCACTGAATAAGGCACATAACAAATCATCACTCAATAGAGCAAGTGAAACTAGAAATACAATATAGAAAATAAATTTCAGCTTTTAGGCACTCCTCCTTTTCTTTTAAATGCATGCAACTTATTTTATTTTGAACATTCAGAGATAAAGAGTTTGGTCCAGTATCTCATGCATATGCATAAAAACACTCAATATGACAGTCCTCTCATAAAACAAAACAAAATTAGACACAACTAAAACAATGACGCTTCAAGTTTTTGCGAACATTGAGGTGCTCAAACCAGGAACTTTAAATGAGTCCAGTGGGGTTGCATGGGCATCCCCAAGGTTATGATCTTCATCATACTTGAATCATCTTAGTGTGATATTCCTCCATTACCTGTGAAAAAATTTCAACGTAAATTTTTCTGCACATTCTTTTCTATGGGTGGCATTAGAGGTACAAAGAAATCATATTTGCTACTATTTTAATCAAGAATAAAATTATATCTTCATGAACCAGAGATCACATAATGTTCTACTCATTCTAGCATATTAAAATATCCAAGTAAAAATCATTTTGACACTCAAAGAATGGATCTAACAAAGAAAGGCAGAATCTGTCCAGAATTTTTGGTAAAAAAACATAATTTTTAGTACGACCTATACACCTCAAAAAATTAAGCCAATTTACGCAAAAATAGAGGATGAAAAGTTGCAGCTACAACATTAATATAAATTTTTAGGAGCTACCAGTAAGGAGACAAAAAGCATGCACTAAAAAGTGTAGCGCACAAATCAGCAACTCCATATTAGTTTGCTACTTTAAACATCCAAACAGGTAAAAACTTGATACTTTATTTAAAAACGAGAGAGTAAACTAAAAGAAAACTAGCATGCTACAGCAAGCATGCAAAAAATAAAAAGCACAAATAAAAACAGCTCGGGTTGCCTCCTGTAAAGCGCTTTCTATATAGCCATATGGCTAGGCTTACGACTTGATTCAAGTGTCATGGAAATTATGTGGTAGCATAAATTATACCCCCTTCTTCCTTGGAAAATGTTCCATACACTACTTATGAGGGAACTGAAATTTAACATTCTCTTCTTTAGAATCAATGATAGCTCATGTTGTTTTCACAAAAGGTCTTCCAAGGATTATAGGACTAGGGGTATTTCTCCCCATGTACATAACAATGAAATCAACATGTACATATGTCATATGCAATTCAACCATTACATCCTTTACTTTGCCTATGGATTGTTTGGTTGGATCATCAACAAATAATAAATCAATAGAGCATTTTCCCCATATTTTTAAGGTTGAGTAATTCATATAGCTCTTTTGATATGAAAAAAATACTAGATCCTAAATCTAGATTAGCATGGTGTGTTTCTTTGTCAATAGATATTAAAATCTTGGAGATCCACACATCCGCTCAGCCGTCACCACCACCGCCTAAAATCGAACTGCCCAGTCCGACCACCCCTCCGCTGACCCGCCACCACCGTTTTCTGCTGCTCGCCATGGCTAAGGCCGACCCGTTGCTAATATGAGAGGCGGGCAAAGGGCGCGACTGTAGATCGATTCTGGTGGTACAAAGGGCGCTAACGAGCACCACCGGGAAGCCGCCCAACCTGCAAGTCATGGAGGTACTTGTCCAATCATGGTTGATCCACCGCTGTCACCTACTCCCCGCTGACTGTCGGCTTCTATCGGCCATTCAACGCCATCCCCCGTTTGCCAAGGTACTGCATGGTAGAGAAGATTTTCTCCCACATCGGCAGTGATTCCTTGACCACCATCGACCGCCGGCCGATTATCAACTCCACGCGGCCAATAAGTTTGACACGAAGTGTCAAAGGTGACTTCTTTTAAATTTATTTGTTTCTAATTTTTTAACATTGAAGTAATTTGTAATATATATTATTATTATTTATATTGGTTTTGATTGACTACGCCATATTTGAAAAGGAGTTTGACATATAAGAGGAGGAAGAGACTATGGGTATTGTTTTGTTGTTGCATATGAATAAAATATGTATCGAAGAGGTGAAGACATGGTGGTTCCGTGAATGGCCATGACAATATTCGAATATTCTGAATTAAAGAGGACAACAATCTCACAAGATGCTAATTTGCCGAGAAACAGGTGTATCCGGAGAGGTATTTTCTCCATCGGTTTGAGGATGTCTATCGATTTGTTCAAGCACATTGCAGAGTGTGTGAAGATGTACGATTAGGTTCTTCGAGAAATGGAGGAATTGCGCCGCGGACCTTGGGCACATCACATACCAAAAGATCGATGTTGCATTGCGTATGATGGCATATGGTATACCGGCGGATCTTGTCGATGGTCATTTAGCCATGAATAAGAGCCAGAGCATCAAGTGTTTCAAGCGCTTTGCAGTGGCGATAGTTGAGTTGTTCGGGACGGAGTTTTTGAGAGCACCCAATGATCAAGACATGACACGTCTGTTGGAGGAGAGCATAACCTTTAGGTTCCCAAGTATGCTAGGCTTTATTGATTGTATGCATTGGAGGTCAAAGAATTGTCCCGCAGCAGGACATGGAAAGTTCAGAGGATACAAGAAGGATTCCACCTCATCTTTCAGGATGTGGCCGATAAAGAGATGTGGATATGGCATCTATGTTCTTCAACGCTCACCTCCTTTTGCAAAACTTACCAATGGCGAGTCCGCACTGGTGAAGTTTCAAGCAAATGGTCATACCTACAACATGTGCTAGTACCTTGCGGATGGCATCAATCATCAATCCGAAGCCAAGTTTTAAATAGCTTTTCGGGAGGCCTCCCGCTACGCTGTACGCCAAAACAAGAATAGCCTAAGGACGACAATTTTGCACATGGGTTCCGTACCCGTATGGGCACACTTTTATATACCCATGGGTAGTACTTATTTCCTACCTGTTAAGCCAAGTTTTGTTCCTTCTATGTTGGAGGGGTTTTCCACGTTAAATTTTTGTGTCTCCACTCTATTCTTCGTTATTTGCTTGTCGCGTTTATAACACTATTCCAGTGTTGCAAAAGGAAGATGGTGGAGACTAGAGAAATTTAATAATGACGAGAAACCTAATTCGTCACACTAAATTTAGGTGTCGTTACAACAGAAATCAACAGAGTAGACCAAGATATTCCCTCTGATTCATATTATTTGACTCTATTTTATCTTTATCTAGATATAGGTATATCTAATCAACTAATATGTCTAGATATATTCGTATGTAGATAAAGTTGAATTAATTAATTTAAATTGGAGGAAGTACTTCGTATAAACTCAATGCCGCTAGTTATCCATCGATTGTATACGTTGCATGCATTGCTCCGAGGACACATGTAAGATGGAAACGTCGGTAATGCATTTTCCGACTATTGAGAGGCTTCTAAACATGATTTGCAAATTGGTCCTGAAAGGTCTTAAAATTATGCTCCGATGAGCCGCCGTCCGCGATAGCCACCTGCACCTTCGCCTTCCACGCCGTCGAGCTCCTCCGTATAGCAGCGCCGTCCTTGGTGTCACCCATGACCAACTCCACGCACCTCGTGAGCTCCTCGGCGTCCAAAAACCTGTCAGCATCGATTGTGGCGCGCACGCCGATGTCCCACTGGACGACGAGGCGCGTGTTGGTGTCCTGGTCGGACCACTGCGGCACTGCCACCACCGGCGTGCCACACGCCAGGCTCTCCAACGTCGAGTTCCACCCACAGTGGGTTACAAAGCACCCGACTGCCGGGTGCGATAGTACCCGCACCTGATCGCACCACTCCACCACCATACCCCGTTCGTTGTCCCTGTCCTCATCATTGTCTCTGTTATCCTTGCGCACCACCCAGAGGTACGGCCGGCCGCTCGCTGCGAGGCCACGCTTCATCTCCTCCTTCTGCCGCTTGCTCGCCGACGACATGCTCCCAAACGACACATACACCACTGACCGAGCCGGCTTCGTGTCCAGCCACTCCATGTAGGCCTTTCCGTCGTGTACGAAAAGATCTCCTACGACGGCGTCTGGACTACTCCTAGTAGTGCCGTCGGCGAAGAGCGAGATGACGGCTGGTCCGATGGGGAACAAGTCCAGTTCAGGCACGGACGCGAGTGCGCCAAGCTCCAGCTCCTCGATGGTGTTCACTAGCACCATAGGTTTCCTTCCTCCAGTGCTTCTGTTGACGTCCAGGTCCAGCTGCTCGAACGTCTTGCGGACGTCGCCGAACGCCGCCACCATCCTTTCGTCCGAGAAGTTTGTGAAGAAGCTCGGGAGGTCGCGTATAGCCATTGGCGGGAGACCCGGCATGGCCACCGTGAACCCCGGCTCGGTGGCGTGCTCCGTGACGATCCTCTCGTACCCGTGGAAGTAGTGGTAGTACACGGCTAGCATGGTGGCGGGCTGGGTCCAGTAGAGCAGGCGTGGCACGCCGCGGTCCCGAGCGACCTCGGCGGCCCACCACATGAGCATGGCGTACACGACACACGTCACGGGCCGGCCACGCGCCGCGAGACGGTCCATCACCGCCGACAGGGTCTCGCTTCCGACGCGGCTGAACGCCTCACAGTACCTCCTCGCGTCGTCCCCGTCGCCGGCGAAGAGGCGGAAGCCGCGGTCATATCCGTCGGAGTACGGGACGTAGGAGACGGCGCCGTCGTGGACCTCCTGGTCCGGGGACGCGAGCGAGGGGAACATGAGCCGGTGCGCGGACACGGCGGCGGACAGCGTGACACGACCGTCCGGCGTGGCACGCGCGAGGCGCTCCGCCAGAGCGCGCGCCGGGTTGATGTGGCCCTGGCCCGGGAACGCCACGACCAGGAAGTGCTGCGGCGCCATGGAAGGATGGCTGGAGTCTTTCTTGTCTTCAACCTTGCTGGTGGAAGCATATGCATCGTCACTGAAGTTCAAAATACATATAGTGAGGCCTGGTTTGGCTCTAGCGTTGTAGGATAAGTATGGCGTAATATTCAGTGGCGCATTGAGGTCATGGCTTGCGGTAGCAACGGTTTGACTGATTGTGCTTCACCTGCTCTGCTCCGGAGATGTTGTCCGCATCCGCAAGGCACGGCGTGCACGAGGCGCAGCGTAATTACTTGAGATTTTGATACGGAAAATTTTGAGTAGGATTGTGCTTCTAAAACCTGCATTTCCTATCTTGCACGACCACACGTACCCTCCTATTATTTCTCGCGACGAGAGAGCGTTAAAAGGTCCAAAAGATGACGAGTGACTGATGGATATGTATTTGTTTCATTTGACAACGGTTTCTCGGTCGTGTTCCAGTTCCTTACCTACCACCTTATTTTATAAATAAAGAAGAATAAAAGATTTGAGTGTCGTGTTTGTGATTTTTTTTGTGTCGGGTCGTTGCAGCATTTTTTTTTTACCTTTTCCCCCTTCCAGCAATTATCATTCTAGACTTCAAGCAACAGAATTATCGAGGCAAAAAAAAAGTGGTCCTAAAACAGTATCTTAGCCCACCAACCTGTGGTTGGATGGGTAGGAGGGCAGTGGCACCCCCAGCCTACCAGAGTTCAAATTCTAGATTTGACACTTTGGTGTCTCATAAAGGCGGAATATTTTTTAGTGGGAGGCGACGTTCCCGTCGATAGCGAGGCGCCTGTGGTGACTTCATCAATCTCAAGACCCGGCGGATCAGTTCTTCAATGCAGTATCTTGGAGGTGCTCATAGGGGTAGGGTCTGCGTGCGTGCGTTCATAGGGGTGAGTGTGTACGCGTATGTATGAGCGCCTTTGATTGTACTGTGTTTCGCAAAAAAAAGAGTATCTTAGCTAACATACTCATAGATACAACCATACATTCTTTTGACAAGCTTAAGCTTCAGAAAGCATGAGAACAAGAAAAAACTCATCGATAATTTACACATTAATTAAGGGTTGGAGTGTTAACATTGGCAGAGAAACAAGGTTGCACAAAAAAAGCCCCAAGAGCTGGACAAATCACATATACAGTTGGTATCGACTACGATGGTATGGCTCTTAGCTACTCCCTAAAAGATCAACTTCGTCACATCCATTCACAGGAAGAGAAGTAATGACGCTATCATGGTCGCCTGATCTGGAACTTCAAAGAAGATGTGATGTGCGTACTTCCAGACCATAGCGAATGGGAAGCAAAAATTTCTAATCTCAAGTATGAATCTGGCACGTTGTTTGATAAAATTGAAATTTATGAATATAGACCTGATAGGATCTCTGCTCAGGCTCTCACCAACAATTTAGCCTACCTCCCATAGAGACCCGGAGGCAGAAAACCAAGCTCTCGTCCTATCCTTTACAATGGAGAAGTTCTTCAAGATACCAAAGTAGATATGGCACCACGAGCAGATGGGTTGACGTGTTGGATGCGCCCCTTTGTATTGCTGCTAGGGTGGGTCATGTTGAGGGAATGGTCCCACATCTAATCCTTGGTGGTATAACAAACTTGTCGTACTTATGCAACCTTGCAGGTCTGGAAGTGTATGCAATTTCCCGGATTGGTACAGAGATCTCAATAAGACAACCATGTTGGTTGAACTTGCCGAACCTATGAACTACAAGGAAGCAATGGAAAGCCCTGAATCCGAGAAATGGCTGGAAGCCATGAAATCCGAGATTGGATCCATGTGCAACAACAAAGTATGGACTTTGATGGATATTCCTGATGGCCACAAGATCATTGAGAATAAACGGATTTTTGAGAAAAAGATTAATGGTGACAGTAACATTATTGTCTACAAAGCCCGACTTGTCGCAAAAGGTTTTCGACAAATTCAAGGAGTTGACTATGATGAGACTTTCTTTCCTGTAGCGATACTAAAGTCATAAGGATTATTCTAGTTGCTGCATATTTTGATTACGAAATATGGCAGATGGATGTAAAAACAGCGTTCCTTACCAGCAACATTGAGGAAGAGTTGTGTACATGGTACAACCTGAAGTTTTTATCGATCCTAAGGATGCTAACAAAGTATGCAAGCTTCAACGATCAATATATGTATTGAAGGAAGCATCTCGGAGTTAGAGCATCTCCAGCTGTTGGGGCTCCCCAGGCCGAAATCCGGCGCTATTTAGGCCGGATGGATGTAATGTTTGGCCTGGGAGGCCCATTTTCCCAGCGGCGAGTCCAGGATGGATGAAAATTTTGGACAAATGCCAGCGAATTTAGACAAAACAAGACGAAATTCGTTCAAACATAGGCGAAATTTAAAGATATTTAACATATATAGGCGAGTTCGTACAAATATAGGCCGAATTCGTAATATATTTGAATTCGGCCAAATGGAAACATAAACTAAAATTTAAAAACGGCGTTCTACATGCCGAAACGGCGCCAGCGCCAACAGCGGCATCCCCAGGACGGGGGAGTTGCTGCCCTCGATGTGCGCAAGCACACTGGCGAGCATGCGGCCCGGCGCGCCCCACCAACGGCGGCGGCCGGCGGCGTTGTTGCACGCTGGAGGAGGGGGAGGACCGTCGTACGCTGCGAGTTCCCGTTCGTGCCGGAGACAGAAGAACTCGTTCCAGGCGTCGTAGCTTTCGGGGAGGTACCACTCCTCCGCGCGCTGCTCCTCGCTGAGGGTGACCCGCACAGCGTCGATAACGGCATCGAGCTTGTCACCTCCCACCGGAAGCGGCGGGATCGGGACGCCCCCCGTGCTCAGGCGCCATCCTCCAAGCACGCGGAAGTCCGGCGGCATCGGGTAGCCCGCCATGTGCAGAAGTCCCGCCTCCCACTTGTGTAGGGAACGCCGGCCGAAGCTGTTGTTCGCCACGCCTTTGCCGTGGCCCGCCATTGCTCGCTGGAGGAGGATTGGGGAGAGAAGACAGGGTTGGGGAGAGGAGGGAGACGGCGGTGCTGAATGGGCCAGACGCGGTAGGTTGCGCGATAAATAGAGGGAGCCACACGTGAATCCGAGGCGACGGCATTAACTCGCCGCGTGGAAGCTACGTGTCAGGCGAAGACTGACCGGCGGCAGGCTTTTGCAGCGCGCGGAAGAGGATTGGCCTTTGTCACCGACAAGTCGGGGCAACCAGCCGCGCGGGAAGTTTTCTCGATGTTTTCCACGCTTTCGTTTCCTCCGGACTCCCCGAGCGCTCCCCGGGGGGGCCGGGGATGACCTGGGCTCGCTGGATGGATGAAAGCCCCAATCCAGGCGAAAACGAGGATCTGGGGCCACGACTGGGCCGTTTTCGTCCATCAGGATGAAAAAAGGGGTCCTGGGGGTCTTACCGGAGAGACGGCTAGAGATGCTCTTAGAATCTTCGCTTTGATGACGTGATCAAAGAGTTTGGATTTCTCCAAAATCTAGAAGAATTATGTGTTTATAAGAAAATGAGTGGAAGCTCTATCGCGTTCCTAATGCTATATGTGGATGACATATTGCTGATTGGGAATGATGTGAATCTTATGAATAGTGTGAAGTAATATTTGAATAGCAAGTTTTCCATGAAGGATCTTGGTGAAGCTGCATATATACTAACCATTGAGATCTATAGAGATAGTGATAAGGGGTGGCCCGCTCTTCTCAGTAAGCAACGGTGGTGATGATGATCACGGGATGAACACAGCGGAGAATCACGGATGATGAAGTGGATGATAACTTGTATGACGCAACGAGATCTCTCGATTGGTCCCTGTCGCCAATGCAACATCCCTCAACCCTGCAAGATATTCGCAACTCCACACACTTGCGCACGTAGCCGCCGACCATGAAGCGGTAAGTTGCAATCTACTAATTCCCAATGGAACAACAGATCACACAAGACTTTCAGATCTACACGAAATCAAGCAATATGGTGTAGGGATTCAATAGTTTTGCAAAGCAAACAACTAAGAACTAGGGTTTATCTTAAACGTGGTCTAAAGCAACTTTGGGGGCGTCCTGGGCACTTATATAGGCGTCCGCGACGACCTCAGGTCGAAAAAGTACGAAAATAATCGACCTAGAATAGATTTGGTCGAGACAGACTCGAACACGGCCGGTCTGGGGGCCGGTCGACCGGGCCTGGGACCGGGCTGGCTGGTTCAAACCGGGCCTAGGACCGGGTGCTGACCGGGCTCGGGAATTGTCGCGCAGTAACCCTCCCGGTTGGCATCAGCTAGTTTTCCGGTTGGCGCCGGGGCGGACCCGGCGTGCCGCCCGGTCGAACCGGGCCAGGGACCGGGCGTGCCGGCGTGGCGGTCGGTCTGACCGGGTGCTGGGCCGGCCTGGACTTTGGCTTCTCCTCTCGCGCATGCCTCCCGCTCCTCCCTCGCGCGTCCATGGAATATCTTCATGTCCAGCTTCATGCCCAGCTTCACGTCCATCTTCACGTCCAGCTGCTCCTCTCCTCCTCGTGTGATGCTTGTCTCCTCTTCATACCTGATGATACATAAGTAACAGGACTTAGGCAGTATAAAGTTCTCATCAATAAAAGTATCGTTTAGGAACAAGTTCACCTCTTGTTTAAGTAGCTTCGCACGAGCCCTTGTAATAGGTTCAATCCGAACTTCATTGGACTTGAGCTTCACAGCAGCTTCATCTTCATTTGGTAATGACGAAGGTAGTAGTGTGGTAGGGATGTCCTCATCATCTCCCTCCCTTCAAAAGGCGTCGACCTCGACGCTCCAAGGTCTTCTCCGTCATATGGTGTCAAATCAGCAACATTGAAAGAATTACTGACACCAAACTTATCAAGTGGAAGATCTATCGAGTATGCATTATCGTTGATCTTGGCAAGTACTTTGTAAGGACCAGCACCACGAGGAAGTAACTTGGACTTCCGCAGCTTCGGGAACCTATCCTTGCGAAAATGTACCCAGACCATATCACCAGGCTTGAACAACATCTCTTTGCGCTTCTTGTTCATCCTTGCAACATTGCTCTTGCCTTTCTTCTCTATCAACTCTTTAGTCTTCACATGTATCTTCCGTAGAAAATCTGCCCTCTTGGATGCCTCCACATTAACTCTCTCATGTATTGGCAAAGGCAACAAGTCAAGTGGAGTAATGGGTTTGAAACCATACACCACCTCAAAAGGACACAGCTCCGTGGTAGAATGTACCGCCCTGTTATAAGCAAACTCCACATGCGGCAAACACTCTTCCCACTCCTTCGAGTTCTTCTTGATCATGGATCTCAACAGTTGTGACAAGGTTCGATTCACCACCTCGGTTTGACCATCGGTTTGAGGATGACAAGTAGTACTGAAAAGTAGTTTTGTCCCCAGACTTTCCCCAAAGTGTCTTCCGAAGTAGCTCATGAACTTCACATCACGATCGAAACAATAGTCTTCGGGACTCCATGTAGTCGTACAATCTCCCTGAAAAACAGGTTAGCAATATGCGACGCATCGTCGCTCTTGTGGCGAGCAATAAAGTGTGACATTTTAGAAAATCTGTCCACTACCACAAATATAGAATCATGGCCTCTCTTAGTACGCGGAAAACCCAACACAAAATCCATACTAATATCCTCCCAAGGTGTAGTAGGTGCCGGTAAAGGAGTATACAAACCGTGAGGCTTCAGCTTGGACTTGGACTTGTTGCAAGTAATGCGCCTCTTCACATACATGTCCACATCCCGCCTCATCTTTGGCCAATAAAAATGGTCAGCTAGCATGAGTAGCGTCTTCTCACGCCCAAAGTGACCCATCAAACCTCCAGCATGTGATTCCTGCAATAAGAGCAAACGCACAGACGATTCTGGAACACATAGTTTGTTAGCTCTAAACAAAAATCCATCATGTATGTGATATTTTTCCCATGCTTTACCAATAGCACACAAGCGATATGGTTCAGCAAAATCATGATCAGTAGCATACAAATCACATAGTACTTCTAATCCAGGAATTTTAACATCAAGTTGAGTTAATAGCATATTTTTCCTAGATAAAGCATCAGCAACAATATTATCTTTTCCCTTCTTATGCTTAATAATGTATGGAAAAGACTCAATGAACTCGACCCACTTAGCAAGACGCTTATGCAAAGTAGATTGAGCTTTCAGATATTTCAAAGCTTCATGATCAGAATGTATGATAAATTCTTTTGGCCACAAGTAATGTTGCCAAACCTCAAGAACTCTAATTAAAGCATACAATTCATTATCATATATAGGATAGTTCAACTTAGCACCAGAAAGTTTCTCAGAAAAATATGCAATTGGGCGACCCTCTTGCATCAACACATCACCAATTCCAATACCACTAGCATCACATTCAATCTCAAATTTCTTATTGAAATCAGGAAGTGCAAGCAATGGTGCAGAAGTTAACAATCTCTTTAGTTCATCAAAAGCATGATCTTGGGCTGCGCCCCACTCAAAGACAACACCCTTTTTAGTCAAATCATTCAAAGGTGCAGCAATAGTACTAAAGTTGGGCACAAATCTTCTATAAATCCAGCTAGACCATGAAAACTTCTTACTTTACTCACATTCATGGGAGTAGGCCAATTTTGAATAGCTTCAATTTTAGACACATCTACTTCTACTCCATGCTGAGAGACAACATAACCCAGAAATATGACCTTATCTTTGCAAAATGTGCACTTCTCAAGATTACCATAGAGTTTGTTATCACGCAACACTTGCAAAACATGTCGAATATGTATAGAATGATCAAATTCATTGCGGCTGTAGATTAATATATCATCAAAGTACACAACCACAAACTTGCCGATAAAATCACGCAAAACATGGTTCATCAGTCTCATGAAAGTGCTAGGTGCATTAGTCAAACCAAAAGGCATTACTAACCACTAATATAAACCAAATTTTGTTTTAAAGGCTGTTTTCCACTCATCCCCTTCTTTCATCCTAATTTGATGATAACCACTACACAAATCAATTTTAGAGAAAACAACAGCACCACTCAATTCATCTAGCATATCCTCTAAACGGGGAATAGGATGACGATATCGAATAGTAATATTGTTTATCGCTCTACAATCTACACACATACGCCATGTACCATCTTTCTTAGGAACTAGAATAACAGGAAAAACACAAGGACTAAGGCTTATGTGGATATAACCTTTGTCGAGTAGCGCTTGTACTTGCTTCTGTATTTCCTTCGTTTCTTCAGGATTCGTTCTATATGGTGCCCGATTGGGTAGCGAAGCTCCGGGGATCAAGTCGGTTTGATGCTCAATACCTCGCAATGGTGGTAGTCATGCGGGTACCTCCTCCGGAAACACATCTCCAAATTCCTGCAAAACATTAGAAACACAAAGAGGAAGAGGGGTCATGTCATTAGAAACCAAAACCGTACCCCTGTACAAGAGCACAAGAGGCATGGCTGTAGGATCCTCACTAAATTCTCTCATGCCTTCTTTGGTGGCTAATGAGACTAAGGAATTCACTCTCTCACTTTTCGTTATATCACTCACGACATTACAATTCTCTCGCCTATCTAAAGAAGCATCCTCCAAGTTTACTTCAACTTTCTGACGAGATTCATTGACAATTTGCTGTGGTGACATAGGCTGTAAGTTGATTTTCTTGCCCTTGAACTCCAAGTGATATGTATTGGCACGGACATTGTTTTGCATAGAACGGTCATAGAGCCAAGGCCGACCCAATAGTAGATGACACACCGTCATAGGAACCACATCAAAATCAATGGAATCCTTATACGGTCCAATCGCAAATTCAACACGCACCATGTGGTTTACCTTCATATCACCATTGTCGCTCAACCACTGAATATAGTATGGATGCGGGTGTGGTAGATACTTAAACTTCAGCTTGGTACACAACTCCTTGCTTGCTAAATTGCGGCAACTCCCGCCATCAATAATGACCTTGCAAGCCTTGTCAGGACCAACTAAAGCCTTTGTTTGGAACAAATTGCAGCGCTGAGTAGATGCACTAGGCAACACATTAAGAGCACGCTGCGACACAACAATGGTGCGAGCATCAGACGGATATGCATCTTCACCATCAGTGTCATAGTCATCATCTTCTGGAGCATTAGGATCAATATCATCTCCAGTCTCATACTCATTGTCCTCATTGATAATCATAACTTTATGGTTAGGACAATCCCTCTTGAAGTGACCCTTGCCACAACATGTATGACAAGCCATATCATGATTACGCGCAGTAGACATGCCAGACCCACTCGAACTTGCAGCAGATTCGGTCTTCTTTGCATTAGACACATTGGAGACCGGCTTACTAGACGGAGTAGAGTAGGGTACGGAGCGCGTCGATGGCACCTGCGCCGTAGGTGGGGGCGCACGAGGTGTAAAACGCCCAGCTCCCGTAGCACGACCTTTAACCTTTGCTTCGTCAGCCATTTGTGATTCAGCTTCTCTTGCATGATGTAATAATTGATTCATATTGGTGTAACTGTAGTGACGAACAATGCCTTTGATATCATACTTCAATCCGTTGAGAAAACGCTGCATTGTCATCTCGAGAGACTCACGGACACGGCCACGCTGCATCAGCATCTCCATCTCCATGTAGTATTCATCCACAGTCTTCACACCTTGTCGCAATAGGGTCAACTTATCATAAATTGTACGCAAATAATTAGTGGGCACAAAGCGAGAATTCATCGCCTCCTTCATAGCTCGCCATGTGACAATAGGTTGCTCACCATCCTCTTGTCGATTACGAACAAGTGCATCCCACCAACGCAATGCATAGCCATCAAATTCGGAAGAAGCAAGGTTGATCTTCCTATCTTCAGTGTAATTAGGATGTAAATTCCATAACTTCTCAATCTTGAGCTCCCAAGTGAGATATTCTTCAACATCAGCACCTCCTTCAAACTTGGGTATGGAGAATTTAGGCTTACCCAATCCATCTTCTTCCTCAAATCCACGACCATGGCATCCAAGTTCAGCCCAACCACGAGGACGGTTACCACGTCCAACACCACGACCAGGTGATGCATCCTGTGGATCAAGGTCTTCATCCTCTTGTTGTTGTTGGTTTGTAAGATTTTCAACAGACATTTGCAAAGTTTGAAGAGCGCGTTGGATATCCATCATTTGATCTTTCATTGTAGTGACAGTCTCATTAGTAGCACCCAGCTTCTGGGAGATCCCTTGGACCGTTCCCTTGAGCTCATCCCCTTGAGTGCGGAATTCACGTCGCATCTCATTACGAAGAGCTTCATACTCCCTCCATGTAATTATATCTGCAGAATTCTTGTTTTCCTAGTTAACAATTTTTTGATCATTAGCATACATGATTAGTAGGTTAGTGCACTAAATCAAAAATATATGGTGGTACTCTCACAACTCACTCAAAAACTGATAAGAAAAGGAGATCTTACCGTTCCAAAGTAAATTAGTGTTGCTTACCACTTGTAGTAACAACTAGTGCACGGATGTAGCGAAGCGAAAATCAAGGGTATAAGAACAAATCACACGGCAAAGCAGGATATATGTGGGGCTGTAGGTAGGCTACCTATTTGCACCAATAACAAGCTCTAGCGCTGACCGTAGACAACCAATGATACTCACACAAGGCGATAAATGTGGCAATGCAACTATATGGAGGAAAAAGGTTGCAATGCACTCGAGAGACGCTAGCAAAGCTCAACGAGACAGCCACAAGATTGCTCAACTACAGGTGCAGTAAAGTAAACTTAGGCCTACACTTGATTCTTCTATCACTTCACTTTTCTTTTTGGATTTTCTTTTTGTATAACACGCAGCCATGTAGCTCTTTTTGCTTCTTGTCTATTTTCTTAAATTTTTTTGATAGGACACTACTCCTTGATAACACGGCCAACAAAATATGCAAAGCACCAAACCCTAATGAGCAGTCTGTCGAGCGGTAAAACTAGTCTCTTCTGGGGAAGTTCCTAGTCACTTATATCGATAGGCTGTGTCTATGGTTGGGAAAAAGCACACTGTACGCTATGTGGACTCGGAGTAACAATAACTGAAACTAGATGATAGCGGAAACTCAAACCCTAACAATACTAGATGGAAGAAAAAGATACGCAAAAACAACTACGAAAAGCAACTAAAACTCGAAATTAGTGCAATCTAAAGCTATGGCAAACCCTAACCCTAATATTTTTGGCTTTTTCTGGATAGGAAAACACTCACAACTCAACTATGGGGTGGATTGTGGATGGCTTACCGAGGAAACCCGAGAATCTAAGACCAAGATGATAAGGGGTGGCCCGATCTTCTCAGCAAGCAACGGTGGTGATGATGATCGCGGGATGAACATAGCGGAGAATCACGGATGATGAAGTTGATGATAACTTGTATGACGCAACGAGATCTCTCGATTGGTCCCTGTCGCCAACGCAACATCCCTCAACCCTGCAAGATATTCGCAACTCCACACACTTGCGCACGTAGCCGCCGACCACGAAGCGGTAAGTTGAAATCTACTAATTCCCAATGGAACAACAGATCACACAAGAATTTCAGATCTACACCAAATCAAGCAATATGGTGTAGGGATTCAATAGTTTTGCAAAGCAAACAACTAAGAACTAGGGTTTCTCTTAAACGTGGTCTAAAGCAACTTTGGGGGCGTCCTGGGCACTTATATAGGCGTCCGGGACGACCTCAGGTCGAAAAAGTACGAAAATAACCGACCCGGAACAGATCTGGTCGAGACGACTCAGACACGCCTGGTCTGGGGGCCGGTCGACCGGGCCTGGGACCGGGCTGGCCGGTTCAAACCGGGCCAGGTACCGGGTGCTGACCGGGCTCGGGAATTGTCGCGCAGTAACCCTCCCGATTGGCATCAGCTAGTTTTTCGGTTGGCGCCGGGGCGGACCCGGCGTGCCGCCCGGTCGGACCGGGCTAAGGACCAGGCGTGCCGGCGTGCCGGCCGGTCTGACCGGGTGCTGGGCCGGCCTGGACTTTGGCTTCTCCTCTC
Organism: Lolium rigidum; assembly: GCF_022539505.1. Classification (NCBI taxonomy): domain Eukaryota; kingdom Viridiplantae; phylum Streptophyta; class Magnoliopsida; order Poales; family Poaceae; genus Lolium; species Lolium rigidum. The sequence goes on from NC_061509.1 coordinate 74,967,544, forward strand.
GCGCATGCTTCCCGCTCCTCCCTCGCGCGTCCATGGAATATCTTCATGTCCAGCTTCATGCCCAGCTTCACATCCAGCTGCTCCTCTCCTCCTCGTGCGATGCTTGTCTCCTCTTCATACCTGATGATACATAAGTAACAGGACTTAGGAAGTATAAAGTTCTCATCAATCAAAGTATCGTTTAGGACAAGTTCACCTGTTTTTTAAGTAGCTTCGCACGAGCCCTTGTAATAGGTTCAATCCGAACTTCATTGGACTTGAGCTTCACAACAGCTTCATCTTCATTTGGTAATGACGGAGGTAGTAGTGTGGTAGGGATGTCCTCATCAGATAGATCTAAACATCTATTAGCATTACGCCAAAATACGTACGTAGAATAGATTTGAAGAGGTTCAAAATGGATCAAATCAAGAAGGGGTTCTTGCCTGTGATAAGAGGTACAAAGCTGAGTGTGACTCGGGGCCCAGCAACAGATGCAGATAGAGAGAAGATGTTAGAAGTCCCCTATGCTTCAGCCATAGGCTCTGTCATATATGTCATGCTATGTACTCGACCCGATCTAGCCCTTGTGGTTAGTTTGACTAATCATTTCCAGAATAATCGTGGAATGGAGCACTGGAAAGTTTTCAAGCACATCCTGAAGTATCTCTAGAGAACTAAGGATATGTGTCGTGTCTATGAAGGATGTGAAGAAAGGCTTGATGTAAAGGGTTACAGTGATGCAAGCTTTGTCGTCGTGGTCAACAGACAGATGCCATGGGATGGCTTAAGTTGGGGCCGAATGTGCGCTAGAGGATTCGGGGGAGGGTTTTGGTTATATGGGGATGGATTCCGGATGGAATTCCGGATGCTCTCTTGATGAACTTGGCCTTGGCCAGAGGTGGAAGAAGAAGAACACAAGAACTATCTCAGCTTTGGATCTCTCTATTCCATGATCGAACAAGGTTACAGGTCTTCAGTACAAGGTAGGACGTACCCGCGCTAGGGTGTGCTCCCTCTCCTTATATAGGGGAGAGGGTGGCTTACAGGGGAAGAAACCCTAGGAAACCCTAATGGCATCTTTGACTAGACAAACTACTTTACAAAGCCTCTTTGGCAGCTGATGACACCGGTAGACCTTTAATCAGGCACGGTGACATCCTCCGGTACCTTTTACGTCATCTTCTGCTTTGGCCTCAGAGCTTCGATTAAAGCTGAAGTGCTTCGCTCATCTTTGTCCTCTAGTTCTTGAGAGAATCATTGACCAGCTTGCCGACGTGCTACAGTGTAGCCTGTACCGGTAATCCGGTACCTTCTTAGCCTATTCCGGTATACCCCTCCTGGGATACCGGTATAGATTCTCTTAGTCATAAGCTTAAACTCTTTTGTCCGGAAGGATCTTTAAACCGGTACCTTATCAGCCTAAACTAGGCAAGCTCGGCATGCCTTTGGCATACCGGGGGTCATCCCCCCAAAATTAGTCCCCGAAGCTGCTATCCGACGGACCATGCCAGGTTCCCATTACTCAGCGTACCGGTTTAAACCTTCCGGCAACCAGTTCAAACCTTCCGGCGTCTCTGCCGAACTCACCTCATCATACCAATCTTTTCCGGCATCTCTGTCATTAAACTCTCCTCGATGAAGTCGAGAATATATTGGACACACTGCCTGTCAGAGACATGCGCACTGTGCCTGACGCCATAGTGTCAGGGGTCACTTCCCTTCGGCTTCTGTGCTTGCATTAAATGTGCCGCACCGGATCCCCGCTGCCGTTCCGGATCCGTGTGGCTTCCCTGTGGCATCCTATTTTTCACACGTGTACCTTTGCGGCACGTGGCGGCCCATGAGGCGAAGCGTCGCGGCCCAGCGGTTGCCGGCCTACGAACCTCTCCTCTATTTAAGGGCACAGCGGTTCCACCCCTTCTTCTTCTTCGCACTCGCCAAGTTCCAGAGCAATTCATCTCTTCTGCCCGTTGCGCTCCCTTCGCCGCTGCTCGCCGCTAGAGCTTTGCCCTCCGACGAACTTCCGAAGAAACTCCGCAGGGCTTCGCTCCGCAGGGGTTCTCCGCAGACCTTCGCCTCTCCAGCACCGAGCGCCTCAAGGCACTTCCTCTTCTTCTCATCTGTTCATCGCCATCGCCTGCAAGCTCGCCCAACTCCGGCGGCCGTCGCCTCCGTCGTTCTCCGCCGCCCCAGGTTAGCCTTGCAAACTCCCTTGCTCTTTCCTCCTTCTTCGCATTGCTTTCGGGTTGGTAGCGTATTTATCTTGTCTTTTCTTTTGCTTTTTCTCTTACTCGTAGATGTGGCACCCCCGGGATCAGGGTTAGACAAATACCAGATCTTCGTCTGACATAAGCCTAACCTAGAGCTCGAGAGACTACAGTGAGAGAATCGGTAACACAACAGTGACTCTACGACTCAAAGAGGTAATACAAGCTCATAACAGAGCAAAGAACCAAAGCGATACAAGCAGAGGTCACCGACTCGGCATACATCAATCAACGGAAGCGAAGTTATGCTATTAGACATAGCAAGATAGCAAAAGGCCTAAGAGGCCGGGAGCATAACGGCGACGTCCCAGCCCATAGATTCCAGGCTGCCACCTGGGAACCCCAAGCTACTCGTCGATGTCGACTTAGAAACCACCTTCTGTTGGAGAGACTTTGTCTGAAACAAAAGCATGCAAAGCTGAGTACAGGGACTCAGCAAGACTTAGTACAACCTTTTAGCAAAGCGGGTATGCGGGCTTTCTGTGGAGCTTCTTTTGCGTAAAGCTAGTTTTCCTTTAACAAACAAGAGGGAGAAGAAGCTCGACTACTCAGAACCTTTGAAAGGGGAAAAGAGAGCGACAACTCTATCTCTATTGATCATCATATTGTATCCACCAAACTTCATCATCTCGAACCACTATCCTCGGATTACCCCCTCAACACCCGGAGAAGGTATCCGTAAACACACATTGATTGCCAAGTTTTACGATTAGGTTCAAGTTGTCTATGATCACAGAATCCATTCCCAAGTCGTCCGTAACCGTGGACACGGCTTTTCGAAAAGATTTAACCACTGCAGGGGTGCACAACTTTACCCACACGTGCCAACCGATTCTTAGTGCCGGAACATTAGCTCTCTTCCTTGGAGAGCCGGCAGAGAGTGGTTGACCACGACCTTTACCTTGCTCGTCGCCGAGACCATGAGTCACGCGCTAAGGATTGTTCCGCCAGTAACGGGTCAAGTCCCGAAGTCGGTCCTTAACGATGTGAGGCGAGGTGGGTTTCCCCGGGGACTCTAACCCCAGCCCACCACGGCCACGCTTACCTACCCGTATGCTATGCACCTTTTCACAAACATTTTTGATGCATATGTCCAAATAACACGCAAACTATGTGACTCATGGAATCTACTAGGCAAGTTAGTGAGTCGAGAGGGTACCATAATAGGGCCTCGTGTGGTTGTACGCTCGGTCTTGGTTCAAGAGGCGAGAACTCGGTTCCTAGGGTCGGCGAAACGAAACAACCCACCACATCCCAATGTGGCCTCTCGTCCGAGCCTTTAATCATGTTTGACAACATCTCTATACTTACCACGTCAACTCTGTCATGCTAGATTCATTTCATTGTATGGCTCCAGTCCGAAGACCGGAGTAGCAACGTAACAAACTAAGCATGGCTAAGCATAAAGAGATAAAGGCTCTAGCGACGCACACATGCCCAACCTAGTTATGCTAGGAGCAGTGGATCAGTTATTTGAGGCTACAAGGGTGGAACATGCAATAGATAGGATAATTCTACCTATCGATAAAAGACAGTTGAATCGTATGCAATATGTAGGAACCAGAGTAAAAGCATTTGTAAAACTTGTATGAACCAGGCTAGGGCTTGCCTTTGTCCCTGACAAACCAATGTGGATCTTCGATGCATGCTTGACTTGTCGTCGGTGGACAATTATTGACCTTCGGTGTTGTCGATCTTCATCGTCTCGGACTCGTGCTATATCGATCGCGAAGAAGCAAATACCGGAAAGGGTAAAACAACAATCAACACATGGCATCGATGCAATGCGCATACAAGGATGATGATATGTCATATTAATGGAATTGAATAGACCCTAGATGCATCATCAGATTAAAGGGGTTCCGGCATCGGACCCCGACATATGAGAGGGGTGTATTAGGGTTCTCTAATAAGCTCCACATTTAATTGTTTCAAACATGTATGAAACATGGATAGGTAAATAGGAAATGTTTTTCTGATCGAATTGATATATAATTTTGTATTTTTCTGAATTTATATGAATTATTTATCAATTACGGAAAATGAAAAAGAATTAAAGAAAATAAATATGGCGTCACGCTGACGTCAGCATGACGTCAGCGCGGCCATGAGCTCTCTGGGAGCTCTGGTCGAGCTCCAATCGGCCGAAATGGAGGGCGATAGCATCGTGCGGGAGGGGGGAAAGAGGCAGCTCGACGCGCGCTACCATTTGGTGGCGGCGCCGCCCACCAATGGTCGCCGGAGCGACCACGGCGGCGATTGCCGGCGGCCGAGCTCGCAGGCTCACGTGGCGGCGGCGGTATAGAGCGAGAGGGAGAGGGCCAGGGGCACGGGGAGGACCGCTTGCTCACCCTGGTGCCTCTGGAGGTGACGGCGAACGCGGGGGAGGTCGGAATCGGCGGCGAGGTGCGGTGGCTGGAGTTGCAGACGAGGCTCGATTCCGGCGACTCGGGGCTCCCCGGCGGCAGCCGTGTGGTGGAGGAGGTGGACGGCGTCGAGGCGGAGCCGTTGGTGGTGGCGGCTGAGCTTGGGGCGGCGCAGAACGGCGACGGCGAGGTCCGGCCGGGGGCTAGGGTTTGGCGTGCACGCTCGCAGAGAAGAGGAGAGGCGCGCGAGGGAGAGAGGAAGAGGATAGGGGAGAGGAGCGGGCGCCGTGGCGGCGCGTGAGGAAGCTCCAGGGCGTCCTCCTCGTCTAGGCGGCGAGCGAGGAGGTGGCCGGCGTCGGCCTCCTCGCGCAGGACACGCAGGTGTCTTCCCGGCAGGAGGAAGAAGACAAGGGCATTTTGCCCAAAGCCCCCTGCCCTTTCTCGTTTTCTTGAAACAATTAAAAACAGGGCTAAACCATTTGTAATTATTGCTTTGGCTAAATTTTGAAAACCAGAAACTTCCAAAAACTTGTACCAACATTGTGTGGCATCATGATCACTTTTAAGAATAACACACAACAAGATTTTGAAGGTTTGAAACATTTCAAATAGAGGTAGAACTTTGGAATTTAAGGTTTACACTTCATTTAGAAATGCAAAATTTTCCTAATGCATTTTAGATGATGCTCATGAATGCACAAACAACCCTAACTAGGGTTTTCTAAAACAGGGATGTTACAACTCTATCCCCCTTACAAGAATCTCGTCCCCGAGATTCCTAAGGTAGGAAGAGAGAAGGTGACAAGGACTACACCGGTCTTCAACAAGCTTGTCGATGCCACGATGATCTTCTTTGTTGAAGAAGTTGATCCACGACATCATGAAGAAGTTGACCCACATCACCATGAAGAGCTCTTCATTTCGCTTTCTTCACTCTAAAGAAAAGAGGGAATGACACTAGACAGTGGATCTTCACAAAGATCGAGTATCTCATGGTCAACTCATGGAAGGAGTATAAAAAAAACAACTCTTGAGTTAACAAACATGAAACACGCCAAGGTAACGGAGGAGATGAAAGAATTTTCAAATTTTGGTAGGCAATTGCTCCACGCTTGACAAGATTACGAAGGGACAAGGTAGCGAGAAGTTAAACTCGCCTTTGATACCATGACGAGGCACTCTTAGAGGGTGACTCGTAGAGGTACAAGTGGTTACCCAACGAGAGAAACTTTGGATTTCAAAATCATAGTCACTTTTCTGGCAAGGGTACATGAAATGATTGTTGTCTACTCAAAAGGCTATGGCCTAGATGACTGACGAATTCACACAACGTGTGAATTGATTAGAATTTCAGGTAATGACCAACGGAAAGGGAAGAGTACTGGCTAGAGAAGTGCCAATGATCAACGGGGAGTGATATTTTTCCGAACGAAGTTGGTGTCACCGGAAGTAGTTTCAAGGAACTGACCGAGAGACATTTAGCAACACTGCTTATGATGTTCTCCTTGATGTTATAGCACCAATTTTAGGCTATTGACGAGCCTTCAATAGGTCATCGAGTCAAGGTCAGACTTCGGAATTGAAAAGATATCATAAGGGCAACTCCTAGAATAAGTCGCACAAGATCCTTATGGAGAGTGGTTATTCTTGATGATTCAAGAGATTATGACATTAGGCCTTCCGACTAATTGTGTTAACCACGACATCAATCTTGTCGGAGTTACAAAGAGACCTATCCCAAAAATCCTTGAGAAACACCAACCATCATTGCCGCTTGAGATTCAGCTTAGGTTAGGTGTAAAGATACTTTCGGACTCAGAATGTTTGAATGTAAGATTTGCAACAGTTACCACCAAGGTAAAGTTGCTAGATTCTCAAGACATGGACCACAATGTCAAGATCCAAAGGATTGAGCTAGATTGCGTAATACATGTGGTTGCGACTGCAAAGGCAATTGCGTGCACATTAACTTGCAATGTAACACAATTGAGTCCTGATGGGGACATCAAAGAAGATTTTAAAGTTCTTGAGCTTCTTCTCTTTCTTGAACAAACCAGTCAGTGGCTTAGTGTGCATAGAGAAATTTTTCAAGGAATGGAGATAACAACCTTCTATCTCAAGAATACTTCGCACATGCCTGACCGACTTGTGATGATTCCCGAGGATAACAAAGGGAACTCGACTCAGATTCACGACGACATCTTTCAGCAAGTGCACGTGAACTAGAGAAGGTCACTTCCAACATCCAGAACACATACTTCATGATAACACAAAGATGATTCTCAAAAGTTTTCAATATTAGTGCCAACTATTCAATATGAATCTCTTTTAAACATGGAGGAAATAAGAATGTCGTCGATGGGCTTAACAACAAACTATCAAGATACTCCAATAAGATGTTCTCATATGTTGTCTGAACGAGGCAAAAGTATTGGTCAGACCAAAGGACAAGAAGATGTACTCAAGCGAAGCACCATGAGTATAACATCATCAAGATAGTCCTTGGAACTGAGTTTGATTTGACGATAGCCCAAGCTCAGATCAAATATGGGAAAGATAGCATATCCATAAAGGAGATACTTTCTGACTTCAACACAAACAGAACTAGACATCCCTTTAAGAAGGAACAAAGTTGGATAGACCTTTTGTCTTTCAACTCTTCAAGTTGTTGATTAAGCTAAACCAACTAGTCCAGGGTTATCCAGCACGGTTCTTGGAGAAGGAGTAGTTGAACGAACCAACGTACTCATGAACTCGACAACACGGTCATGTAACAACATGGTGATACTCCTAGAAAGACATCCAGAATATCACAAACCACCGGTATATCACTGAATTCAAGAGGGAATGTTGCTTTAAAAAGCAAACGATATGTTCTTGAGAGCTTTGGGATTAACCTAACTCTTTGACCGAATATGTGCGCCTGAACAAAAGGACTTGGCAGCACAATCAAACTTCGCTTAATAATTGGCGAACCAATTATGCTAAGAATGACATCAATGTCCTTGGATTTCAAAGAAATAAGAATTTCTAAGAATCTTGGATAGCCACATCAATAAGTACACCCCAACATTCCCAAGCACGGATAACTCGGAGGAAGGGCGAGTAAAGATATGTAAGAGCATCACTTCATCAATAAGGCCATGATACAAAGCACGACCTCATGATATAAAAGAGGGTGATACTCCAAGGTAGAACAGAACAGAAGCTAACGAGGCCTCTTAATCTGCGGAACACAACACTTTGACCAAGTCTTAGAAATGGACAAGGTACTGGAGTTTGTTTCTCCTGACATACCGAAATGGAAGGTCTTGATGAACCACAAGAGTAATATACACTGGAGACACCAATGCACATTTACACTTGGCTGCTAACTAGCAGACAAAGTCGAAAAGTAACTAAAGAAGAACACGATCACGATCAGAATTCCTGAGAGGTAGATGCACAAGTTAACACTCTTGGAAAACTCATGCTAAAAAGGAGGTGTGGCAGAGTCACAGACATAGATAAGGGACTCACAAAGAGCACTCTTGTCTTGATTCATTTGGTTCAGCGAAAGAACCTCTACGATAACTAATGGAAGGGAAAGATCTTTATTGCCGCAATTCAATCACGACAATAACCTCAAGCTTGAAGGATAGCTTCATTTGAATTTAGCCAGCCCGATGTAATATTTGAACATTAACACCGGTGTTCAACGGAATGGATCTTGGGTTAAAGGCCAGCTTCATGTACTAAGATTCATTAGAATCCAGCACAATCGGGGACCTTCAGTTCAAGTCCAAGGGTTAAAACCCGAGAATGAAGTAACTACTAGATGTGTGACACAGAGGACACTACGAGGTAGTAATCACGGTGTAGCTTCTAGAAGCATGCATAGCTTCCGAAGTACCAAGCAAATAGAAAGGAGGCATTCAAGGCGAAAGGAAACCTCAAAGCCTAGAACAGAATTTTGTGGAACCCACAAACTAGAAAGATCATGATGGAAGGAGATCTCTCTATTAAAACAGAATAAAACAAAGAGGAAGCAAAAAACACACACAAGACTTTAGAGAACTCTGCACTAGGTCAACTGGTTTAGAGACGTCATGCCCTTGAGGCACCTAAGTTTGAAAAACTAGAAGAGATAGAAAAACTTTCAAATCAACACAAGGAAAGGCACCTTAGAATTAGAGCGATACCAGATAAGGAGTAAAAAGAAGCCTAATTAGATTTTTGCAAATACTTTTAACTTTCAAATAGTTTTTACAAACACTAGACTCAACATCGACCAGTAGAAAGGGCTTCCTACAGGCAGTCCTGCTCTGATACCAAAACCTGTGGCACCCCCGGGATCAGGGTTAGACAAATACCAGATCTTCGTCTGACATAAGCCTAACCTAGAGCTCGAGAGACTACAGTGAGAGAATCGGTAACACAACAGTGACTCTACGACTCAAAGAGGTAATACAAGCTCATAACAGAGCAAAGAACCAAAGCGATACAAGCAGAGGTCACTGACCGGGCATACATCAATCAACGGAAGCGAAGTTATGCTATTAGACATAGCAAGATAGCAAAAGGCCTAAGAGGCCGGGAGCATAACGGCGACGTCCCAGCCCATAGATTCCGGGCTGCCACCTGGGAACCCCAAGCTACTCGTCGATGTCGACTTAGAAACCACCTTCTGTTGGAGAGACTTTGTCTGAAACAAAAGCATGCAAAGCTGAGTACAGGGACTCAGCAAGACTTAGTACAACCTTTTAGCAAAGCGGGTATGCGGGCTTTACGTGGAGCTTCTTTTGCGTAAAGCTAGTTTTCCTTTAACAAACAAGAGGGAGAAGAAGCTCGACTACTCAGAACCTTTGAAAGGGGAAAAGAGAGCGACAACTCTATCTCTATTGATCATCATATTGTATCCACCAAACTTCATCATCTCGAACCACTATCCTCGGATTACCCCCTCAACACCCGGAGAAGGTATCCGTAAACACACATTGATTGCCAAGTTTTACGATTAGGTTCAAGTTGTCTATGATCACAGAATCCATTCCCAAGTCGTCCGTAACCGTGGACACGGCTTTTCGAAAAGATTTAACCCTGCAGGGGTGCACAACTTTACCCACACGTGCCAACCGATTCTTAGTGCCAGAACATTAGCTCTCTTCCTTGGAGAGCCGGCAGAGAGTGGTTGACCACGACCTTTACCTTGCTTGTCGCCGAGACCATGAGTCACGCGCTAAGGATTGTTCCGCCGTAACGGGTCAAGTCCCGAAGTCGGTCCTTAACGATGTGAGGCGAGGTGGGTTTCCCCTGGGGACTCTAACCCCGGCCACCACGGCCACGCTTACCTACCCGTATGCTATGCACCTTTTCACAAACATTTTTGATGCATATGTCCAAATAACACGCAAACTATGTGACTCATGGAATCTACTAGGCAAGTTAGTGAGTCGAGAGGGTACCATAATAGGGCCTCGTGTGGTTGTACGCTCGGTCTTGGTTCAAGAGGCGAGAACTCGGTTCCTAGGGTCGGCGAGAAACGAAACAACCCACCACATCCCAATGTGGCCTCTCGTCTGAGCCTTTAATCATGTTTGACAACATCTCTATACTTACCACGTCAACCTGTCATGCTAGATTCATTTCATTGTATGGCTCCAGTCCGAAGACCGGAGTAGCAGCGTAACAAACTAAGCATGGCTAAGCATAAAGAGATAAAGGCTCTAGCGACGCACACATGCCCAACCTAGTTATGCTAGGAGCAGTGGATCAGTTATTTGAGGCTACAAGGGTGGAACATGCAATAGATAGGATAATTCTACCTATCGATAAAAGACAGTTGAATCGTATGCAATATGTAGGAACCAGAGTAAAAGCATTTGTAAAACTTGTATGAACCAGGCTAGGGCTTGCCTTTGTCCCTGACAAACCAATGTGGATCTTCGATGCATGCTTGACTTGTCGTCGGTGGACAATTATTGACCTTCGGTGTTGTCGATCTTCATCGTCTCGGACTCGTGCTATATCGATCGCGAAGAAGCAAATACCGGAAAGGGTAAAACAACAATCAACACATGGCATCGATGCAATGCGCATACAAGGATGATGATATGTCATATTAATGGAATTGAATAGACCCTAGATGCATCATCAGATTAAAGGGGTTCCGGCATCGGACCCCGACATATGAGAGGGGTGTATTAGGGTTCTCTAATAAGCTCCACATTTAATTGTTTCAAACATGTATGAAACATGGATAGGTAAATAGGAAATGTTTTTCTGATCGAATTGATATATAATTTTGTATTTTTCTGAATTTATATGAATTATTTATCAATTACGGAAAATGAAAAAGAATTAAAGAAAAAAAATATGGCGTCACGCTGACGTCGCGCATGACGTCAGCGCGGCCATGAGCTCTCTGGGAGCTCTGGTCGAGCTCCAATCGGCCGAAATGGAGGGCGATAGCATCGTGCGGGAGGGGGGAAAGAGGCAGCTCGACGCGCGCTACCATTTGGTGGCGGCGCCGCCCACCAATGGTCGCCGGAGCGACCACGGCGGCGATTGCCGGCGGCCGAGCTCGCAGGCTCGCGTGGCGGCGGCGTTATAGAGCGAGAGGGAGAGGGCCAGGGGCACGGGGAGGACCGCTTGCTCACCCTGGTGCCTCTGGAGGTGACGGCGAACGCGGGGGAGGTCGGAATCGGCGGCGAGGTGCGGTGGCTGGAGTTGCAGACGAGGCTCGATTCCGGCGACTCGGGGCTCCCGGCGGCAGCCGTGTGGTGGAGGAGGTGGACGGCGTCGAGGCGGAGCCGTTGGTGGTGGCGGCCGAGCTTGGGGCGGCGCAGAACGGCGACGGCGAGGTCCGGCCGGGGGCTAGGGTTTGGCGTGCACGCTCGCAGAGAAGAGGAGAGGCGCGCGAGGGAGAGAGGAAGAGGATAGGGGAGAGGAGCAGGGCGCCGTGGCGCGCGTGAGGAAGCTCCAGGGCGTCCTCCTCGTCTAGGCGGCGAGCAGGAGGTGGCCGGCGTCGGCCTCCCTGCGCAGGACACGCAGGTGTCTTCCTGGCAGGAGGAAGAAGACAAGGGCATTTTGCCCAAAGCCCCCTGCCCTTTTCTGTTTTCTTGAAACAATTAAAAACAGGGCTAAACCATTTGTAATTATTGCTTTGGCTAAATTTTGAAAACCAGAAACTTCCAAAAACTTGTACCAACATTGTGTGGCATCATGATCACTTTTAAGAATAACACACAACAAGATTTTGAAGGTTTGAAACATTTCAAATAGAGGTAGAACTTTGGAATTTAAGGTTTACACTTCATTTAGAAATGCAAAATTTTCCTAATGCATTTTAGATGATGCTCATGAATGCACAAACAACCCTAACTAGGGTTTTCTAAAACAGGGATGTTACAGTAGATCTTTGCGAGAAGCTAGGTTTGGGGAAAGTTGTTTGTGGGTAGATCTTGGAACTTTAGGCCGGTATGTCTTCCGAAGAGTATCTAATGGAATCAGTCGGTAGCGGTCACCATACCGAGGATCCCACTGCCTCTTCCGGTGGGGAAATCCCGGTGGATCAAGCATCGGACGGGCTCGAGGCGGAACTCGCCCAGAGCGAAGCAGGTACCGGTAGCTCCGCTCAAGCTACCGGTAACCAAGGAGAAGCCGGCAGCTCTAGCCAGGGTGCCGGCGTAGATCTGGATTCATATACGCGCGGGGCCTGGATGGGCTCCGACGTGACACAAGCCGAAATAGATTGGCTCTACCGCTCCCGGAGGATACCGGAGGAGGTGTGGTGCCGCATCCCTAGCAAGGAGCGCCAGCCCGAGCCTCAGCCGGGTGAGCACGTGGTCTTCTCCGCTCATTTTGAGCGCGGCTTTAGCCTTCCAGCGTTGGATTTCTTCTGGCGCTTCCTTGACTTCTACGAGCTCCATCCCCACCATCTTCCGGGCAACTCGATCTTTTACCTTTCTTCCTTCACCACTTTCATGGAGGGATACACCGGTATCACTCCTTCTGTTGATAATTTCTCCTTCTTTTACTACCTCCGGAAGAATTCTACCCAAGATAGAAAACTTCCACACCCCAAACCTTTTGTCCGGTGCGGGGGTTGCATCTTGTCTCCCCGTCCCGGGAGCAACTTTTACAAACTCCCCGGTCTGGACTCTGTCTGGACCTGGCAGAGAACCTTCTTTTACGTCCGGAACGGCGGCCTGGAAGATTTCATCAATCTCCCGGCATATGTTCCCGGGCCGCCCTCCATGAAGAACTGGCTCCATTATCCTAAGGACGACAAGGAGTCCATCCGGATAGCCGGTTTCATCGACACCAACCAGGAGGAGACCAACCTCTGCGCGGAGGATCTGGTCCGTGCTTTTCTCGCGCGCCGGGTGCTGCCCCTTCAGCGGCGCGCCCACAAGATCAGCCAAATGTCGGGACCAATGGACCCGACAAGGATCACAACTCACCGGTTGAGCTCCACTGACTTGGTCCTTAAGGCCAAGCAGATTTGCCAAAACCCGCTGAGTCCCAGCGGGAAGTACGGGCTGGTCCCTTACAGCCGCAGCAACTCTCCTCCGCGGCGAGTAAGACCTCGGGATCTTCGGAAAGCTTTTACCGGTATAACCATGAGTATTTTGTTCTAACATGTTCTTTTTGTATCTCAGAACTTCCGCCGGATCCTCCAGGAAGAGCCGGCATCTTTCACTCCCGACCGGATTTTCCGGGACGACTGTGACGCCGACCCCTTCGCCAAGGGAAAGCACAAGATGGGTCCTACGCACACCAAGCTCCCTGGTAACCTTCCAACTTCTCTTCCGGCAAATGATTCCAGTTCTGATGATGATGTCACTATCCTTGAGGTATGTTACTAACCCGTTTCTTTATAGATGGTTATCTCGTGGATCCTGCCTCAGCCAGCGCAAATCCTCAGGTCGTGGAGCGTGCGACTCCCCTACAGGCCGAGGTTGGCCAAGAGTTCCTGGACAATTTAGCGTCCCAGGGCCAGAAGAACAAAGCTCCGGCCCCCGAGGCTGGCTCTAGCGAGGCTCCACCCGCAAAGCGCTCCCGGAAGGACGACGGCAAGCCCTACACCATGAAGCGGTACCGGAAACAAATTCCGGTCGCTACCGGGTAAGCTTCCGGCTTTTCTTTTCTTTTGTCTTTCGCTTGTGATTTCCTTCGTCCGGTTGCTTTTTCTAACTTTACTTTCTCCTTTTCTTAGGCCTGCCCTTAGCCTCACCAGGAGCGCCACGGGCATGAGGCCGGAAACATCTGAGGACGCCGCCAAGACCTCACCTCCTCCTCGAGCAAGTCCGGTACCATCTGGTGCCGGCAGATCTCCTGCCTCCTATCGGGGAGGCAACACAAGTGCGGGGCACGCGGCCCCTGAAACTTCTTACCACCGCGCGGAGGAGGATTTATCTTCCCCTCCAGAAGCTGAAGACACCGGCGCCAGCAACATCGGCGCCGGCACCGAAGAACCCGACCGGGCGGAACCTCCGGTTCCCCCGACGCCCAAGAAGAAGAAGAAGAAGAAGGCCTCTGCCTCCCCCTCCAAGACCGTGCCGGAAGCTTCCGCGCCGGCAATCTCTTATCCGGCTAAGGAGACGCCGGAGGCTCCCGCGCCAACTCGCCCGGCAGCTCCTTCCGGCAAACCAGCTGACGCCAAGCCAACTCCTCCTGAAGGCGCCAGGCTTACCGCCCAGCAACTTGCTGCGGTTGTCACAGCAGCGACCTCCCCCTCTTCCAGCTCGCAGTCACTAGTACTGCACGCCGGCCGCGCCGCCGTTGCAGCCAATGAGAAGGCCTCAGCTCAGCTGGGCCGGATCACTGAGCTCAGCCGCGGCGAGGTCAACTTGGGGCCTCTGCTTGATTACGCTGAGAAGTGGAATCAGGCGGATCTGTCTCAAGCGACCCGCGGCCTTGGGAAGGACAAGCTTCCGGTGATCGACCCTTCCGGCCCGCGGAGTACCGCGCAACACCTCAGTCGGCTCAGGCGCGCGGTGAAGGAGTTCGACACCGCATGGAACGATGCCAGTGGCAACATGGTGGTAAGCTGCATAAACCTCAAAGTTCTTTAAATTCATGCCGGTTTCCAATCTTCCGGTTTATATGTATATCCTCCCAGTCCCCGAGTTTCGGGTTGAGAACGCAGTTCTTAGCGCGAAACTTCCTTAAAAACACAAAAAACCGGCATAGCCAGTCCCCGAGTTTCGGGTTGAGCACACAGTTCTTAGCGCGAAACTTTCTTAGAAACAAAAAACCGGCATAGCCAGTCCCCGAGTTTCGGGTTGAGCACGCAGTTCTTAGCGCGAAACTTTGCTTGAAGTATATTGTCGGCATAGCCTTACCGGAACTTTTTAATTTGAACAGGGCACCTTGGACGCCCGGAAGCAACTCTTTGAGGAGCTTCTGTGGGAGCACCGGTACCTCTCCGTGGCCCACAGCAAATGCCAAGGTAAGTTTCTCCTCCTCCGGCTTCTTTTTTACCGGCTGCCTCTTTCAATATATATTCACAAGTTTTTTCCATAGCTGCCCTTCCGGAAACCTCCTTCGAGGACCTCTCTGCCCAGCTTTCCGTGCTCAAAGTTACTATTTTGTTTTTCGTTTGTCTTGCATCTCTTGAACCTACTGAACTCTTCTGTTAACCGTTTCTTCATCCGGATGACAGCCGAAAAGAAGCAGCTTGTCCTGAAGCACCGCAAGGCCCTGGACGCTCAGGAGAATACCTCCGCTGCGCTGAAGGATCAGCTTATGCATGCTGAACTCCGGCATGACCGGGAGATGAAGGAGGCCCAGGCTGCTACTGAGGCCAAGTTGGATGAGTCTCTGAAGGACTTTACCGACGCCAGCACGCAATTGCGGAGGGAGCTGGAGGAGGAGACCCGGCTGCGGAAGGAGGCGCAAGACCGGAACGCCACCCTCACCACAGATCAGGCTAAATATGACCGGTTGGTCATTCAGGCCGATGCATTGGCCTTCAGTAAGTCTTTTTCCCTTTCTCTTTGCTTATCAGCTTATACTTTCTGGCGGTATGTCCTTATACCGGTTATTCGTTTCTTCTCTCTTTTCCTTGCACAACTTTTCCCGGACTCGCAGGCTTTCGTGCACAAGAAGGTAATAGAGCGCAGGGCTGAGCAAGCTCTCAGCCATCCAGATGCGCCCTGGGACGCTTATGACCATCTGGTCGCGCTTGCCGCTCGGATCTCCCATATGAGGGCTGTGGACCGGCATCTGGTTGACCTGCCGCATAGGGCCATGCAGATCTTCAAGGTGTTGTGGCCTGGGGAAGCCGTTCCGGCAAACCTGACGCTTCTCTCTGATCGCCTCAAGGATGCCTACAAAAGGTTCCGGGAGTGGAAATGCTCATCGGCCTGTGCCGAAGTTGACGCAGCGCTTCGCGTTGCCTGCTCTTGGTACGAGGACTTGGACCTCGACGCCCTCCACAGACTTCGCGGCGATGCACCCACCGACAAGGATCGCGCCAGGATCGCGCCTACCGGGTCGCTGAATTCGCCCGCCTCCACGCCTTCATCCCTCCTCCCGTGGACCTCAAAGATGAAGTCACTAACGACGAGGAAGAGGGTTCCGGCGAAGATGAGGAGGAGGACGCTGAGGAAGGTGACGCCCCTCCAGAGCAAGTTCCGGAAGCTCCTGCAGCTGGCCCCCAGCCTCCTATCGCTTGAATACTCTCGTTGTGTGTTAGTCATGCTTGTTATCTTGAAACAATGCCGGTTAAATTCTACCCCGGTATGCCGGGGTATCTGATGTAAGATAATACTTAGAATTTCTTTTGGTTGCGCTATACTGCTTCATGCCGGTGTCTTTTATACCGATAGATTATCAAGTTATGTTGGTGTGTTACTTTAGCGACTTGCCTTTACTGTTTTGCTTTGATGTTGCACTGTGAAGATTCTGGAATTGTTTCCGCATCCAATCTGATGCACACTTGGTTCTTTTGCTTTGGCTATGTCTACCTCTCTGGGTTTTTTGGCGTATGAGTCACAAAGTTCTTTTGCCAAGCAAGCACTTTCTTGAACTTAGAAATAATTCAAAAAATTTCACAAAAAACCGATATAACCGGGGTTAGCCAATTTTTCTTCGGATCGCTTGTTTTCAACCTCTCTTTGCGTTTTTCGCGTGCTTAGGTCCTTCCGGTTTATCTTGCTTGCCATGAAGCCGGGTTTCAGATAGCAGCAAAGTCGAAGACTCCGGTAGGTTTAGCACGTTACTAAACCGGAAAGAGAAAACGTCCAACAACCGACCGGTATACTGAAAAAATAAACACGTTGCATGCCATTTCGGTAGAGGCAGTCCCCGAGATTCATTCGAGGTGCCGGCATCTTTTTTTCATAGCAGATAAGGTACAAAAAAGAACTCCTTACATCACATCTTCAGGAATAGAAAGGACGCAGCAAAGCTATGTTCCATGGGCGCTTCGTCTCCTCTCCTGACCTGTCCGTCTTTCCCTTCTTTGCTTCCTGTGCATCGACCAAGTAGTAGGCATCATTGTGTAGAGCCTTGCTCACAATGAAAGGTCCTTCCCACGGAGGTGAGAGTTTGTGGCACCCCTCAGTGCGCTGCACTAAGCATAGCACCAGGTCTCCTTCCCGGAACACTCTCGGGCTAACCTTCCGGCTATGATAGCGTCTAAGGTTCTGCTGGTAAATGGCTGTTCTTGCCAAAGCCAACTCTCTTGCTTCCTCGAGTAGGTACACATCATTTTCTTGGGACTCTTTTACCTCTTCTTCGTATAGAGTTGAACCCTTGGTGAGTCATGAATAATGTCGGTTGGAATTACGGCTTCCGCCCCATAAACCATGAAGAACGGAGTGTATCCGGTAGACCGGTTCGGTGTGGTTCTTATGCTCCACAACACTGACGGTAGCTCATCGAGCCAACATCCCGGTGTCTTTTCAAGCGGTTTAATGAGCCTTCGTTTGATACCGGAAAGCACCAAAGCATTGGTTCTTTCCACTTGGCCGTTGCCTTGCGGGTGTGCCACTGAACATAGATCCAACCGGATGTTGTTATCCTCGCAGAATCGTTTGAACTCTCCTTGAGAAAAGTTTGTCCCATTGTCAGTGATAATGCTATGCGGGTATCCATACCGCAATATGACATCTTTCAAGAATTTCACCGCCGTATGCCCATCACATTTTGCGATAGGTTTCACTTCAAGCCACTTGGTGAATTTATCCACCATTATCAGGATGTGGGTCATGCTTCCCCTTGCAGTTTTGAATGGGCCAACCATGTCGAGGCACCAAACAGCAAATGACCAAGTTAGAGGTATAGTTTTCAAACCGGATGCTGGGGTATGGTTTTGCTTGGCGTACCTCTCGCACCCGTTGCATTTCCGTACCAAATCCTCAGCGTTTTCCAGTGCCGTGGGCCAGTAGAACCCATGCCGGAACACTTTCGCCACCAGCGCCCTTGATGAGGCGTGATGTCCACATTCCCCTTGGTGAATTTCCACAAGCATCTCTTTTCCTTCTTCCGGTTCCACACATCTTTGGAGGACACCGGTAACATTTCTTTTGTAAACCTCTCCATTGATGATGGTATACGCTTTGGACCTCCGCTGGATCCTTCTTGATTCATTTTCATCAACCGGCAAGGTGCCGTTGATCAGGAATTCCTTAATAGGTTCAAGCCAAGTTGGTGCTTCTCGAACCAGAAATACCGGTACGTCTATCTCCATACTGTCCACTAGCATAGCTTCTTCCAACTTGGACCCCGCAGTCCTCGGGTTTACCGGAACAGTCCCCGGGTTTCCTTCGTCAATGTCCATTGGCACAACATGTGACTCCACGAAAATTGATTCTGATTCCGGACTTGGTTTGATCAATGGCACCCTTAGGTGAGCCAACGCTACTCCGGGAGGGATTTCTTGCCTGGAGGAGCCCAACTTAGAGAGTGTATCCGCGGCTTCATTTTCCGCCCGCGGCACGTGGTGAAACTCACACCCCTCGAAGAATCCGGCGATCTTTTGCACATGAAACCAGTATGAGGCCATGTTGGCATCTTTCGCGTCCCAATCTCCGGAACATTGTTGTACCACAAGATCCAAATCACCATAGCAAATGATCTGGTGTGCACCGATTTCTTTTGCGACCTTGAGCCCTTGGATTAGACCTTCATACTCAGCGACGTTGTTCGATGCCCTGAAGTGTACTTGTAGAACGTACCGGAGATGATCTCCCTTTGGTGAAGTAAGAACTACACCGGCACCTAGACCCTCTTTGAGCTTGGATCCGTCAAAGTGCATCTTCCAATATTCTATCTTTTGTTCCAGCGGTTTGTATTGCATTTCCGCCCAATCGACCAGAAAATCGGCCAAGGCTTGTGATTTTATGGCATCTCTTCTCTCGTATACCGGCACATACGGTGATAGCTGCATTTCCCATTTGGAAATCCTGCCGCTGGCATCCTTGTTGCACATGATATCTGAAATGGGTGCCTCACTCACCACTTTCATGGGGTGCTCCTCGAAGTAGTGCTTTAGCTTTGTGGCGGCCATGAATACGCCGTAAGTCATTTTCTGGAAGTGAGGGTAGTTTTGTTATGAGAGGGAGAGCACCTCGCTCAGGTAGTATACCGGCCTCTGCACCGTTTTTCCTTCCTCTTCTCTTTCCACCACAACCACAACACTAACAACCCGGTTGGTTGCTGCTATGTACAACAGCATGGGCTCCCTTTCTAGAGGCGAAGCCAATACCGGCGCAGTTGATAGCATTGTTTTTAGCTCTTTGAACGCTGCGTCTGCCTGAGGGGTCCAGACGAAGGTATCGGATTTTTTCATCAAAGCATAGAGTGGCAGAGCCTTTTCTCCCAACCTGCTTATGAACCGGCTTAGCGATGCCAAGCTTCCGGTAAACTTTTGCACATCTTTGAGATCTTGCGGTATAGTCATTCTTTCGATGGCCCGGATTTTTACCGGATTGACCTCAATACCCCGGCTCGATACGAGAAAACCAAGCAGTTTGCCGGCAGGGACACCGAAGGTGCATTTTGCCGGACTGATTTTCATCTGGAACCTCCTCAAGTTGTCAAATGTTTGCCTCAGATCATCGATCAAGGTCTCTTTCACCTTCGTTTTTATCACGACATCGTCCACATAGACTTGCACATTTTTTCCAATTTGATCAAACAGACATTTTTTGCATACATTGCTGGTACGTTGCACCAGCGTTGCGCAAACCGAAAGGCATAGTGACATAGCAATAAGCCCCGTGCGGGAACGCGGTTTTTATTTGATCTTCCTTTTTCAGGGGAATCTGGTGGAAACCGGAATAAGCATCCAGAAAAGACAACAGCTCACAGCCAGCAGTAGAATCAATCACTTGATCGATCCGGGGTAAAGGGAAAGGATCTTTCGGGCAAGCCTTGTTCAGGTTGGTGTAGTCGATGCACATGCACCACACCTTTGGAGCTTTGGGGTCTTCCTCTTTTTTCTTCTCGACCAACACCGGATTGGCTAGCCACTCAGTATGCAGTACCTCCACGATGAAACCGGCAACCAGCAACTTTGTCACTTCTTCTCCAATGATCTTTCTCCTGTCTTCATCGAACCGGCGTAAGGGTTGTCGTACCGGCCTTGCACCCTTCCGGACATTTAGAGAGTGCTCAGCCAACTCCCTCGGAACACCTACCAAGTCATCAGTAGACCAGGCAAAGATATTCCGATTCTCACGGAGGAAGTTGACGAGCGCGCTTTCCTATGCCTCACTCAGGCCAGCACCGATACGAACGGTACGCTCAGGATATGCCGGATCCAGCACAATGTCCTTTGTCTCCTTGGTTGGCTTGAATGCCGGTGTTCCCAAGTTACCACTCATTGCCGCTAAGCTCAACTGTGAGGACTGAGCCAGCGCAACCGCGGTCTGTATCCTTCTTTTTCCTCTGCAATCACCAGCGATTCAGCCAGGTTTGATCCGGCGGAAGCAGTTTCCAGTGAGACCTTATAGTTTCCCACCACAGTTAAGGGTCCACGAGGTGCCGACATCTTCATCTTGAGATACGCTGTATGAGTTGAAGCCATGAATGCCACCAATGCCGGTCTCCCCAGCAGTGCATGATAAGGACTGTCTAGGTCCACCACCTCGAACAAAAGGTTTTCGACTCGGCAATTGTCACGTCCTCCGAACGACACATCCACCCGGACTTTTCCCATGGGCGAACAAGACAGTCCTGGAGCGATTCCGTGGAATGTAGTGTGAGTTGGTTGTAGCATGTTCTTTGTTATCCCAAGCGTATGCATAGTGTGCCGGTACATGATATTTATGCTGCTCCCATTGTCTATCAGCACTTTGCTGAACTTCACTCGAGTCGTTGGCCCATGCATGATTGGGTCTACGACAAGAGCGTAGCCACCCGGGTTTGGCATTATCTTTGGGTGATTCTTCAACGACCAGGTAATTTCCTGAGCTGACCACAACATGTATTTTGGAACTGCCGGCATCACCGCGTTCACTTCCATGGAACGGCGATGCATGCTTTGCTTGTCTGTTGGCTCAGTCACGAACACAACACAGCACAGGTGTGGATCCTTGTAAACCGGCCCAAAGGTGTCGGCGGCGGCGGTTGGCCATTGCCATCTTCCACCTGATGAACTTGTTGCTGCTGCTGCCGGTTCGGCTGAGGTTGTACCGGTAGAGCATTTGCTCCGGTAAGCGGTGGTGGCGGTGGTAGTATTCCAGCATTTTGGTCCCTTGGATCTTTCATCATGCCTCTTTCCATCAATCTCTTTGTCCAAGTACAATCTTTTGTCAAATGATTCGCCGGCCTTGCCGGATTCGGTGTGTGCCAGCGGCACGGCTGATCCATAGCGGATTCCATGGTATACCTCTCCTCATTTTTCCATGGTTTCTTTTCAACCCATTGCTTCTTAGGACCCGCCCATGGCTGCGATCCGGTTTTTTGCCTCTGGCTTCCGCTGGCGCCGGAATTATCCTGCACCGCGGCTACTTGCTGCGGACCATACCTTCGATCCGAAAACTCTTCCCTTCTTTTGTTGTGCCGGTTATCCCGGTATTGTTCTTGGCGCGGTTGGCTTGTTTGCGCTGGTTCAGCTTGAACCGCCGGTTGCATTGGGTCTCCCAATGCGTAGCTATCTGCCACACGTATCATTTCTGCCAAAGTTACCGGCATATTCCGCTGCAGCTTTTGCCACAACGGTGAACCTCTTCTGCACCCATTGCAAAACCAAGCAATGGCCTGTGCCTCGATCACCCCTTCACAGGAGTTCCTTGTGGAGTTCCACCGGGTCAGGTAATCCCGGTCTGTTTCATTGGAGCGCTGCACGCACAAAGCGAGCTATTGCGGCCTGTTTGGCCTCCGGTACGTACTGCTGGAGTTGCTTACAAAAGCTTCCTCAATGTGCAACCAGCCGTTTATGCTTCCTGCTGGCAAATTGTTAAGCCAGATGCGTGCCGGTCATACCAGGAAGGACGATACGATTCTCACGGCCCAACGCCGGTTTCCTCCGCCTGTTACGGTTCCTCCGCCGCCAGCGACGTACACTGCGGTTACGTAATCCGCAAGCCAATCTTCCGGCTTAGTGGTGCCATCATATGTTTTTGTGTCACGGGGCAACTGGAAGTTGAGAACCGGTGGTTCCTCTTTCATGATTCTTGGGCCAAAGCACTTTGGACCAGGAGGACCTTCTGCCTCAATCATCTCAGATAAATACACCCTGTCCAGCCTATGCCTCGCATCCCGGTCTGGCAGGCATCTTTCTCCTACGCGTTCCCCCAAAGGGTTCCAGTAGGCCGCAATTCTTTCAGTTCCTGAATCAGCTTCATCGTAGCGTTCCGGTATCGCGGCTCTTGCCTGCCGGTACCTTGGCGGAGGCATTTCCTCCTCAACATAAGCTGCTCTTGGTGCACGATAATTTTGCCCGTTTTCACCTCTACCGGCGTAATCATTTCCGGCATAGCCATTTCCGGCATAGCCACGACCTGCCCCTTGGCTTTTTCTTCCGGCCTCGTGCCGCCCGGCTTGTTGTTTTCCGGCAAGCACCGGATCATACACAGTCATTTGCTGCGCATTCATTTCTTTTTCTTTTCTTCTGTTCGGATGGGGGGACGATGCCTGCCCATGGGACTTGCTTCCGGCATTCTTTGCCGAACGCATAGATTTCGATGCTGCAACTTTGTTTACTCAAGCAAGCTCAGCATTTTGTTCCTGTATCATGTCAAGCAACTCCCTAACACGATCTTGTTGTTTTGCTAAGGCATCTCCGGTAAGTGATGTCTACGCACGCTTCTATTCCTGTAGACAGTGTTGGGCCTCCAAGAGCAGAGGTTTGTAGAACAGCAGCAAGTTTCCCTTAAGTGAATCACCCAAGGTTTATCGAACTCAGGAAGGAAGAGGTCAAAGATATCCCTCTCAAGCAACCCTGCAATTACGATACAAGAAGTCTCTTGTGTCCCCAACACACCTAATACACTTGTCAGATGTATAGGTGCACTAGTTCGGCGAAGAGATAGTAAGATGCAAGTGATATGGATGAATATGAGTGGTAATAACAATCTGAAATAAATATGGCAGCAAGTAAACATGTAACAGAACTTGTTGGAAACGGTGTTTCAATGCTTAGAAACAAGGCCTAGGGATCATACTTTCACTAGTGGACACTCTCAACATTGATCACATAACTGAATAAATAAATGCTACTTTCTACACTCTCTTGTTGGATAACTAACACCATTCATTGTGTAGGGCTACAAGAGCACCCTCAAGCCGGAGTAAACAAGCTCCACAACTTCATAAAGGAATCACACACGATGTGCACACTGTCACCGTCACACCGTGGAGAGTAATTCCGGGGTTCATATTAAAGTAACCTCTAGAGTGCATAGTAATAGTTAACTTCATAATCTACAAGAGATTACAATCATAACCTACGCCAAGTACTACATGATGCACACACTCGTCAACATTACATCATGGAGGAGGAATAGACTACTTTAATAACATCACTAGAGTAGCACATAGATTAATAGTGATACAAAGCTCATGATCACATAGAGATCACACCATGGGAGAGAGAGATGAACCACATAGCTACCGGTAGAGCCCTCAGCCTCGGGGGAGAACTACTGTAACATCCCAAATTTCAATAAAAGAAAGAAGAGGAATTCCAGAGATCCAAATTTGAGAACCAACAAAAACTTTTAAATTGACATATAGTACCCTGCATAGGACTTGTGCATTTTGAGTGCTATGCCATGATGAGTGTTTTATTGTTTATGTGATGAACTCTAAAACCCTAAAGTGATCAAGTAAAGATCATCAAATAAATAAATCAAAAGAGAAAGAAATCAAATAAGAGGAAAACCCTAAAAACCCTAACATATGGCCTATGCCATTTTTGCAAATTTTGACCCTAGACCCTTTTTACTTCACCATTATTTCTAATATGCTATTAGATGGTTATTAAAACTTTGGGGAATCAAAGAGATACCATTTGAATCAAATCCAAATTCAATTTTGGCTCACATGAGATAATGGTCATTTCTGACTTTTACATTCTGGTCACCACTTTGAGCCTCAGTATCTCAAGTTTTCTAAACCAAACAAATCCTTTTCTTTGCATGTCATCCAAGTACTCAACAAGGTGAACATTTTATGTAAAGACCATCACACCAAATTCTTCTTGGATCAAGAGTTAGGATCAAGCAAAGTTGAGACTTTGAAACAAATGCAACATTCTCCATTTTTCAAATGTGATCAAACCAGGCCACCACTTGACCATCTCTTGCCCTAGCAATGATCCTTGGACACTCCTACACCGAGCCCATGCAAAGGAAGCCAAGGAGAGGGCCAGACATGGCGTGGACATGGCCATGCCGGCCACGTTCGCCACCGGCGCGCCTCCCCCCTTTTCTCTCCACAGAAGCCCTCGCCACCGTGCAAAACGCGTCGACGATGATCTCCTGGATCCGCCCGTACGCGCCCTTGACCGCGAGGACGACGCCACGACTCGCCACGGTCGCGCCCAGGTACGCCCAGGTACGCCGTGAGCGGCATGGGCGACGTCACCGTGCATGGACGCGCGCGAAACGGCCACACGTCGCTCGCAGCACTCCGTCGTACCCCGACCAAACCCGCGCGTCCTGGTACCTTCCTCGCCACGCGGAGCTCGCCGGGCATGCGTGCGTCACGCCTTGGCGACCATGGTCGCCGGAGAGGACGAGCGCGCCCGCCGCGGCCGCGACAGTACATGCACGGACCCGACAACCCTACGCGTCCCCTTGCCGCGCCGTTCACGCTCGTAGCTTCGTCGTGACGTCGTGAACACGAACCCATCGTTGCTTAGCCCCCTAGCCCACCGGAGCGGCCGCGCTCTTGTCGCCATTGCCGCAGCACCACGGCCACCCTCGCGCCTATAAAAGGAGGCCTCGCCTCGACAAACTCTTCACAGCACCACCCTCCCCTCTCATTCCTCGACCGCCTCAGCACCTCACATGCTTGATTAGCCACCAGAAGCTCCCAATTGCAAGATCGCCGCCGCCCACAGTAGCCGACGATCGCCGGAGAAGGACGCCGCCCCTGGAGCTGCCGCCGGTACCAGGAGCTTCGCCGTCATCCACAACTTCATCGCGCACCTTGCCCAACCCTGGCTGGACCAACGGTGAGCCCCCGACCCCCTACCTGAGCCGCCGGCGAGCCCCTCTCTCGCCGTCGACGACGATGAATGTGCGCCGTTGATCCGCGTTCTAATCCAACAATCCCCTTTAGTCCATACCGCTTCGGGCGTTAAGTGTCGCTGACGGGTGGAGCCCACTGTCAGGCGGCCCGCGCGTGCGTGGATGCGTGGTGGGCTGGCCTTGGGCCGTTTTAAATGTTTAGGCCCAGTTAGTTTTCCCGCCGGCCTTTTAAATTCAAACTTCGTTTAAATAATTAGTTTGAATTCAATACTGAACCCAACTTTGAAAATACATAGAATCTGTTTGGCTTGGCCAAATTTAACAAAATTTATATTTTTGGAAAGCTAGTAAAAAGATCTACAATATGCCACTAGTCTCATTTCGAGATTCGTTGTAGAAATAAAATGATAAAAAGAAGAAGACAGGGACTTTTTCATATTCAAATAATTCTTAAAAATCAACCAAAATAGATATTAAGTTATTTCCAACTCCAATAGCTCACATTTGACTTACACTAATTGTTTCTGCAAGAAAATGGTGTGGTCACTTTGCATGATCATGCCCTAGTTTAATTAATGGACACTATGGCTAGTTTAGTTAAGTGATATTGTCCAAAACTAATATGTAAATCATATGAAGTATTTTACTTCATTTAAATCTTGTCTCAAGTGAATTCATGAGATGTTTGAACCCCTGGTCCAACACTCTTTTATGAAATGCTTGGAGATTTAAATCATTTGTAGAATTATTAAATGGTATGAGGTGGTCTACCTCATTTAAATCATTTTCTTCAATAATGATAATGAATGGTTGACTTGGGTCAACATAAGTTCATGTATTATTGTTTGAGAAATTAAATCTTAAGAAGATTTCAATGAGAGGAAATTATTCCTCAAGAACCATATGGAATTTACTTGTCACATATGAATGAGAGGAAATTACTTTTCTTTAATAAGAAAACCAATACACCTAATTATTTTATGTGTGTGCTTAGTATAGTTTGTGTGAAGTAATGATGTGCTTAGTATAGCCTTTGAGCTTGTTTAGTGATTATACCTCGTATTCAAATTTAGACGCTAGCACCGGAGATTACCAAGAGGAAGAAGGATTCTGCCCAGAAGAAGAAGGAGAAAACCTAGAGAACTACCAAGGCAAGCTAATACTCTTGCAAAGTGCAAAGCCCTCCTTGGGCAAGGCACCATGATTCTTACCTTGCTTCATACAAGCCTATCTTATATTTACACCATACAAGTTTTACTTGTTGTGTTTTCAAAGAGTGGATTAAAATTGGTCTAGGGAACAAGATTACTAGAGTAGCAAAGTTAGTCTTATAGATAGCAAAGCAATGTAGCACCCCTCATGATTAGTGCTAGTGCTAAAGTACTAAAATTGACTACTCTAGATGGGAACATATGACTTGTTGAATTTGAAACCTTGGAATGATGAAACATTCCATGGAATGAATTGAGGTTGATTATGAACAAGAGAAGATAGTGATTTTTGATGAAAACCTGATATTGGTTTGAATGCGACACCTTTCCAATTTTTGAGTACCCCCACAATACCTGATTATGGGTAGGGCTTAACTGGAAGTTTATGCATCTTAGTATGGGTTCCCTCTGAACGCACATCATAGGGGTTATGTCGAGGCTGCCTCCGTTGTTGAGAAATGATGTGAATTGAGGTGAATTGTACGGCCAAGCCCTGTGCAGTTCCCGGGTTGACAGTTGGTCTTCACCTGGGAGGCCAAGCTCATGGGGAGAGGTGCTCATACTAGGATTTGTAAGTGAAAGGTTATGGTTGATGATCCGCGTATCGTGTTACGATGATTCGGAGTCATTCCGACGGATGAAATCAAATGTTGTGGCACAAGTGTGCAACCTCTGCAGAGTGTAAATCTATTCGAATAGCCGTGTCCACGGTTACGGACGGTTGGAAGGGCCATACAGTCTCCTGTGTCAGTTCTTTGAAAACCTTAGTGAATGTGAATGGTGACTTGGTGATTTGTTGGAATTACAACCAATGTTGTGGGAATGACACTAATGTTCCCACTTGAGTTAGTTAGCACATGATCAATTACTTGTGAACTAAAATTGGCTTATGCAAATTAAACTAGAGCTTAGCACCTTTACTCCAAGAGTTGGCATTTTTACATTAGTATTAGTTTGCAAGTACTTGAAGTACTTACGGCTTTGTCCCTGGCTATTCAAATGGCCAGAGTACGATGATGAACAGAACTATCACGAGGATGACCAGCAGGACGCCTACGACAACTAGGGGTTTCTGACGTCAAATGTTGACCTGTGGACTAGAGAGTCCATTGTTCGTTACGCTTCCACTATGTATGAACTTGTGTATGTATGTTGGTCGATAGATCAATTATTTGTGTAAGATGAATCATGTGATTCAATGTTGTAAGACAATATGGCTTGTAATAAATAATGACTGTGATATTCGACTATTATGCCTCGCAACAACGTTATCCTGGGATTGCGATGAATGACATAATAGGCATCCGGACTTAAAAACCCGGGTGTTGACAAGTTGGTATCAGAGCCATTGTTTGACCTTAGAAGACCATAGTTAGAATGGACGTTCATAAAAACTTAACTTTGAAATCAAATGAAGTGAATATTTATGAAAATTTACTCGCATTCTTGCCTTTGAGACTATTTCGAAATTTGATTAATAATGTACTTTTCTTAATTGAATCTACTTAAAATTTTGCCACACTTATTCACTCTCTAACTTACTCATCCTTTTCACTTTCAGATGGAGCCAAATGAACCCATCAGCGCGAAGTTCTATCAGCTCGGGAACGGTGGGAGCCTTGTTTTTGAGCACGACCTCACCGCTGTCTCAGCTTTCCTTGGGCGACTTCACCTTGAGTTCCACGGAATTCAGGTGAACGATCAGCCCGGTGGCGAACTACAGTGGATCATCACTGCAGATCTGCGAGGCGCGATGGAGTCTCCCAACCAGGAGAGGATCCTGTTCTCGTTCCGTGAGAGCAAGCCGGCTCGACGGACCGGCGAGAGCTCTTCAGGAGGCACTGGCACGCCTCTGCGGACAGAATGTGGTACGCCTGCTTGCGTCCCGCTTCGCTCACCTGGTGAGGCGTGATGCCTCAGGAGTGCCCATGACTCTGCAGTCCCACCCGGAGCTGAGGCACCACGCCGAGCACCTAGACTTCATGATGTATCATACACAGCAGGATCTGGACAACGCTCGTGCGTACGCCAACCAGACGCACCTCGCTTTGGCAACCCATGCCGACGCCATCAAGATGCTCTCAAGGGATCGCAACAAGCTCCGTCTGCAGCGTGCCAAGAGGGACGCCACTATTGATCGCCTGCGCGCACAGATCACATCACTGGAGGCCACCGTCAAGGCCCAGGAGGAGCAGCTGAAGGAGATGGAGGAGGATGAGGATGGTATTGACCTTCAGGGAGGAGACGCCTTCCTGAGCGACGACGACGACTTTGAGGAGGATGAGTTCACTGAGGAGGAGGACTACGCTTTTCTGGAGCCGGGACCTGATGACGTCGTTCCTATCGACGCTGAGGACGAGGGTAGCTGCACTTGAGCACTTATGTAGGTGTGAGTTGTATCCCGTCCGTTGTATCGTAGCATGTGACATGGTTCTTCAAACCATGCAAGGAGTTGGGTGTTAGCTTGTGATGTGTTATGTTGAATGAATGAATGAATGAATGTTTTGTGTCATCAAAAGCATTCAAGTTTTAAAGTTTTTGGAACTTACTCAAAATAAACCCTAGAAGTTTCCCTCTTATCTTATCATTTTTTTTGTATATTCAGATGGCCCCTCCCAATCGCAACAACAACGATGCCATGATGCAATTGCTGCAAACCCTGCTGGCAGACCGGGAGACTGAAAGAGCTGAACGTCAAGCCAACATCGTAGCATTGCAAAATCTCGCAAACCAGGGCCATGGGAATCCTGATCATCCCGGTTCGAAGCTCAAGAACTTTCAGAACACCAACCCCCCGGTGTTTAGCAAGACGGAGGAACCCCTCGATGCCGATGACTGGCTTCAGACCATGGAGAACAACTTGGAGGTAGCAGGAGTGGAGGCCAATGAGAGGGTCCTGTTTGCAACCCATTACCTCGCTGGACCAGCCCGAGCCTGGTGGACTAGCACCCGTGCCATGAACGGAGGTCAGTTCATGACTTGGGCAGATTTCAAGCTCAAGTTCAGCAAGTACCATGTGCCCCCGGGTCTTATCAAGAAGATGAGGGATGACTTCCGTGAACTGAAACAAGGTCGCATGACGGTGGTAGAATACCGCGACAGGTTCCTTACCCTGTCAAGGTACGCCCCCGATGAGACCGACACCACTGAGAAGAGGCAGGAGAGATTCCTGAACGGACTGCATGATGAGATGCAGACTGTTCTCGTCAACATCCCCTTCGCCGACCTTGAAGCCCTTGTTGACTCCGCCATCCAGATGGAGGGCAAGCTGAACCAAGCCAATGAGAACCGCAAACATCGCATGATGCACCAGAGTGGGCCTAGCAATGCCCCGAGGTATCGCCCCAGCTCAAGCGGAGGTTTCACTCCGAGAAACAACAACAAGCCCCCTATGCAGAACTCGCGCCCCGGTTATCAGAACCGGAGTGGAGGAAACTCCAGGCCAGGAGGCCACAACAACAACTACAACAACAACAACAACAACAACTTCAACCGCGCTCCGCCCAGAGCTCCCAACCCCAACAACAACAACAACAACAACACCAACACCGCTCCAAGGACTTGAAGCAACGCTATTCCTGTCACAACCAAGGACAAGTCCACTATCACTTGCTATGAGTGCGGAGTAGTGGGACACTACTCCAACGAGTTCCCCAAGAGACTCGCCAAGCTCGCCGGCAACACCGCTGCACCTGCTCAGCAGCAACGCCGCGTTTCCACCGGAAAGAAGTTCGCCCCCAACAACCCCAATAACCGCAACGGCCGTCTCTTCCACATGAACGTCGAAGAAGCCTAGGAAGCACCAGATGTTGTACTGGGTATGTTTCCTGTCAACTCAGTACCTGCCAGAGTGTTGTTTGATTCCGGAGCATCTCATTCTTTTGTCACTGAAGACTTTGCATCAACAAGTAAAATTCAACCTCTCAGTTTGAAACATGTCATGATAGTTCAAATCCCCGGATCAACCACTAAAGCCAGAAATTTTTTTAAAAATGTACCCATCAGAATACATGAAGTAGAGTTCTATGCCAATCTGATAATTTTGGGAACCAAAGGTTTGGAAGTAGTGCTGGGAATGGATTGGATGGCAAAACACCATGGAATGATTGATCGTGCCAAGAAAGCCATCACCATGACCAAGTAGCACCGGTATCATAGTAGAACATGTCTCCGAACTACTACCCGGAAAATTTACCCGCAACCGCAGTGTAGCCAAGCCAACTTTGGATCAGATCAGGGTGGTCTGTCGATACCCTGATGTGTTTCCTGATGGTCTACCCGGTATGCCCCCAGATCGGGATATCGAGTATATCATCGAGTTAATCCCCGAAACCGGACCTATAGCCCAGAGAGCCTATAGTATGAACCCAACAGAGCTAGTGGAACTGAAGAAGCAACTGGATGAACTATTAGCCAAAGGTCTGATACGACCAAGTGCGTCGCCCTGGAGATCCCCAGTTTTGTTTGTGGATAAGAAGGATGGTGCCAGTCGTTTATGTACGGACTATCGTAAGCTTAACGATGTCACCATCAAGAACAAATACCCCTTGCCAAAGATAGAAGATCTGTTTGACCAGCTGACCGGTGCCATAGTATTCTCAAAGATTGACCTCAGGACTGGATACCACCAGCTGAAAATTCGTGCATCGGACATTCCCAAAACTGCCTTTACCACCAGATATGGATTGTATGAGTACAATGTCATGTCATTTGGATTGACCAATGCCCCCGCTTATTTCATGAATCTCATGAATAAGATATTCATGAACTTTACTGGATAAGTTTGTTGTCGTTTTCATCGATGACATCCTAATCTACTCCAAGTCTGAGGAAGAACATGAACAACACCTAGAAGCTGTCCTGGAGACCCTTAGAGAGCATAAGCTGTATGCTAAGTTCAGCAAATGTGAGTTTTGGCTGAAGGAAGTAGGATTTCTGGGACACATCTTGTCTGCAGGAGGAATTGCTGTAGATCCCGCCAAGATCAAGACTGTTAAAGAATGGAAAGCCCCAACCACCCAGACCGAGGTCCGCGCTTTTCTTGGATTAGCCGGATACTACCGTAGATTTGTAGAAGGCTTTTCGAGCATCGCTCGACCAATGACCCAATTGCTGAAGAAGGATAAGAAGTTCGAATGGACGGACAAATGTGAGGAGAGTTTCCAACAACTCAAGCTTAGACTGACCTCAGCCCCAATTCCGATCATGCCGGACATCACCAAACCCTTTGACGTTCTATCGCGATGCATCCAAGATTGGTCTCGGATGTGTGCTGATGCAAGAAGGCAAAGTGATCTCTTATCTGTCCCGGCAACTGAAGCAGCATGAGCAGAACTATCCAACCCATGACCTCGAGCTCGCAGCCGTAGTTTTAGCACTGAAGGTGTGGCGTCATTATCTCATGGGTAATCGCTGCGAGATCTATTCGGATCACAAGAGCCTGAAGTATATCTTTGCCCAGAAGGAGCTGAACATGAGGCAAAGAAGATGGTTAGAATTGATCAAAGATTATGATATGGAGATCCACTACCACCCCGGCAAGGCCAATGTGGTAGCGGATGCGTTGAGTAGACTGCCGTGTCAGTTGAACTCAATGATAGCCGAAGAACAACCCAGCCTATACCGGGAGTTTGAACAGGTTTAGAATGGAGTTAGTCGGTGAAGGATTCCTAGCCAGCATGGAGCTACAACCCACCCTGGTTGGTCAGATCAAGGAAGCTCAGAAGGGAAATGCCAGCATTGATGGAATCAAGACCCAGATAGCCGCAGGAAAGGCACCGGGATTCGCCGTAGATGAAGAAGGAGTTCTGTGGTACAATGGACGCCTGTGTGTACCGTCAGACTCAGAGTTGAAGCAAGTGATTCTGAAGGAAGCCCATGACACCCTATACTCTATTCACCCCGGAGGTACCAAGATGTACCAAGACCTGAAGGAACAATTTTGGTGGCATGGAATGAAGAGGGAGATCGGAAGCTACATCGCTAAGTGTGATATCTGTCAGCGAGTCAAGGCCGAACATCAGCGACCCGCAGGACTGCTGCAACCCCTACAGATTCCAGAATGGAAGTGGGACTCTGTAGGAATGGACTTTATCACAGGTTTGCCCAAATCCAGCAAAGGCAACGATTCTATATGGGTAGTGGTGGATAGGTTGACCAAGGTAGCTCATTTCATCGCCGTCAAGACCACCTACCAAGGACCGAAGTTAGCTGAGCTATACATCTCCAGAATAGTCGCCCTGCACGGAACCCCGAAGTCGATAGTGTCAGATAGAGGATCACAGTTCACCTCAAGATTCTGGCAGAAAGTGCACGAAGGACTAGGAACCCGTCTGAATTTCAGCACCGCCTATCACCCGCAGACCGATGGACAGACAGAAAGAGTCAACCAGATACTGGAGGACATGTTGAGAGCATGTGTATTGGAGTACGGATCCAAGTGGGAAGACTGCCTGCCTTACGCAGAATTCTCTTACAACAACAGTTATCAAGCCAGCTTGCAGATGGCCCCCTTTGAAGCTTTGTACGGAAGGAAGTGCCGTACCCCCCTGAACTGGTCGGAAGTCGGAGAAAGCCAAGTCTTCGGACCTGATGTTCTTTGTGAAGCCGAAGAGAAGGTGTACAAGATTCGCGAGTACCTCAAGACAACGCAATCAAGGCAGAAGAGCTACGCCGACAAGAGACGCCGAGAGATGACCTTCGAGATCGGAGATTTTGTCTATCTCAAGGTATCCCCCCTCAAAGGAATGCAGAGATTCCAGCTGAAAGGAAAGCTTGCACCCCGATATGTCGGACCCTTCAAAGTTCTTAGTCGCCGAGGCGAAGTGTCCTATCAACTGGAGTTACCTGAAGAAATGTCGGTTGTGCATGACGTGTTTCACATCTCACTCCTTCGGAAGTGCCTTGAAGTTCCTGAGAAGACCGAAGTGTTCAAGAACATCGATCACTGTTCAGTGGATATCAACCAAGATCTGACATACCGCGAAGTGCCGATTCGCATTTTGGAAGAAGCATACAGAACCACCCGCACCCGAAGCATCAAGTTTACGAAGATACAGTGGAGCAATCATACCGAAGATGAAGCCACCTCGGGAGCGAGAGGAAGACATGAAGAAAGAATACCCAGATCTCTTTAGTACCTAATTTTCTTTAAGATCTCGGGACGAGATCTTTTGTAAGGGGGAAGGGTTTGTAACATCCCAAATTTCAATAAAAGGAAGAAGAGGAATTCCAGAGATCCAAATTTGAGAACCAACAAAAACTTTTAAATTGACATATAGTACCCTGCATAGGACTTGTGCATTTTGAGTGCTATGCCATGATGAGTGTTTTGTTGTTTATGTGATGAACTCTAAAACCCTAAAGTGATCAAGTAAAGATCATCAAATAAATAAATCAAAAGAGAAAGAAATCAAATAAGAGGAAAGCCCTAAAAACCCTAATATATGGCCTATGCCATTTTTGCAAATTTTGACCCTAGACCCTTTTGACTTCACCATTATTTGTAATATGCTATTAGATGGTTATTACAACTTTGGGGAATCAAAGAGATACCATTTGAATCAAATCCAAATTCAATTTTGGCTCACATGAGATAATGGTCATTTATGACTTTTACATTCTGGTCACCACTTTGAGCCTCAGTATCTCAAGTTTTCTAAACCAAACAAATCCTTTTCATTGCATGTCATCCAAGTACTCAACAAGGTGAACAACTTTTCGTAAAGACCATCATACCAAATTATTCTTGGATCAAGAGATAGGATCAAGCAAAGTTGAGACTTTGAAACAAATGCAACATTCTCCATTTTTCAAAATGTGATCAAACCAGGCCACCACTTGACCATCTCTTGCCCTAGCAATGATCCTTGGACACTCCTACACCGAGCCCATGCAAAGGAAGCCAAGGAGAGGGCCAGACATGGCGTGGACATGGCCATGCCGGCCACGTTCGCCACCGGCGCGCCTCCCCCCTTTTCTCTCCACAGCAGCCCTCGCCACCGTGCCAAACGCGTCGACGATGATCTCCTGGATCCGCCCGTACGCACCCTTGACCGCGAGGACAACGCCACGACTCGCCACGGTCGCGCCCAGGTACGCCCAGGTACGCCGTGAGCGGCATGGGCGACGTCACCGTGCACGGACGCGCGCGACACGGCCACGCGTCGCTCGCCAGCACTCTCGCCGTACCCCGACCAAACCCGCGCGCCACGGTACCTTCCTCGCCACGCGGAGCTCGCCGGACATGCGTGCGTCATGCCTTGGCGACCACGGTCGCCGGAGAGGACGAGCGCGCCCGCCGCGGCCGCGACAGGCATGCACGCGACTCGCCCGACC
This sequence comes from Lolium rigidum, assembly GCF_022539505.1. NCBI lineage: Eukaryota > Viridiplantae > Streptophyta > Magnoliopsida > Poales > Poaceae > Lolium > Lolium rigidum. The sequence continues at coordinate 75,002,340 of NC_061509.1, forward strand.
ACCACACGTCCCATTGCCGCGCCGTTCACGCTCGTAGCTTCGCCGTGACGTCGTGAACACGAACCCGTCGTTGCTTAGCCCCCTAGCCCACCGGAGCGGCCGCGCTCTTGTCGCCATTGCCGCAGCACCACGGCCACCCTCGCGCCTATAAAAGGAGGCCTCGCCTCGACAAACTCTTCACACCACCACCCTCCCCTCTCATTCCTCGGCCGCCTCAGCACCTCACATGCTCGATTAGCCACCAGAAGCTCCCAATTGCAAGATCGCCGCCGCCACGGAAGCCGCGACGATCGCCGGAGAAGGACGCCGCCCCTGGAGCTGCCGCCGGTACCAGGAGCTTCGCCGTCGTCCACAACTTCATCGCGCACCTTGCCCAACCCTAGCTGGAGCCACGGTGAGCCCCTGACCCCCTACCTGAGCCGCCGGCGAGCCCCTCTCTCGCCGTCGACGACGATGAATGTGCGCCGTTGATCCGCGTTCTAATCCAACCATCCCCTTTAGTCCATACCGCTTCGGGCGTTAAGTGTCGCTGACGGGTGGAGCCCACTGTCAGGCGGCCCGCGCGTGCGTGGATGCGTGGTGGGCTGGCCTTGGGCCGTTTTAAACGTTTAGGCCCGTTAGTTTTCCCGCCGGCCTTTTAAATTCAAACTTCGTTTAAATAATTAGTTTGAATTCAATACTGAACCCAACTTTGAAAATACATAGAATCTGTTTGGCTTGGCCAAATTTAACAAAATTTATATTTTTGGAAAGCTAGTAAAAAGATCTACAATATGCCTCTGGTCTCACTTCGAGATTCATTGTAGAAATAAAATGATAAAAAGAAGAAGACAGGGACTTTTTCATATTCAAATAATTCTTAAAAATCAACCAAAATAGATATTAAGTTATTTCCAACTCCAATAGCTCACATTTGACTTACACTAATTGTTTCTGCAAGAAAATGGTGTGGTCACTTTGCATGATCATGCCCTAGTTTAATTAATGGACACTATGTCTAGTTTAGTTAAGTGATATTGTCCAAAACTAATATGTAAATCATATGAAGTATTTTACTTCATTTAAATCTTGTCTCAAGTGAATTCATGAGATGTTTGAACCCCTGGTCCAACACTCTTTTATGAAATGCTTGGAGATTTAAATCATTTGTAGAATTATTAAATGGTATGAGGTGGTCTACCTCATTTAAATCATTTTCTTCAATAATGATAATGAATGGTTGACTTGGGTCAACATAAGTTCATGTATTATTGTTTGAGAAATTAAATCTTAAGAAGATTTCAATGAGAGGAAATTATTCCTCAAGAACCATATGGAATTTACTTGTCACATATGAATGAGAGGAAATTACTTTTCTTCAAGTCACCCAACCAATGCACCTACTTATTTCATGTGTGTGCTTAGCATAGTTTGTGTGAAGTAATGATGTGCTTAGTATAGCCTTTGAGCTTGTTTAGTGATTATACCTCGTATTCAAATTTAGACGCTAGCACCGGAGATTACCAAGAGGAAGAAGGATTCTACCCAGAAGAAGAAGGAGAAAACCTAGAGAACTACCAAGGCAAGCTAATACTCTTGCAAAGTGCAAAGCCCTCCTTGGGCAAGGCACCATGATTCTTACCTTTCTTCATACAAGCCTATCTTATATTTACACCATACAAGTTTTACTTGTTGTGTTTTCAAAGAGTGGATTAAAATTGGTCTAGGGAACAAGATTACTAGAGTAGCAAAGTTAGTCTTATAGATAGCAAAGCAATGTAGCACCCCTCATGATTAGTGCTAGTGCTAAAGTACTAAAATTTGACTACTCTAGATGGGAACATATGACTTGTTGAATTTGAAACCTTGGAATGATGAAACATTCCATGGAATGAATTGAGGTTGATTATGAACAAGAGAAGATAGTGATTTTTGATGAAAAC
>NC_061509.1:75004361-75060804 GCF_022539505.1 Lolium rigidum
TTGATAGAACCATCCTATCCATTTTGTCATATATACTCATAGTATGGGTTAAATGGTAAGAATCTAGAATCCTCTAGATAAGGCGTTGAGTTGGACTGTCCGTTGCCCCTAAGCTGCCTATTTTACAAAGGTCCCACATCTAATAGTAGAAGGGTTGTATAACATTACAACCCTAAACTAAACAATTCAATAGTTTATACTACTTGAACTACTTAGGCTTGATCCTGATTTGGGTTGTATAACATTACAAACCTTTAGAAGTACTGTAGAAAGATGGATAAAAATAGACATGTTATAGGTTTCCAAACTTGGCCAAAATTGTCTAGCACATGAAGTTTCCTAGCATGGCTTACATGTGGCGGTATTTTGTTTTGTATCTCATACACATAGTGGTATTGTCGTGGTAGGGCCACAAACATAGTTTGTTTTGCATCTTATCAATGCTAATTGAACCATACTCTTATTTCAGAGATCTCACATGTTTCTCAAAAATAAGCACAAAGAGTAAATAAATAGACCATTCACAAATTGTAAAACCTAGGAAAATCAAGGAAAGTATAAAAAGAAGGAAACCCCAAAAAATTGTAATTAAAGGAACCCAAAATAGCCGAAGGTGGCAGGGGGACTGTCCTCCTCTAGGCGCCGTCGCTCAATGGAGGGCGTGCTCACCCTGGCCCTGCCCCTTTTGAAATGTGTAACCTTATGTTACATCAGCTCTGTATGTAAGACTTTATCTTGATAGATGCATCTTAGTTCGTTGGCATGTCAGAAATCTTCTACTACATCCATTCAAAAATAAGTGTTTAGTTTTGTCTACATACGACACACTTTAGTTGTAGATACATCTATAATTAGAAAATTTTGAGACACTTATTTTTGGACGGAGGGAGTACATGCAATGGTGGGAATCTGCCGTTGGGAACCTAACCCACCCAGGGAGGCAGGTGGAGGTGGAAGTCTCTTTTCTGAGGTGATTTTTAAATTGGGGTGGATTAAGTCTTTGCCCACTAACCTCAACAAAGGCAAAAAAACGAAAAATGGAAACAAGACGGTGTGGTTCAAGACTAAAATTTGACTGCACATCCTAAAAGTGGTTGATTTGGTGGATGATGCCCAAAGTGATGAGACAAGAACATAGAACAATCAATTGTGTCAGGAAACAACTGATACCTACGAAAGTTGTTTACCTACTATGTGGGGACCAGATTTCTGGTAATGGCCACACAAGCTTCAGCACGAAGGGAATTAGCAGCAACATGGTAGGCCTACAGTTATTTAGTCGAAGAACTGTTCAATTCAGGAACTGAAAAATTCTATCTTGAAGAAATTTTCGCTTGAAAGAAACCTCTACTACTCGTCTACTTGGTTGAAGTTGAGCTTAATGAAGCACCCTTTTCACTACAGCTTTTCTAAAATTTTGATCACTGATCTGTAGACATAAATCACAGGTCGAACTCTATTTTTTTGTACGATAATACAGTATCAACAAAAGATAAGGAAAACAAGATCCTGTTCAAATGCAACGCTTGAGCACCAAAGAAGCACAACTGATTCTGAATAGAGAACTTCATTTGAAAAAAATCAGTTGTTTGGTTATTTTCTGATCTACAATTCTGAAATGCTACGCAATCATGCTGATGGAAGAGCAAGGGGAAATGGATGGTTGATTTATCTAAAAGCATCACTACGCAGAATTTCATCGATCTAAGCATGGTGTGCATGCAGAAAAAGAAGAGGAGACATATATGTGAATGAAGACTCACCAAAGGAGCTTGGATCCGTCTATCCATGTCTGGCTGACGGTTCCTGAAGCAAAGAATCGAGAAACCACAAGTACACACTCACCAAACAGACATCACATAGTTGCTATGCACCTGTTCAGTTCTACCAGCCCTTTGGACATGAGTGATGCAACTAGACCCACCTAACCAGAAGCTTGCTTGTGGTAGCACCCCAAGCTTGGTTTCCAGGGGAGGGGAGAGGGGAGGAGGAGAGGAGGATGATGGTGAGGAGACGAAGGTGGTGATACTAGTAAATGGAGACCACCTCTTGGATTTAAGGCAGGTGTGTGTGGTTGTGGGACCTGTCCGCAGCCACAGGTCACCCTCACCCAATGACCAAGGCAAACTTGAGCCTGTTTTCTCTTAAGATCTCTTTTCTATGCTGATTGAGTCAACCACCTTTATCTCATTGTTTGTTTGTTTGTTTGCCTGGTTGACTAGTCTAAAGATTTTTTTTGCAGAAAAATTAGTCTGAAGATAACTTGATTATTGGTAGCATGAAATCTAATACGTATCATGTAGGAGTACACTGTTCTGTTCTCCTCTCTTTTTCTGAGGCCACTATTCTCCACCTCTTCCCTCCTTTTGTATTTTCAAGAGGACAAATTAGTAAGCCTTTAATACTCTCATCGTTTATTAATAGATGTCTGAGGTTTGCCTAAACTTGGATGTATCTAGACACTAAATAGTGTATAAATACATCTAGATTTAAATAAATCCTAGATGCCTATTTATGGACATATGTAGTAATATACTCACCTTTTTACCCAATTATCTAACTACAAAGACAATCATGCAAAGATCATGATAACGGGATCTCCAAAAGCAGCAATAATAGACAAAGAGAAAAGGCAACGGTCCATGTCAAGATCACACTAATATAAAACGAATGCACAGCACGCCATCATTTTGGAGTGCCTTGGAATCAGAACAAGAGGGAAGATGCTAATGGAAGGGGGCAAGTTGTTTACACATATCACCATATGCCACTGTTCACAAGTCATCAATCTGCTTATCTGCAAGATACATCACACGACAGGGCTGCAACGCCAGCACCAGATGTGCTCATTTCCACTAGGGAGTTCATTGACCAACTATAAAATGTTTGAATTGTACTTGTACATACATAAAATTGATATAAACCATATGTTAAATCACCCCACAACTATTTTCTGAAACTATTATTAATGCACAACTAGTGCTAAATTCATAGAGTACGGTGGGATATCTGTGAAGATCTACACAGGCTTTTGACCCACTTTTTTGGGTTATCCTTTGGCCAGAAATGTTTCAACCTGAATAAACTTTTGGGGACCTGGTGTATTCCGGGTATTTATCCTGTCTCCTGTGGGAATTGAATTGTTTGCTGTGAAATTCCGCGAATCAACCCTGGCACTTGTATGCTATTGACCCTCACTCGGCCCTCTTCTGCTCACAGTGGTATTCTTCAGGATCTGCACAACAAAGAATAACTAACTCAGGACATGTTCTCTTTGTTCATCTTCAGAGTTAACTAGTGGCCATCAGTATGTTGCAGATGGAGGTTTTGAGTTTCCCTTAGATGGTATGGTTCGAGCTTTCTATGGCCTATACAATCCAATACTGGAGCTACAGAATCCGAACCGCACATATAACAGCGGGGTTTTTTTTTTGCGAAATATATAACAGCGGTTTTGACATTCATATAGCAGTGAATTACATGCATAACAAAATTATGAAACATTGTGAATTGTGATCATGGTCAACCTAAACAGACGGCTTCGAATTATCTGCGTATTCAGTGTATATTATATTGAGCCGCCCAATTGAAGAATTTTGGAACAATAAGGAGGGAAAAGTTGTACCTGACGGAGCATCTGGTTCTCATTCTGAAGAGTGGAGTGTCTCTCTTCCAGCTCCGAGTTCTTCTTCTCTAGGTCTTTCACCTTCACTTCTAGATCACCCAAATAAGCTTTCTTCCTCTCCCTTGCCTGCTGTGCTGATACCCGGTTCCTCAGCAACCTTCATAAGTCACATACACACATAAGTGGGAAAATATTTATGTATTTTAGATGACAGAAGAGAACGCTCTCCTGGCTTCAGAGACGTGAAACCCAAATTTATACCAACATTCACCCAAACGAAGCCCAAGGAAGAAACAAGTAGATACATAGGAACTGTTCTTTTACAAGTTATGTTATATAACAAAGAAAAAACTAAATTAGGGTTGACATAAAGGGACGTGAATTTTTGGCACATGGGTGCTATGCATCTCATAAACCCCCAAAATTCGTAGTAAATATCTAATATTAATAAAAACGAATCCTCCTGAAAACAAAAGATGATCTAGTATGTACTCGTATAAAATTGTCTAGGCTCGAAATGATTGCCATGGTATCCTCGGCAAAAAAGAGTAATTTATGACTACGTGGACATTAGGATTTTCAATTTTTTTTTTACCTAGCATACAATAATAGTAATCCCCTCACAATTTTTTCATACAAGTACAATACTTAATCATCTTTGGTTCCGAAAAGGATTATGATTTTTTAGTCTTGTTTTGAATTACTCTTTTTTATTTTGGATGTATGGGATGCTTGGCACCCATAGCATGAATATATTTTCCTGGAATAAAGCTGCTTTATATATATAGCAGAGAAGCTACAAAACAAGCTTGTTAATCACGCTAATTTTATAAATCATTTGAATGACATCGTGAGTGTACATCTATGTGAAAATCGCTTGGCCCCTGCATCGCTCCGCTCGAGGGGCGACACGGGAGGCGACTTAACCCCTACCTGCTCCACTTCGCCGCCACTTGAGACAGCTTTTGGGCAGGACAACGAGCTTGCTTGGAACCGTCTTCCTCGGTTCTCTACGTCAATGTTCATCCAAGTTGAAGGGAGCGCCTCCATCGGCCGACAGTATGGTGTCCTTCGAGCCAGCGTGAGGAGGCAGGGTGCCTTCTTCGTCGATGGACAGGGTGAGGTTAGTGCTCGGTTCCGAGGTGCTTTCTATGTCAAGTCACTCCTGCTGGCTCCCTCTCGAGTTCCTGTGGAGACGGTTTGCTGATTGCAGAAGAGGGCCATGATGTGTCAAGTTGTTCTTCAATGTTTTTATGTTGTCAGCTTGTAATTTCGTTGTGTTGTAAGTTGTTCTCAACAACCTTATACTATCTGTCATTCGTGGCTTTATTAATTTGAAGCTGAGTTAAGCCGTATGTTTAAAAGCATACGTCTATGTTATACACGGTATTTCTAAATAAAGATATATCACACATAATTCTTAGCCGAGATATTACATACAGTTACTTTCGTACACATTGAATTTACATTCAAAAACAAATTAGTATCATTTGTTTACCGAAGTCCCTAATGTTACAGTTGTTACTCATGCCAGTGAACTATTTTCAAAATATGCGCACTTTGCACTCTAAACTATAACTTTGCCTTAAGTTTGAAGCCCCAAATTCAAAACCAGTTAAATGTTCCCCCTTAGCTCTCAAACCCGTCCACTTTATCTCGTGATACCAGAATCGTGGATTTTGGTTGACATGCCATGTAAATATCCAATCTTTCTTCTAACTATGACGTCCACATGGACAAATACAATAATTTAAAATGGACATTTTTTGGCGTACCACTCCTCGGTCTTTTTGTATGATCCGATAGACTAATTGTCTACATTGCAATATGATGGTAATAGAATAAGATGGTAAGAGGAAAATTTCCATTTTCTTTGAGTTTTGTAGGCACTCAATCGTTTATCTATCTATTGCCCTAAACTGATATGTGTGTGCGTGCGCGCTTGTGTTGGGGACTAATGTGTTTAAATGAAGCTTCACATATCTTATAATTTACACACATATATATATTAAATAATAATAAGCATGTACTTAAAAAGTAAGGACGCGTAGAATTAAGTTAATTCTTGGCCACACACATCATTTAATTTCATATGCAATTCAGGTATAAATAGATTCTTTTTTGCTACGATTGCAACCGCATGTGCAATTATTAGGTGCACGATCACGATGTAAATACAACGGTTCTAGAGCTGACCGAGGCTCTAGCTTAATTCTCGGCCGACCGTGAACTAGCAAAATCGTAAAAATATTTGAGTCTGAGATTTTATTTTGTCTCTCTCTAACTTAGATCCACAAGCAAATCTTGTCTTATCCAAACTGAACAAAGGGGACCTATCCATGGTGGCATGACAATATGGACCATGATGAATTCGGTAGTGAGGACCAGCGTGCACTGCCAAAACACGCAGCATGGGCACGCAGCTATCTATCATCCAAACATATCACAGATGTGGTATTTGTCCAAGATTGTGCTGATTGAAATATCTCACGTCTACTCTTTTACTTTTAGCCAGCTATTGGAACTCGATCTGAAACCATTTCATTATAGTACTAACTATGACGGTGTTAAGTGCGAGTAGTACCTTTTGAGTCGCTTGTGCTCCTTGTCGGCCGGGGTGCGGCCCCGGCGGCGCGCGCTGCCTTGCGCCGTGGAGGACTGCGCGCGCTCGGAGCCGCCGGGGTCCCTTCTGCCGGACGTGGAAGGGCCGCCTGGCCCCAGGCCCAGCTCCGGCACCGTGCCTATCTCGTCGTCGCTCTCCATCCCTGCGGTTCACCAAAGATCATATCAGCTCAGCTCGCTAATCAAGCTCCCGTGAAGATGAAAAACAGTTATCCAGCACAAAAACATACGCTCGATCTTTCCTCAAAACGAAACTCGATCAGGCACCGTTGGAAAGAAATGCCGTGACGGAAAGAGAATCGAAGGAGAGTGTGGAGCTTTGCTTTGCTTACCTTCTTTGGCGTCCATGTGGTGGCCGGAGCTTGAGGACCTGTCGCTGCTGGAAGGCCGCGAGCTCTCCCCCTGCTCCTGCATTCTCGCTCGCTCGCAAGGAAGACGAGACAGGTCGCTCGTTCAGATATCTACCTAGTACCTGCTCTTCCCTCCCTATCTAGCTACTTGCTTCAATCTCTTCCTCGGTTCCTCCTCCTAACCAGCTACTTGCTTGTAGTATGGACCATGGGAACTTTTCTCTCTTAAGACGGCACAAAGCACAAGGTACCTTACGGATCAGCCCCTGAGAGGCCACAATCGTTTCATACAGATCCTCACTATATCATGTTCCAGTCCCTGGACGGTGTACTCGCAGAGGAGAAAGGAGGTGAAAAGCAATTCAGGATCGAAGGATGGGGGTTTCTGCAAGGCGCGGTTTCCAGCTATGGCATTGATTGTCCCGAAAGTTCCATGGGGCTGGGGTTTTAGCGGAGCGATCCCAGCCACCAGCCCCCTGGAGATCGCACGGCCGGCAGCCCGACGTCGTGGCCGCCGCGGAGACCACGCGCCCGGAGGCGCCATCCAAAGGCGCGGAGCCCCGCTACGTGGAGACGCCCAGGCCCTTCCGCTCCGCCCTGGTTACGCTGACGCGCGGGCCGTCCCACTCGCTGCCCCACCAGTCAGTGAGATCTCAGGATAGCGTCGGGGCCAGCGCTTTCGCCTGACGCCGCCGCGCGCGTGCGCGTCGGCTCAACGGCTCGGTGGCGCGTCGTCGGCCACGGGGAGAGATTGGGGGCGGAATATCTCTATCGTACGCACGTTGCGCTGCCCCCTTTTGATCAATATCGCCGTCCTGGAAGCCGATCGGGCAACGAACGACGGCACGGCAGCAAGATCGTGCAACCAGATACGGAGTATCTCCTAGCTAGCATTTGGTGCGCAGCGCATCTAGCAACTGATCGAGGAATGGTTTGTCGGCTAGCAGGTGAGATATTAACGGCAAAAGAACATGCCGTGTTCATCCATCGAGTCTGTACAGGGTATGCAGATCGTTGCGCTCTGTCTAGCTCGGAAGCTTCGATACCGCGCATGAACGGGAGTCGTTGATGAGATCCCATGAAGAACCCGGGTGTGTTTCAGCTGATCCGTTCATTTTCGTTGTTGTTTATCGTGCTCTGAGCCAACTCATAGATCACAAGACACAAGCGAACGTGTATCTTGCGATGACCCCTCTGCTTTCCTAACGGGGTATTATCTCTGGAGAGTCGGAGCATTGGATGCTTGTTGCCGTGTTTGCTCTGCTGATGATGATGAACATCGCATCGATGATGTATATTTTGAAAGTAGCTATGTTTAATCTGAACTGATGGCAAGTATCTATATTTTACGAGGCGGTATTTATGTAACCCCTCGGTTGATGAAAACTTATGTTGCAACACAAGTTGTTGTTCATGAACTCGTGGAGCAACACTATGATCCACTGCTAGAACTATTATTTGTATGCTAGCCTTGTTGATTATTTGAACTATGGTTGTTGTCGTGTCATTTTCTATTACGTCGAACATCTTGCGAGCATATATGGTGAATTGGGTAAGCTCCCAAGAAGGGTGGAGGTGATCGTATTCGGCAAACAGATGTAACCAAACAACCGTGGCAGTTGTTGAAAACCGATTTCTTGGCAAACAAATGACGAGAACTTCACTTTACAACTGATGCGAACTAGGAATTACTGCAACCAAACAAGTTGCACAACAAGGATTAGAGCTTGCATTACCTCAGACATCATCCACATGCCATGTTCCACGTATGCGAGAAAACCCTACTAACAACCAATCACGCCTTAAGAGTAACTCTAACATATTTCCATAGATGTCCATCGCCGCAAAGCCGGCTCGGCCAAACACAAGGATCGAGCAGATCCAATGCGCACGAGGCTCCATTGGCCAAGCCGGCTACATCACCACCCTCGTGCCCGAAGACGCCCGCCACCAACCTCAGGTCCGCCCGATGCCACCGTCTCGATATATTGTTGCTAGTAGCCGGAACACATATAGTTCCTTCATGGCGAGCAGCCGCTAGGCCGCTGCCCCAGCCCGGCCGCGATGCAGACGCTCGGAGGTGGGCATGGAGGACTCGAAATCCGAGCTCAACACAGGCACCACACCAATGTGGCCTCGCTGACCTTGCCGCGCCACCACACACTCATAGATGACCACCGCACCAATAGGCCCGCGCTGCAGCTCCCTCGCGCATCCATGTCGGAAGAAGCGCCGCCGCCGCACGAGGTCCCTCCGCCAACTCTTCCCTCCTTACCATTGCCTTCAGAGTGGAGGAGGCCACCGATGTAGGGTTCCGTAGGAACAAATAATTTTTTCCTACCGACAGAATAACATAGCCAAGATCTATTATATGCATATGCAAGGTAATGGAGGGATTGGGTGTTCATACCTTTGAAGAATTAAAATAGTTACGTTCATGATGAACTTTGTCGATGAAGGTGTACATCAACGCCGACCTCAAGGTCGAGTAGAAGTACAACCGATAAAGCGATATATCTCGAACGCCTCCGTAGTTTTACACTCGTACGGTGTAATGACGTGTCCCGGGCTCCAGTCCAGCAAAGCAGCGAGAGAAGAAGATCCAGACCGATTCCAGCAGCACGATGGCGTGCGTATGGTGGAGAATACTCACCCCGTGCACGTTCCAAACTTTGGGAACACACACATGAGGGAGAGGAGAGGGAGAGATAACTCAAGGGTATGAATGAAGTGGAACCAAGGGGGCTCCTTATATAGGGGTAGGGAGGGGTGGGGGCCACCTTGGCCGCGCCCCCCATGCGCAGTCGGACCGTCCCTAGGGTTAGGGTTTGGAGCGGTCGGCCCCTGGTGGGTGATACATGCATTTTACATCATCAATATTGTTACATATATGTTTAGTTTTTATTGATATTTGCCTCATACATCATTATATATGCATTTTTAGTTGATTTCCGGGACTTTCCTACAAAGTCCCCTTCATTGTATTTAATTTCGGGAGGAAAAAAACCTCCTTTTTGTATTTTATTGTTTCAGGTACCTTCTGGACACCTAAAAATTGAAGGAAAAAATACTTGATCAGTTTTTCACCCGAAGAAGCACCGTGGGCCAAAGAAGCACATGAGGGGTCGACGAGGTCCAAAAGAGACCAGGTGGCGCGCCCACCCTGCTAGGGTGCGCCACCATGGCTCGTTTGGCCCTTGGACATCGTCTCGGATCCCCTCGGACAAAATAATTAACTTGAACATCTTGGACAAGCATTGAATTTTGTAAGTATGGCTTTAAACAAAGGAAAGATCCATGCAAGCAATATTGAAAATTATAAGAAAAATAAAAATACCTTGAAGTTGTGTTGGAGATGTGGTCTTGCAGAACAAATAGTTAGGAAGAGGAGATGACAAAGAAGTATGAGATATTCTTGTGCTACTTGATAATTAACGGGTAAATTGATGCCATGGATATTTCAATACATATGCTCAAACAAGTTTGTGATCGAAAAGGTCGGCACTCGAGGATTTGGTTAGCCATGGAAAGTGAAAGACAAAGGTGGATGTAAATCATATGATATGATTAAAAGATCCATGAATAAGGTTTATACTGGTTACTAGGAGCCAAGACTATAAACTGATCCCATTGAAAATATGGCAAAGTGTTTGACAAAGTCAAACTTCATGCTTATCTTGTTGTTTAGCAAATTCTCTTCTTGTAACAAGTTGCTCTATGAGAGTTTATCTTCAGTACAAAGGCGAGGTAAAAGAAAAAGAAAGCTGGTAAAAAGCCAAGCATATAAAGATGATATATATTTGAAACATTGTTCAATTGTCCAACATGCAATGGTTAGTCTTGTTCAAAATGGTAAGGGGTAGTTGATAGAGTTTCTCTTATATGAAGTCCACGTTTATATGGTTATTAGTTCAGAGATCTTACAATATAATTGAATATGCATAAGTTGATGATGCAATGCTCGTATTTCTATTTATCAACCATAAGCTCATTGATGCATGATATGATCTATTCGTTTATTTGCTCGAGGACGAACAAAGGTTTAAGCTTGGGGGAGTTGACACGTGCATTTTACATCATCAATATTGTTACGTATATGTTTAGTTTTCATTGATATTTGTCATCATACATCATTATTTATGCATTTTAGTTAATTTCTAGAACTTTCCTACAAAGTCCCCTTCAATGGTATTTAATTTCTAGGAGGCGTGAAAACCTCCTTTTTACATATTTTATTGTTTTGGTGACCTTTTGGACACCTAAACATCGAAGGAAACATACCTAATCGGTTTTTCACCGAAGAAGCACCGTGGGCCAAAGAAGCACGCGAGGGGGCCACAAGGTCCAAAGAGACAGTGGCGCACCCGCCCGCTAGGGAGCGCCACCATGGCTCGTTTGGCCCTCGGGCATCATCTCGGGTCCTCCTTTTAACAGACGCCTCCGTTTCACCCAAAAACCTAAGCCATATTTTTTCCAAGATTTATTGAGGTGGCGGCAGAGGCTATAGTGCTCTCCTACTCCGGAAGAGGGAAGATCCTGCCGCACCGATGCCTCCAGTGAAGGTGAAATCGACGTCATCATCATCACCACTCTTCCTTGATGTAGGGGGAGGCATCTTCATCAACATATCCATCAGCACCATCATCACCACCATCACCATCTACGAGATCGACTTCATCCCCCTCATAGTTTGTGTTTGATTGAACCCCGAATATTGTTTTAAGGGCTAGTAGCATGTTTTTGATTGGAACTTTATCATTATTTGGTGGAGATATTATATTCGGATTGTGTTGTAATCATTATGCCTCTGGTTCATATCATGTTTGACACTTGTGAGTAGTTCCCCATGTTCCTGAGGGCATAGGATGATCTGGCTATGATTCTATATGATGTGCAATGAGTATTTGGTCAAGTTTTTATCTTTTATGTTGTTCTATGATGGTTTTATGCGAACGTCGACTGCATATTACTTCACCTATCTTGCGATGACCCCTCTGCTTTCCTAACGGGGTATTATCTCTGGAGAGTCGGAGCATTGGATGCTTGTTGCCGTGTTTGCTCTGCTGATGATGATGAACATCGCATCGATGATGTATATTTTGAAAGTAGCTATGTTTAATCTGAACTGATGGCAAGTATCTATATTTTACGAGGCGGTATTTATGTAACCCCTCGGTTGATGAAAACTTATGTTGCAACACAAGTTGTTGTTCATGAACTCGTGGAGCAACACTATGATCCACTTGCTAGAACTATTATTTGTATGCTAGCCTTGTTGATTATTTGAACTATGGTTGTTGTCGTGTCATTTTCTATTACGTCGAACATCTTGCGAGCATATATGGTGAATTGGGTAAGCTCCCAAGAAGGGTGGAGGTGATCGTATTCGGCAAACAGATGTAACCAAACAACCGTGGCAGTTGTTGAAAACCAATTTCTTGGCAAACAAATGACGAGAACTTTGCTTTACAACTGACGGGGACTAGGAATTGTTACAACCAAACAAGTTGCACAACAAGGATCTTGCATTACCTCAGACATCATCCACAGGCCATGTTCCACAGATGCGAGAAAACCCTAGTAGCAACCAATCACGCCTTAAGAGTAACTCTAACATATTTCCATAGATGTCCATCGCCGCAAAGCCAGCTCGGCCAAACACAAGGATCGAGCAGATCCAATGCGCACGAGGCTCCATTGGCCAAGCCGGCTACATCACCACCCTCGTGCCCGAAGACGCCCGCCACCAACCTCAGGTCCGCCCGATGCCACCGTCTCGATATATTGTTGCTAGTAGCCGGAACACATATAGTTCCTTCATGGCGAGCAGCCGCTAGCTGCTGCCCCAGCCGGCCGCGATGCAGACGCTCGGAGGTGGGCATGGAGGACTCGAAATCCGAGCTCAACACAGGCACCACACCAATGTGGCCTCGCTGACCTTGCCGCGCCACCACACACTCATAGATGACCACCGCACCAATAGGCCCGCGCTGCAGCTCCCTCGCGCATCCATGTCGGAAGAAGCGCCGCCGCCGCACGAGGTCCCTCCGCCAACTCTTCCCTCCTCACCATTGCCTTCAGAGTGGAGGAGGCCACCGCTGTAGGGTTCCGTAGGAACACATTTTTTTTTTCCGACCGACAGAATAACATAGCCAAGATCTATTATATGCATATGCAAGGTAATGGAGGGATTGAGTGTTCATACCTTTGAAGACTTAAAATAGTTACATTCACGATGAACTTTGTCGACGAAGGTGTACGTGAACGCCGACCTCAAGGTCGAGTAGAAGTACAACCGATAAAGCGATATATCTCGAACGCCTCCGCAGTTTTACACTCGTACGGTGTAATGACGTGTCCTGGGCTCTGGTCCAGCAAAGCAGCGGAAGAAGAAGATCCATACCGATTTCAGCAGCACGACGGCGTGCGTATGACGGAGAATACTCACCCCGTGCACGTTCCAAACTTTAGGAACACACACATGAGGGAGAGGAGAGGGAGAGAGAGAACTCAAGGGTATGAATGAAGTGGAACCAAGGGGGCTCCTTATATAGGGGTAGGGAGGGGTGGGGGCCACCTTGGCCGCGCCCCCCATGCGCAGTCGGACCGTCCCTAGGGTTAGGGTTTGGAGCGGTCGGCCCCTGGTGGGTGATACATGCATTTTACATCATCAATATTGTTACATATATGTTTAGTTTTTATTGATATTTGCCTCATACATCATTATATATGCATTTTTAGTTGATTTCCGGGACTTTCCTACAAAGTCCCCTTCATTTGTATTTAATTTCGGGAGGCAAAAAACCTCCTTTTTGTATTTTATTGTTTCAGGGACCTTCTGGACACCTAAAAGTCGAAGGAAAAATACCTGATCAGTTTTTCACCCGAATAAGCACCGTGGGCCAAAGAAGCACATGAGGGGTCGACGAGGTCCAAAAGAGACCAGGTGGCGCGCCCACCCTGCTAGGGTGCGCCACCATGGCTCGTTTGGCCCTTGGACATCGTCTCGGATCCCCTCGGACAAAATAATTAACTTGAACATCTTGGACAAGCATTGAATTTTGTAAGTATGGCTTTAAACAAAGGAAAGATCCATGCAAGCAATATTGAAAATTATAAGAAAAATAAAAATACCTTGAAGTTGTGTTGGAGATGTGGTCTTGCAGAACAAATAGTTAGGAAGAGGAGATGACAAAGAAGTATGAGATATTCTTGTGCTACTTGATAATTAACGGGTAAATTGATGCCATGGATATTTCAATACATATGCTCAAACAAGTTTGTGACTGAAAAGGTCGGCACCCGAGGATTTGGTTAGCCATGGAAAGTGAAAGACAAAGGTGGATGTAAATCATATGATATGATTAAAAGATCCATGAATAAGGTTTATACTGGTTACTAGGAGCCAAGACTATAAACTGATCCCATTGAAAATATGGCAAAGTGTTTGACAAAGTCAAACTTCATGCTTATCTTGTTGTTTAGCAAATTCTCTTCTTGTAACAAGTTGCTCTATGAGAGTTTATCTTCAGTACAAAGGCGAGGTAAAAGAAAAAGAAAGCTGGTAAAAAGCCAAGCATATAAAGATGATATATATTTGAAACATTGTTCAATTGTCCAACATGCAATGGTTAGTCTTGTTCAAAATGGTAAGGGGTAGTTGATAGAGTTTCTCTTATATGAAGTCCACGTTTATATGGTTATTAGTTCAGAGATCTTACAATATAATTGAATATGCATAAGTTGATGATGCAATGCTCGTATTTCTATTTATCAACCATAAGCTCATTGATGCATGATATGATCTATTCGTTTATTTGCTCGAGGACGAACAAAGGTTTAAGCTTGGGGGAGTTGACACGTGCATTTTACATCATCAATATTGTTACGTATATGTTTAGTTTTCATTGATATTTGTCATCATACATCATTATTTATGCATTTTAGTTAATTTCTAGAACTTTCCTACAAAGTCCCCTTCAATGGTATTTAATTTCTAGGAGGCAGAAAACCTCCTTTTTACATATTTTATTGTTTTGGTGACCTTTTGGACACCTAAACATCGAAGGAAACATACCTAATCAGTTTTTCACCGAAGAAGCACCGTGGGCCAAAGAAGCACGCGAGGGGGGCCACAAGGTCCAAAAGAGACAGGTGGCGCACCCGCCCTGCTAGGGAGCGCCACCATGGCTCGTTTGGCCCTCGGGCATCATCTCGGGTCCTCCTTTTAACAGACGCCTCCGTTTCACCCAAAAACCTAAGCCATATTTTTTCCAAGATTTATTGAGGTGGCGGCAGAGGCTATAGTGCTCTCCTACTCCGGAAGAGGGAAGATCCTGCCGCACCGATGCCTCCAGTGAAGGTGAAATCGACGTCATCATCATCACCACTCTTCCTTGACGTAGGGGAGGAATCTCCATCAACATCTCCATCAGCACCATCATCACCACCATCACCATCTACGAGATCGACTTCATCCCCCTCATAGTTTGTGTTTGATTGAACCCCGAATATTGTTTTAAGGGCTAGTAGCATGTTTTTGATTGGAACTTTATCATTATTTGGTGGAGATATTATATTCAGATTGTGTTGTAATCATTATGCCTCTGGTTCATATCATGTTTGACACTTGTGAGTAGTTCCCCATGTTCCTGAGGGCATAGGATGATCTGGCTATGATTCTATATGATGTGCAATGAGTATTTGGTCAAGTTTTTATCTTTTATGTTGTTCTATGATGGTTTTATGCGAACGTCGACTGCATATTACTTCACCTATCTGGGCTCATAGGGCTACACTTTAATGTAATTAATGAGTGTTGGAAGGGACGAAATGACAAAAACCTGTTTTCCAATACTTTGAGTTGCATTTGAGTGGTTTATGTCAGGGACCAATGATCTTATTGCTATGGGGGGACATTTATGTCTTAATGATTCCTATACTTGGAGATGAAAATGGCTCTAGGACCCACCATAAGGGGTGTATTTGCTCATATCTATGGCTGCACCTAAGTTAGGCTCTGCCCCTAAGGGAATGAAACTTAACAAAATATTTACCATGTTGTGTAGAACTCTAATGCTAGTAAATCCATGCCGCCCTCGGAAACACTTGTCTCATATAAGCACACACACACTTGATATTGTCCTCTTGCTGCATAGAGGATTGGGATTTCTCTCTTTGAGAGAATTTACATATTGCTATTTTTTTTTGTATTTTATTTTATTGCAAACTATACACTCAAAACACCAAAACTAATGCATTATTATTATTGTTCACTTGTCAAATCCGCTAAACAATACCTTCAACTCCACGTGGGTTCGACAACCTTTCTTATTGAAAAGTAATACAATTGATCTCCTGCACTTGGGAGCCATCATTGGGCCGCCGGCCCACCCTTCCCTTGGGGGCTTGGCCGACCCCTTCCTGGGCTGCCCTATGGTGGCCCAATTAGGGGGATTCCTTTTTTTCTCATTTTTAATATTTAATTCATTTAGTTAAATACTAGAACATTTGTATTGAGTTTCCGAACAATTCTCGAACTCCGTAACTTACTCCGACACCTCTCCAAAACCAAATCTGGTGTTCTCTCTCTTTGTTGCTCCAATGATCCCTGATAATCCCTAAGCGTCATGTACCCTTAAGCGTGCCACCCTATGGGTTCGCGATTGCGAAAACATGATGAAGACACAATTCTACGATTAATGATCAATATCAGGTTCTAGAAAACTATGATGACCCCTTTGCCTTCCACAAATTTAACTTGTTGCTTGAACCTCAATGTCAAGTCCTATTCCCTTTGTCACACGATACCTAATTTTTCCGAGACTTGATCTTTGGTATCTACCATACCTAGTTCTATCTCATTGCTGACAAAAACACATTTAACTCGTTCTCATAATATCACATTCTCGTGGCCTAGTCACATGCTTGCAAGCTTTGCTAATGTAATATTACCGAGTGGGCCTAATGACCAACAAGTATAGGGGATCGCAACAGTCTTCGAGGGAAGTAAAACCCATTTATTGATTCGACACAAGGGGGGATGAAGAATACTTATAAGTCTTAACAATGGAGTTGTCAATTCAGCTGCACCTGAAAAAGAACTATTAATAGGGGTGATGTGAAAGAAGCAGTAATATGAGAGCAATGGCAATAGTAACACAACAGCACTAGCAGTAACACAGAGGCGATGGCACCAAAAAATATTCCAGTATGTAGTTGACTATAGAGCAATGATGATGACAGAAGGACCGGGGTTCGCAGCTATCTATACTAGTGATAACTCTCCAAATAACATGTGTTGGGTGAACAAATTACAGTTGAGCAATTGATAATTTTGGGGGCATGACAATGCATGCTATGATAAGATAAAGATTACTGTAGTATTTAATTGGGTATTACAACATAATACATAGACCGTAATCCAACTACGTCCATGACTAATAATCCATCTTCCGGTTATCAACCGAACCCCTTCCAGTATTAAGTTGCAAGCAACAGATTATCGCATTAAGCAATGTGTGTAAAGTAAACAATTGAATTATTCTTGGATAAAGCATTGTTGTTTTCTCCCTAGAAGCGACATCACATCTACAATCTTAGAAGTTATTGTCACTCTTTCAGATTACTAGAGGCATGAACCCATTGTCGAGCATAAATACTCCCTCTTGGAGATACATGCAACTACTTGATCAGGGTAACTACAAGTACCGGAGAGCATGCAAGATCTTAAATAACAATAGTATGATAATATGATGAACAATCTGATCACAATTCCACAATTTATCGGATCCCAACAAACACAACAGCAATTACATCATATGGATCTCAATCATGTAAGGCAGCTCATGAGATCGTTGTACTGAAGTACATGAGAGAGAGAGAGAGTACCAACTAGCTACATCCAAGAACCCGTAGTCCACGGGGGAACTACTCACGAACCATCATGGAGTCGAAGTGGAGGTGGTGGAGTCAATGGAGATGGCTCCGGGGGTCAATCCCCATTCTGGTAGGGTGCCGGAACATGAACTTCTGACCCCTGAAACTTGTCTGGATGATGGCGGCGGCGACGGAACTTTTCGTGGACGGAGGCTCGATTCTTTAGGGTTTTTGCGTCGAAGGCAATATATAGGCGGAAGGGCAAGGCTGATGGGCACCAGGAGGCCCCACACCACCCCATGGCGCAGCCAGGGTGCCCGCGCAAAGGGCAGGTGAGACTTCCCTGTTGCCCTCCTCCATCTCTGCTCTGGACTATGTCTTTGTGTCGGAAAGATAGTAGGTTTGGCTTTTGTTTCGTCCAATTCCGAGAATATTTCCTGTACAACTTTTCTGAAATACAAAAACAGCAAAAAACAGGAACTAGCACTATGGCATCTTGTCAATAGGTTAGTTCCGAAAAATGCATAAAAGTGCCACGAAGTGTAGACAAAGCATATAGAAATTGGTGTAAAACAAGCATGGAGCATAAAAAATTATATATACGTTTGCAACGTATCAGGGCCCTTTGGTATCTATCTGTCACACAGATGGACAAACCCCGCTCTTGACACATATGCCTCAACCCATCCCATTGGAAATATATGTACAATACCTTTATGACCGCCCTATCAAGGTGTGGCAATTGATATCGACAAAGCATCCTCCGGTGATAGTGATTAAACATGGTCTCACGGTTTAAGGATTAGGTTACAACATTTCATGTAGTATCATATGTTGAACTTTATGGCTTGATCACATTACAGTACATATTTATGGGTGTGAGTCCGTCACATCATTCATCCAATGACATGACTCCATTATTAATGACTTCCATGATCATGAAACCTTGATCATCTAATCAATGGACTATTTTACTAGGGATAATGTTTTGTTTACATACCACATATGTATTAATGTTTCCGCTTAATACGGTTATAGCATGATATAAAATTGTTATCAACATTAAATATATGATAAACAACTCTAATTATTTGCCTCTAGGGCACATATCCAACAGTCTCTCACTTGCACTAGATTACAAATAAACTAGTTTACATTTGGCAAAAATATAACACCCATTGACTCTTGGTGTTGATCATGCTTGGCTTGTAGAAGAGGCTTCGTCTGCAACATTGAGATTCATATGTATCTTGCAAATGTTTACTTCCTTATCATGGACATACTGCCTTATCACATGATCATTTCGGGGAATGTGTTTAGCCACAGAGTGAGACCTTGGATCCTTTGTATTCGCAATGTATCACAGAAGAGAACCACATGGCCATGCATACTCGGGAACACTCCTAGTTCAATGATGAACTTCCTCAGCCAAGCAGCTTCATTTACCGCATCCGAAGCAGCTATGTACTCCGATTCCATCGTAGATTTAGAAGTCGTGACTTGTTTCTTGCTCTTCCAGCTCACCGCGCCTCCGGTTACCATAAAACATATCCTGATTGAGACTTCAAGTCATCTGGATCATTATCAAAGCTTGCATCACTGTAACCCTTCACATCAAGCCTTTCTTCACATCCTTCGTAGACACGACACATATCCTTAGTTCTCTTGAGATACTTCAGGATGTGCTTGAAAACTTTCCAGTGCTCCATTCCACGATTACTCTGGAAATGATTAGTCAAACTAACCACAAGGGCTAGATCGGGTCGAGTACATAGCATGGCATATATGGCAGAGCCTATGGCTGAAGCATAGGGGACTTCTGACATCTTCTCTCTATCTGCATCTGTTGCTGGCCCCGAGTCACACTCAGCTTTGTACCTATTATCACAGGCCAGAACCCCTTCTTGGCTTGATCCATTTTTAACCTCTTTAAATCTATTCTACGTGCGTAATGCTAATAGACGTTTAGATCTATCTCTATAGATCTCAATGCTTAGTATATATGCAGCTTCACCAAGGCCCTTCATGGAAAACTTGCTATTCAAATATTACTTCACACTATTCAGAAGATTCACATCATTCCCAATCAGCAATATGTCATCCATATATAGCATTAGGAACGCGACAGAGCTCCCACTCATTTTCTTATAAACACATAATTCTTCTAAATTTTGGAGAAATCCAAACTCTTTGATCACCTCATCAAAGCGAAGATTCTAAGAGCATCTCCAGCCGTCTCCCCGAGAAGGCCCACAGGACACCTTTTTCATCCGGATGGACGAAAACGGCCCAGTCGCGGCCCCGGATCCTCGTTTTCGCTTGGATTTGAGCGTTCATCCATCCGGCGAGCCCAGGTCATCTCCGCCCCCCGGGGAGCGCTCGGAGAGTCCGGAGGAAACGAAAGCGTGGAAAACATCGAGAAAACTTCCCGCGCAGCTGGTGGCCCCGACTTGTCGCGCGACAAAGGCCAATCCTCTTCCGCACGCTGCAAAAGGCTTCCGCCGGTCAGTCTTCGCCGGATGCGTAGCTTCCACGCGACGAGTTAATATCGTCGCCTCGGATTCACGCGCGGCTCCCTCTATCGCGGAACCTACCGCGTCTGGCCGCATTCAGCACCGTCGTCTCCCTCCTCTCCTCAGCCCTGTCTTCTCTCCCCAATCCTCCTCCAGCGAGCAATGGCGGGCAACGGCGAACAACGGCTTCGGACGGCGTTCCCTACACCAGTGGGAGGCGGGACTTCTGCACATGGCGGGCTACCCGACGCCGTCGGACTTCCGCGTGCCCGGAGGATGGCGCCTGAGTGCGGGGGGCGTTCCGATCCCGCCGCTTCCGGTGGGAAGCGACGAGCTCGACGCCGCTATCGACGATGTGCGGGTCACCCTGAGCGAGGAGCAGCACGCGGAGGAGAGGTACCTCCCCGACAACTACGACACCTGGAACGAGTTCTTCCGTCTCCGGGGCGAACGGGAACTCGCAGCGTACGACGGACCTTCCCCTCCTCCAGCGCGTAACAACGCCGCCGGCCGCCGCCGTTAGTGGGGCGCGCTGGGCCGCACCTCGCCAGTGTGCTCACGCACATCGAGGGCGGCAACTCCCCCGTCCTGGGGATGCCGCCGTTGGCGCCGCCGCCGTTTTGGCACGTAGAACGCCATTTTAAAATTTTAGTTTATGTTTCCCTGTGGCCGAATTCAAATATATTACGAATTCGGCATATATATGTACGAACTCGCCTATATATGTTAAATATCTTTAAATTTCGCCTATGCTTGAACGAATTTCGTTTTGTTTTGTTTGAATTCGCCGGCATTTGTCCAAAATTTTCATCCATCGTGGGCTCGCCGCTGGGAAAATGGGCCTTCCAGGCCAAACTTTACATCCATCCGGCGCTAAATAGCGCCGGATTTCGGCACGGGGAGCCCCAACGGCTGGAGATGCTATAACTCCGAGATGCTTCCTTCAATACATATATTGAACGTTGAAGCTTGCATACTTTGTTAGCATCCTTAGGATCGACAAAAACTTCAGGTTGTACCATGTACAACTCTTCCTCAATGTTTCTGTTAAGGAACATCGTTTTGACATCCATCTGCCATATTTCGTAATCAAAATATGCAGCAACTGCTAGAATAGTCCTTATAGATTTTAGTATCGCGCTACGGGAAAGAAAGTCTCATCATAGTCAACTCCTTAAATTTATCGAAAACCTGCGACAAGTCGAGCTTTGTAGACAATAATGTTACTGTCACCATTAATCTTTTTCTCGAAAATCCATTTATTCTCAACGATCTTGTGGCCATCAGGAATATCCACCAAGTCAAGCTTTGTAGACAATAATGTTACTGTCACCATTAATATTTTTCTTGAAAATCCATTTATTCTCAACGATCTTGTGGCCATCAGGAATATCCACCAAAGTCTATACATTGTTGTTGCACATGGATCCAATCTCGGATTTCATGGCTTCCAACCATTTCTCGGATTCAGGGCTTTCCATTGCTTCCTTGTAGTTCATAGGTTCGGCATGTTCAACCAACATGGTTGTCTTATTGAGATCTCTATACCAATTCGGGAAATTGCATACACTCCCAGACCTGCAAGGTTGCATACGTACGACAAGTTTGTTATACCACCAAGGATTAGATGTGGGACCATTCCTCAACATGACCCACCCTAGCAGCAATACAAAGGGGCTTATTATGAGTCTAGCAGCATGGGATTGAGTCTCCTTGTCTCACACCATGCTTATTATGAAAAAAGGGCCCCATCTTGCCATCGATGCTTATTGCATTTTAGCCACCATTATTCAACAGCATGATACGGTGGATGAATCCAGATTCAAAACCTTTCTTCCCGACCACTTCACAAAGAAAGGCTCTATTGACGCGACTGTAAGCCTTTTCGAAGTCAAGCTTTAGAATAATTGTGGATAGATTATTTGATTTTGATCTCATGGAGAGCTAAAGCTCTGACGTGGATGTACTTTCCCTTGATGAAAGTTGTTTGTGCTGAAAAAAATGATCTGGTGCGATAGCGGGGTCAATCTAATGGCAAAGGCTTTGGAAATCAGCTCAAATATCACATTCATTAGTGCAATTGGACGTAATTTTTTAATATAGTCAGCTCTGAGGGATTTATGAATGAGAGAAATGATTCCAAAGTTGAGTCGAGAAACGTATTATTTCTGCAAAACCGTTCAGAATATTCAACACGAAGTGCTTGAGAATGGGTTTAAAGTGTTGAAGAAGGCCCCCAACAACCTATCTGCTCGTGGTGCCATATCTACTTTGGTATCTTGAAGAACTTCTCCATTGTAAAGGATAGGACGAGAGCTTGGTTTTCTGCCTCCCGGTCTTTATGGGAGGTAGGCTAAATTGTTGGTGAGAGCCTGAGCAGAGATCCTATCAGGTCTATGTTCATAAATTTCAGTTTTATCAAACAACGTGTCAGATTCATACTTGAGTTTAGTAATTTTTGCTTCCCATTCGCTATGGCATGGAAGTACGCACATCACATCTTCTTTGAAGTTTCAGATCAGGCGACCATGATAGTGTCATTACTTCTCTTCCTGTGAATGGATGTGATAAAGTTGATCTTTTAGGGAGTAGCTAAGAGCCATACCATCTTAGTCGATAACAACTGTATATGTGATCCGTCCAGCTCTTGGATTTTACCAAGAAGGCTTTTTTTGTGCAACCTTGTTTCTCTGCTAATGTTAACACTCCAACCCTTAATGTGTAAATTATCGATGAGTTTTTTTTTGTTCTCATGCTTTCTGAAGCTTAAGCTTGTCAAAAGAATGTATGGTTGTATCTATGAGTATGTTAGCTAAGATACTGTTTTAGGACCACTTTTTTTTTGCCTGGATAATTCTGTTGCTTGAAGTCTAGAATGATAATTGCTGGAAGGGGGAAAAGGTAAAAAAAATGCTGCAACAACCCGACAAAAAAAAATCACAAACACGACACTCAAATCTTTTATTCTTCTTTATTTATATAATAAGGTGGTAGGTAAGGAACTGGAACACGACCGAGAAAACGTTATCAAATGAAACAAATACATATCCATCAGTCACTCGTCATCTTCTGGACCTTTTAACGCTCTCTCGTCACGAGAAATAATAGGAGGGTACGTGGTCGTGCAAGATAGGAAATGCAGGTTTTAGAAGCACAATCCTACTCAAAACTTTCCGTATCAAAATCTCAAGTAATTACGCTGCTCCTCGTGCACGCCGTGCCTTGCGGATGCGGACAACATCTCCGGAGCAGAGCAGGTGAAGCACAATCAGTCAAACCGTTGCTACCGCAAGCCATGACCTCAATGCGACACTGAGCATTACGCCATATACTTATCCTACAACGCTAGAGCCAAACCAGGCCTCACTATATGTATTTTGAACTTCAGTGACGATGCATATGCTTCCACCAGCAAGGTTGAAGGCAAGAAAGACTCCAGCCATCCTTCCATGGCGCCGCAGCACTTCCTGGTCGTGGCGTTCCCGGGCCAGGGCCACATCAACCCGGCGCGCGCCCTGGCGGAGCGCCTTGCGCGTGCCACGCCGGAGGCTCGTGTCACGCTGTCCGCGGCCGTGTCCGCACACAGGCTCATGTTCCCCTCGCTCGCGTCCCCGGACCAGGAGGTCCATGACGGTGCCGTCTCCTACGTCCCCTACTCCGACGGATATGACCGCGGCTTCCGCCTCTTCGCCGGCGACGGGGACGACGCGAGGAGGTACTGTGAGGCGTTCAGCGGCGTCGGAAGCGAGACCCTGTCGGCGGTGATGGACCGTCTCGCGGCGCGTGGCCGGCCCGTGACGTGTGTCGTGTTCGCCATGCTCATGTGGTGGGCCGCCGAGGTCGCTCGGGACCGCGGCGTGCCACGCGTGCTCTACTGGACCCAGCCCGCCACCATGCTAGCCGTGTACTACCACTACTTCCACGGGTACGAGAGGATCGTCACGGAGCACGCCGCCGAGCCGGGGTTCACGGTGGCCATGCCGGGCCTCCCGCCAATGGCTATACGCGACCTCCCGAGCTTCTTCACAAACTTCACGGACGAAAGGATGGTCGCGGCGTTCGGCGACGTCCGCAAGACGTTCGAGCAGCTGGACCTGGACGTCAACAACAGCACTGGAGGAAGGAAACCTATGGTGCTAGTGAACACCATCGAGGAGCTGGAGCTTGGCGCACTCGTGTCCGTGCCTGAACTGGACTTGTTCCCCATCGGACCAGCCGTCATCTCGCTCTTTGCCGACGGCACTACTAGGAGTAGTCCAGACGCCGTCGTAGGAGATCTCTTCGTACACGACGGAAAGGCCTACATGGAGTGGCTGGACACGAAGCCGGCTCGGTCAGTGGTGTATGTGTCGTTTGGGAGCATGTCGTCGGCGAGCAAGCGGCAGAAGGAGGAGATGAAGCGTGGCCTCACAGCGAGCGGCCGGCCGTACCTCTGGGTGGTGCGCAAGGATAACAGAGACAATGATGAGGACAGGGACAACGAACGGGGCATGGTGGTGGAGTGGTGCGATCAGGTGCGGGTACTATCCCACCCGGCAATCGGGTGCTTTGTAACCCACTGTGGGTGGAACTCGACGTTGGAGACCGTGGCGTGTGGCACGCCGGTGGTGGTAGTGCCGCAGTGGTCCGATCAGGACACCAACGCGCGCCTCGTCGTCCACTGGGGCATCGGCGTGCGCGCCACAATCGATGCTGATAGGTTTTTGGACGCCGAGGAGCTCACGAGGTGCGTGGAATTGGTCATGGGTGACACCAAGGACGGTGCTGCTATACGGAGGACCTCGACGGCGTGGAAGGCGAAGGTGCAGGTGGCTATCGCGGACGGCGGCTCATCGGAGCATAATTTTAAGACCTTTCAGGAGCAATTTGCAAATCATGTTTAGAAGCCTCTCAATAGTCGGAAAATGCATTACCGACGTTTCCATCTTACATGTGTCCTGGGAGCAATGCATGCAACGTATACAATCGATGGATAACTAGCGGTATTCAAATTAATTAATTCAACTTTATTCACATAGGAATATATCTAGACACATTAATCGATTAGATACATCTACATAATCTATATCTAGATAAAGATAAAGTAGAGTCAACTAATATGAATCGGAGGGAATATCTTGGGCCTACTCTGTTGATTTCTGTTGTGTCTCCACCATCTTCCTTCTGCAGCACAGGAATAGTGTTATAAACGCGATAAGCAAATAACGAAGAGCGCAGTGGAGACACAAAAATTTAACGTGGAAAACCCCTCCAACACAGAATGAACAAAACCACGGACGCCAACCATCAAATCTTCACTATATCGGGCGCCCTAACCGAACGTGACTTAACAGGTAGGGAATGGGTACTACCCATGGGTACAAAAGTGTGCCCATACGGGTACGGAACCCATGTGCAAAATTTCCATCCTTAGGCTATTCTTGTTTTGGCGTACAACGTAGCGGGAGGCCTCTCGAAAAGCTATTTAAAACTTGGTTTCGGATAGATGCCATCCGCAAGGTACTAGCACATGTTGTAGGTATGCCATTTGCTTGAAACATCACCAGTGCGGACTCGTCATTGGTAAGCTTTGCAAAAGGAGGTGACCGTTGAAGAACATAGATGCCATATCCACGTCTCTTTATCGGCCACATCCTGAAAGATGAGGTGGAATCCTTCTTGTATCCTCTGAACTTTCCATGTCCCGCTTCTGGACAATTCTTTAACCTCCAATGCATACAATCAACGAAGCCTAGCATACTTGGTAACCCAAAGGTTATGCTCTCCTCCAACAGATGTGTCGTGTCTTGAGCATTGGGTGCTCTCCCGAACAACTCAACTATCGCCACTTCAAAGCGCTTGAAACACTTGATGCTCTGGCGCTTATTCATGGCTAAATGACCATCGACAAGATCCACCGGTATACCATATGCCATCATACGCAATGCAACATCGATCTTTTGGTATGTGATGTGCCCAAGGTCCGCGGCGCAATTCCTCGATTGCTCGACGAACCTATCGTGCATCTTCACACACTTTGCAATGTGCTTGAACAAATCGATAGACATCCTCTAACCGATGGCGAAAATACCTCTCCGGATACACCTGCTTCTCGGCAAATTAGCATCTTGTGAGAATGTTGTCCTCTTTAATTCGGAGTATTCGAATATTGTCACGGCTGATACGTCTCAAACGTATCTATAATTTCTTATGTTCCATGCTACTTTTATGATGATACTCACATGTTTTATACACATTATATGTCATTATTATGCATTTTCCGGCACTAACCTATTGACGAGATGCCGAAGAGCCGCTTGTCGTTTTCTCGTTGTTTTTGGTTTCAGAAATCCTAGTAAGGAAATATTCTCGGAATTGGACGAAATCAATGCCCAGGGGCCTATTTTTCCACGAAGCTTCCAGAAGACCGGAGGAGAGACGAAGTGGGGCCACGGGGCGCCGCCACACTAGGGCGGCGCGGCCTACAGGGGGACCGCGCGGCCCTAGCGTGTGGGGCCCTCGTGACTCTCCCGACTCCGCCCTTCCGCATACTTAAAGCCTTCGTCGTGAAACCCCCGCACCGAGAGCCACGATACGGAAAACCTTCCGCAGACGCCGCCGCCGCCAATCCCATCTCGGGGATTCGGGAGATCGCCTCCGGCACCCTGCCGGAGAGGGGAATCATCTCCCGGAGGTCTCTTCATCGCCATGATCGCCTCCGGATCGATGTGTGAGTAGTTCACCCCCGGACTATGGGTCCATAGCGATAGCTAGATGGTTGTCTTCTCCTCATTGTGCTATCATGTTAAATCTTGTGAGCTGCCTATCATGATCAAGATCATCTATCCGTAATCCTTCATGTTGTGTTTGTTGGGATCCGATGAATATTGAATACTATGTCAAGTTGATTATCAATCTATCATATATGTTATTTATGTTCTTGCATGCTCTCCGTTGCTAGTAGAGGCTCCGGCCAAGTTGATACTTGTGACTCCAAGAGGGAGTATTTATGCTCAATAGTGGGTTCATGCCTCCATTAAATGCGGGACGAGTGACGAAAGTTCTAAGGTTGTGGATGTCTTGTTGCCACTAGGGATAAAACATCGATGCTTTGTCTAAGGATATTTGTGTTGATTACATTACGCACCATACTTAATGCAATTGTCCGTTGTTTACAACTTAATACCGGAGGGGGTTCGGATGATAACCCGAAGGTGGACTTTTTAGGCATAGATGCATGTTGGATAGCGGTCTATGTACTTTGTCGTAATGCCCCGATTAAATCTCATAGTACTCATCATGATATATGTATGTGCATTGTTATGCCTTCTTTATTTGTCAATTGCCCAAGCTGTAATTTGTTCACCCAACATATGCTATCTTATGGGAGAGACACCACTAGTGAACTGTGGACCCTGGTCCTATTCTTTACATCTGAAGTACAATCTATCGCAATTGTTCTTTACTTGTTCTTCGCAAACAACCATCATCATCCACACTATACATCTAATCCTTTGTTTACAGCAAGCAGGTGAGATTGACAAACTCACTCGTTACGTTGGGGCAAAGTTCCGTGATTGTGTTGTGCGGGTTCCACATTGGCGCCGGAATCCCCGGTGTTGCGCCGCACTACACTCCTCCGCCATCAACCTTCAACGTGCTTCTTGGCTCCTCCTGGTTCGATAAACCTTGGTTTCTTTCTGAGGGAAAACTTGCTACTGTACGCATCACACCTTCCTCTTGGGGTTCCCAGCGGACGTGTTGACTGCACGCATCAAGCTCTTTTTCTGGCGCCGTTGCCGAGGAGATCAAGACACGCTGCAAGGGGAGTCTCCCACATCCAATCTCTTTACTTTGTTTTTGTCTTGCTTTACTTTATTTACTGCTTTGTTTGTTGCATTATATCAAAACACAAAAAAATTAGTTGCTAGTTTTACTTTATTTACTGTCTTGTTCTCTATATCAAAAACACAAAAAAATTAGTTACTTGCATTTTTACTTTTGTTATCATGTCTAGCTCTGCACCTGTTACTTCTTCACCAGAGGAATTAGTCTTCACTTTTAAACAAGGGGATGAGGAGAGTTTTAAAGATGCTTGGTCCACAATTTTTAATTCTTATCGTAAAGCTGAACCTCAAATGACTCTAAGTTTGCTCCTTAGTAATTTTTATTTTGGGCTTATGATTCGCTATAGATATGCCTTGGATGCTGTAGTGGGAGGAGATTTCCTTCATTGCGACAGTGATCAAGCTTTTAATGCCATAAAAAAATTAGTTGCATCACATAGTTCAGCTAATAACTTTGATTCAGCTCTTATTAGCATCTATAATAGATTAAACACTCTTGAGACAAGTGCATCTTGCTTGGAAAAAAATTATAGGTATGTTCGTAACCGTCTTGATCAAGTTTTGGTGAACTTTGAACCTTCAATATGGGACCCTACTATTAAAGTTGTTATAGGTGGTGAAACTTTTCATGCCAATTGTGATATTATGTCTGAATTTTGCCTTATGCCTAAGAGTATTTATGAATCTTTGACACTTTGGGGACTTGTTGAAGGGGGAGAAGGAATAACTCTCATTGATAACTCTGTTATAATTCCTAAGGGAATAGCCGAGGGTGTGCATACAACCATTCTTGGAAGAACAATATCCACTGATTATCTTGTTATTGAATGTGTAGGAATAGGACAAATCACACTCGGAAGATCCCTGCTGAAACTATTGGGAGCAGTCATAGATGTGGGAGAAGGCACCCTAAAATTCACCTCTACACCGGGAGGTAGACATGTATTCCCTAAATCAAAGAGTAAGAAAAAGAATAAGAAAGGTAGGCGTAATGCCCGAGGTAATGTTGATGCTTCATCTCTCGATAATATTTGATTCACACTTTCTGCGCCTAGGCTGAAAGGCGTTAAGAAAGCGCTTATGGGAGACAACCCATTATTTTACTTCGCACTTTGTTTTATATTTGAGTCTTGGAAGTTGTTTACTATTGTAGCAACCTCTCCTTATCTTTATTTTATTGCATTGTTGTGCCAAGTAAAGTCTTTGATAGTAAAGCCAATACTAGATTTGGATTACTGCGCGAGAATAGATTTCTTGTCTGTCACGAATTTGAGCGAGTAGTCCCTGTAGAAAAATCAAAAAAATCTGCCAATTTACGTGCGTGATCCTCGGATATGTGGAACTTTCATTCAATTTGGGCATTTTCATCCGAGCAAGTCTGGTGCCACTTTAAAATTCGTCTTTACTGAACTGTTCGTTTTGACAGATTGTGCCTTTTATTTCGCATTGCCTCTTTTGCTATGTTTGATGGATTTCTTTGTTCCATTAACTTTTAGTAGCTTTGTGCAATGTCCAGAAGTGTTAAGAATGATTATGTCACCTCTGAATATATGAATTATGCACTGACCCTCTAATGAGTTTGTTTCGAGTTTGGTGTGGAGGAAGTTTTCAAGGGTCAAGAGAGGAGGATGATACAATATGATCAAGAAGAGTGAAAAGTCAAAGCTTGGGGATGCCCCCGTGGTTCATCCCTGCATATTTTAAGAAGACTCAAGCGTCTAAGCTTGGGGATTCCCAAGGCATCCCTTCTTCATCGACAACTTATCAGGTTCCTCTAGTGAAACTATATTTTTATTCGGTCACATCTTATGTGCTTTACTTGGAGCGTCTGTTTGTTTTTGTTTTTGTTTTGTTTGAATAAATAGGATCCTAGCATTCTTTGTTTGGGAGAGAGACACGCTCTGCTGTTTCGTATGAACACATATGTTCTTAGCTTCATCTTTAATGTTCATTGCGAAATTTGAACTACTTCATTCATTGCTATATGGTTGGAAAGGGAAAATGCCGCATGTGGTAAATGGTATAATGTCTTGAATAATGTGATACTTGGCAATTGTTGTGCTCATATAGATCTTGTTTAAGCTCTTGCATCATGTACCTTGTACTCATTAATGAGTAACTACATAGAGCTTGTTAAAATTTGGTTTGCATGATTGATCTCTAGAGTCTAGATATTTTCACGGTTGAGGTGTTTGAACAACAAGGAGACAATGTAAAGTCTTATAATAGTTACAATATGTTCATATGTGAGCTTTGCTGCACCTTTTATACTTGAGTTTGCTTCAAACAACCTTGCTAGCCTAGCCTTGTATTGAGAGGAATTCTTCTCGTGCATCCAAATCCTTGAGCCAATAACCATGCCATTTGTGTCCACCATACCTACCTACTACATGGTATTTCTCCGCCATTCCAAAGTAAATTACTTGAGTGCTACCTTTAAAATTTCCATTCTTTGTCTTTGCAATATATAGCTCATGGGACAAATAGCCTTAAAAACTATCGTGGTGAAGAATATGTACTTATGTGTTTTATTTCTTAATAAGTTGCTTGTTGAGCGGTAACCATGTTTCTGGGGACGCCATCAACTTTACCTTTGTTGAATATCATGTGAGTTGCTATGCATGTTCGTCTTGTCTGAACTAAGGGCGATTTTCATGATCAAATGGTTTGAGTATGCATACTGTTAGAGAATAACATTGGGCCGCTAACTAAAGCCATGATTCATGGTGGAAGTTTCAGTGTGGACAACCAATCCTCAATCTCTTATGAGAATATTAATTGTTGTTGAATGCTTATGCATTAAAGAGGAGTCCATTATCTGTTGTCTATGTTGTCCCGGTATGGATGTCTAAGTTGAGAATAATCAAAAGCGAGAAATCCAATGCGAGCTTTCTCCTTAGACCTTTGTACAGGCGGCATAGAGGTACCCCTTTGTGACACTTGGTTGAAACATATGCTATGCAATGATAATCCGTGTTAATCCAAGCTAATTAGGACAAGGTGCGAGCACTATTAGTATACTATGCATGAGGCTTGCAACTTATAGGATATCTTATACATAACACATATGCTTTATTACTACCGTTGACAAAATTGTTTCTTGTTTTCAAAATGAAAAGCTCTAGCACAAATATAGTAATCAATGCTTCCTCTCTGCGAAGGGCCTATCTTCTACTTTATTGTTGAGTCGGTTTGCCTATTCTTTCTATCCCGAAGCAAACACTTGTATCAAGCTGTGTGCATTGATTCTTACATGTTCACCTATTGCACTTGTTATATTGCTTTGTGTTGACAATTATCCATGAGATATATATGTTGAAGTTGAAAGCAACCGCTGAAACTTATATCTCCTTTGTGTTGCTTCAATATCTTTACTTTGAATCTATTGCTTTATGAGTAACTCTTATGCAAGTCTTATTGATGCTTGTCTTGAAAGTATTATTCATGAAAAGTCTTTGCTATATGATTCATTTGTTTACTCATTATCTTCATCATTGCTTCGAATCGATGCATTCATCTCATATGCTTTACAATAGTATGATCAAGATTATGATAGCATGTCACTTCCGAAATTATCTTTGTTATCGTTTACCTACTCGAGGGCGAGTAGGAACTAAGCTTGGGGATGCTTGATACGTCTCAAACGTATCTATAATTTCTTATGTTCCATGCTACTTTTATGATGATACTCACATGTTTTATACACATTATATGTTATTATTATGCATTTTCCGGCACTAACCTATTGACGAGATGCCGAAGAGCCGATTCTTGTTTTCTGCTGTTTTTGGTTTCGAAATCCTAGTAAGGAAATATTATCGGAATTGGACGAAATCAACGCCCGGGGGCCTATTTTTCCACGAAGCTTCCGAGAAGACCGGAGGAGAGACGAAGTGGGGCCACGGGCGCCGCCACACTAGGGCGGCGCGGCCTAAGGGGGCCCGCGCGGCCCTAGCGTGTGGGCCCCCGTGACTCTCCCGACTCCGCCCTTCCGCCTACTTAAAGCCTTCGTCGCGAAACCCCCGATACCGAGAGCCACGATACGGAAAACCTTCCGGAGACGCCGCCGCCGCCAATCCCATCTCGGGGATTCAGGAGATCGCCTCCGAGCACCCTCGCCGGAGATGGGAATCATCTCCCGGAGGTCTCTTCATCGCCATGATCGCCTCCGGATCGATGTGTGAGTAGTTCACCCCTGGACTATGGGTCCATAGCAGTAGCTAGATGGTTGTATTCTCCTCATTGTGCTATCATGTTAGATCTTGTGAGCTGCCTATCATGATCAAGATCATCTATCTGTAATCCTTCATGTTGTGTTTGTTGGGATCCGATGAATATTGAATACTATGTCAAGTTGATTATCAATCTATCATATATGTTATTTATGTTCTTGCATGCTCTCCGTTGCTAGTAGAGGCTCTGGCCAAGTTGATACTTGTGACTCCAACAGGGAGTATTTATGCTCGATAGTGGGTTCATGCCTCCATTAAATCTGGGACAGTGACAGAAAGTTCTAAGGTTGTGGATGTGTTGTTGCCACTAGGGATAAAACATCGATGCTTTGTCTAAGGATATTTGTGTTGATTACATTACGCATCATACTTAATGCAATTGTCTGCTGTTTACAACTTAATACTGGAGGGGGTTCGGATGATAACCTGAAGGTGGACTTTTGAGGCATAGATGCATGCTGGATAGCGGTCTATGTACTTTGTCGTAATGTCTTGATTAAATCTCATAGTACTCATCATGATATATGTATGTGCATTGTTATGCCTTCTTTATTTGTCAATTGCCCAACTGTAATTTGTTCACCCAACATCTGCTATCTTATGGGAGAGACACCACTAGTGAACTGTGGACCCCGGTCCTATTCTTTACATCTCAAATACAATCTACTGCAATTGTTCTTTACTGTTCTTCGCAAACAACCATCATCATCCACACTATACATCTAATCCTTTGTTTACAGCAAGCCGGTGAGATTGACAACCTCACTGTTACGTTGGGGCAAAGTTAAGTGATTGTGTTGTGCAGGTTCCATGTTGGCGCCGGAATCCCTGGTGTTGCACCGCCTACACTCCTCTGCCATCAACCTTCAACGTGCTTCTTGGCTCCTCCTGGTTCGATAAACCTTGGTTTCTTTCTGAGGGAAAACTTGCTACTGTACGCATCACACCTTCCTCTTGGGGTTCCCAACGGACGTGTTGACTGCACGCATCAACGGCCATCCACGGAACCACCATGTCTGCACCTCTTCGATACATATTTTATTCATATGCAACAACAAAACAATACCCACAATCTCTTCCTCCTCTTCTATGTCAAACTCCTTTTCAAATATGGCGTAGTCAATCAAAACCAATATAAATAATAATAATAATATATAATACAAACTACTTCTACAATGTTAAAAAAAATTAGAAACAAATAAATTTAAAATAAGTCACCTTTGACACTTTGTGTGGAACTTGTTGGCCACGTGGAGTTGATAATCGGCCGGCGGTCGACGGTGGTCAAGGAATCACTGCCTATGTGGGAGAAAATCTTCTCTACCATGCAATACCTTGGAAAACGGGGGATGGGGCGCTGAATGGCCGATAGAGGGCCGGCGGTCAGCGGGGGAGTAGGTGACAGTGGTGGATCAACCATGATTGGACAAGTACCTCCATGACTTGCAGGTTGGGCGGCTTCCCGGCGGTGCTCGTTAGCGCCCTTTGTATCGCCAGAATCGATCGACAATCGCGCCCTTGGCCCCGCCTCTCATATTAGCGACGGGTCGGCCTTAGCCATGGCGAGCAGTAGAAAATGGTGGTGGCGGGTCAGCGGAGGGGTGGCTGGACTGGGCGGTTTGATTTTAGGCAGCGGTGAGTCGATTTCGGTGGTGGCGACGGCTGAGCGGATGTGTTGATCTCCAAAATTTTAATATCTATTGACAAAGAAACACACCATGCTAATCTAGATTTAGGATCTAGTATTTCTGTCATATCAAAAGAGCTATATGACTTACTCAACCTTAAAAATATGGAAAAATGCTCTATTGATTTATTATTTGTTTATGATTCAACCAAAAAATCCAAAGGCAAAGTAAAGGATGTAATGGTTGAATTGCATATGACATATGTACATGTTGATTTCATTGTTATCGTACATGGGGGAAAATACCTCTAGTCCTATAATCCTTGGAAGACCTTTTCTGAAAACAACATGAGCTATCATTGATTCTAAAGAAGAGAATGTTAAATTGAAGTGTATGGAACATTTTCCAAGGAAGAAGGAGGTATAATTTATGCTACCACATAATTTCCGTGACACTTGAATCAAGTACGTAAGCCTAGATATATGGCTATAAAGAAAGCGCTTACACGAGGTAACCCGAGATGTTTTTATTTGTGGTTTTTATTTTTGCATGCTTGATGTAGCATGCTAGTTTTCTTTTAATTTACTCTCTGATTTTTAAATAAAGTATCAAGTTTTTACCTCTTTGGATGTTTAAAGTAGCAAACTAATATGGAGATGCTGATTTGTGCGCTACACTTTTTAGTGAACGCTTTTTGTCTCCTTACTGGTAGCTCCTAAAAATTTATATTAATGTTGTAGCTTCAAGTTTTCATCCTCTATTTTGCGTAAATTGGCTTAATTTTTTGAGTGTCTAGGTTGTACTAAAAATTCTGTTTTTCTTTACCAAAAATTCTGGATAGATTCTGCCTTTCTTTGTTAGATCCATTCTTTGTGTGTAAAAATGATTTTTACTTGGATCTTTTGATATGCTAGAATGAGTGAAACATTATGTGATCTCTGGTTTATGAAGATATAATTTTATTATTGATTAAAATAGCATCAAATATGATTTGTTTGTACCTCTAATGTCACCAATAGAAAAGAATGGGCAGAAAATTTTATGTTAAAAAAATTTCACAAGGAATGGAGGAATATCACACTAAGATGATTCAAGTATGATGAAGATCATAAGCTTGGGGATGCATATGCAACCCCACTGGAATCATTTAAAATTTCTGGTTCGAGCACCTCTAACTCTGTTTTTTGAGCAACATACAATATTCGCAAAAACTTGAAGCGTCTTTGTTTTAGTTGTGTCTAGTTTGTTTTGTTTTATGAGAGGACTGTCATATTGAGTGTTTTTTATGCATATGCATGAGATACTGGACCAAACTCTTTATCTCTGAATGTTAAAAGTAAAATAAGTTGCATGCATTTAAAAGAAAAGGAGGAGTGCCTAAAAGCTGAAATTTATTTTCTGTATTGTATTTCTAGTTTCACTTGCTCTATTGAGTGATGATTTGTTATGTGCCTTATTCAGTGCTACTTCTTGATAGAATACATAGATGTTTAATTTTAAGTATCATTGTTTTATGATGAATGAATAGCCTATGGATACTATTTCATGCTTTTAGACCTCTTGCTAGCCAAAAGATCTGAATTCTTACATAAGCATAGACTTGTTTCCAAACTCAACTCAGATCCAATATCTATCATACCTACCTACATAGCACTTGCTATTCCAAGTATAATTTGTTTTTTTTGCCTCCAAACTTTTCAAAATTTTCTTTGTGTGTAGTTTAAAGCTCATAAGAAAGTAAGCTTTGGTAGGAAATACCACTATGCATGTTGTTGGTTTGTCTGATTATGAGTAATGAGCTAGACCGTAACCATGTTTACTGGGGAAGTATTTCAACATTCCACTTTTGGGGTATTGCACCCTGCGTTGATCATCATTTATTTTGTTTCGTTGATGGCTATCTCTTGTGAAATAAGTAGAGGTTATTTAAGCAAGTAAGCATGCATTGTTAGAGAAGAGCAATGGGCCGCTAACCGACGCCATGCTTAATCATGGTGGAAGTTTCAGCAACGAGCATCGTCAATAGGGAGAGTGAAAAAGGAGTTGTGTGAAAAAGGGTTGTGTTAAAAAAGAGTTGTGAAAAAAGAGTGCGAGAAAAGAAACAAAAAGATAATGAAAAAAGTGAGAGAGTTAGAGAGGATGCTCAACGTCTGTTGTTCATTTTGTCCTGGTATGGATCACCTATGTTGATATGCACATCTCCTTTGGTCCTTTGTACATGTGGAATGAAGGTACCCCATTGTGATGCTTGGTTACAACATGTATGTCGAAATATCTTGGTAACCCGGAGTTAAGTAACAAGAGGTGAAGTCCTTAGCATTCAAGAAAATGAGGCAACACTTACTCATAAGAGGTCAAAGTCATGACACATAGATATATTTATACATGAGATACTTGGTACCCCATCCTTATTATTATTATTGTTGACATGAATTGCATAGCTCAAAACCATATTTTATGCTTTTACTTTTTATTTTGTTGGAGGTTTAGCACATACATTTCCTGCTTACTTTCTTGTGTTTCAAAAGTCAAAAGAAATATTCCTGAAAAGGGAAGACAAAATGTCTTTCAAAAATTCCATAGGATTCTTCCAAGCATGCTTTATGATTCATAATACTTATCATTCATGTTTCTTACAATGATATTTACTTTTATGCATGCTATGTAGAATGTAAGAGTTATCACTTGATGAGTTCATATTACTTATTGTCATTCTTTATTGACTGAACCTTGTGATACTTTGCATGATTATTTAGAGGCTATATATTATAAACTCCAAAGCTAATGTTAGTTTTATCACCTTCATGCTCGGGACGAGCATAGGTGACATGGGTATACCCTTCAGGTACCCATTATTAGTATACCTGGCTCGGCTCGGCCCAATATGGAGAAGGCCCAACAAGGCAACCCGACGAAGTAGTCGACTAGGACTCTTGTAAAACCCTAGGTTGGTTGCATATATAAAGCTAGCCAGGGCACCCGATAGAGGGGAGAACAGATAGAGGACAGATAGACAACATAGCTCCGCCTATGGCGGCACCCTGTAAACATACTTATGCTCATATACTGGATTGCTAGCAGCACGTAGGGATCCTCCACCGAGGGGACCTGAAGCTGGGTATATCGTGTGCCCAATCTCGCTCCCGGAATCTCCATCATCGCTCTCTCCCGAAACCCAAGTCTACAATACGTAGGCATTGGCGAGGTGTTCCCTCATCAATTGGCGCCGTCTGTGGGAATCAGCGACGACTGGATTTCGTTATCCGGGCGGGATCCGTCGAGTTCTTCATCAACATTCCTGCAGATTTTCAAAGTTCGCCAGCACCATCATCGACATGATCGGAGAGTCCGACAATTCAGATCCGATAATAGTACGAGACCCGTCGAGAGCATGGTGTAAAACGTCGGGCATATAGAAGACAAGTCGCCGTACATGTTCGCCTTGGGTTTGCTGCTAGCGTCCGTGCGTACGGTCTCCAGCAAGGTTCCAGAGGATAAAACGCATTCGACAATGGTTCTTAACCGTGCAGCAGCTGATCGGTTTCCTCTATTCAATCTCATCTTGAATATTAAATCGTGACATCTATGTCGCATCATTCATTCTTTTGAATATTTTATATTATCTGAATCTCTAATACTTACGTGTTTCCCGTATGGGTTCAATCCAAGCACACATGGAAAAGATCAGCGAAGCGCACGGATCAAGGAAATGCACGCCAGAAAAAAAAAGAAGCAGGCTCACTTTCATGCAAGATAGCAAGTGTAAAGAATGTTCATGAAGACGATGATTCGGCAGTATACTGTACCAACAAATCACCGAGCTGAACGGGCAACTCGAAAAATACTTCGATTTCAACGTGGCCGCCAACAATCTCGGCTACAAACACTGCCATATTGACACCATCCGACACAAGGACCATGAGAATCTTTTCGTATCAATACAACTGCGGATAGGAATAAGCTCCGACTACTTCGCCATCGTGCACCTCGCCACGTTCGGGGGCTCACCCGTAGCGAATCCGCCACGTCGACTGCGTCATCTTCATCGACTACTTTCGGCCAAGCGCCGCACGACTACATCGACTATGTCCGCCGCACGACCTCCTTTCATGTCGGCTCCGCCACAGACGATAAAAAAACTAAGTGTCCCTCTTTGAAGATTCAATTATTATTTACTTCCGTTACACCCGAATGCTCGGGGGCTGCATCATTACATCATTAGAGCAAATTCACCCAACACTGGAGGCTGTACCATTACTTCGTTACCGCAAATATATTCGGTTACTTGGTGAATTTATTTTCTTCGTCTTAGTGCAATTATCTTCTCCGACTCAGTGGAATTATTTTCTCCAGCTCAGTGAAATTATTCGGCTTAGTGGATTTCTTCGGCTTAGTGGATTTATTTCCTTCGGCTTACTGGATTGGTTTTCTTCGGATTATCATTGGTTACCTCTAATATAATACTACCGGGCGGATTTCCGGGGCAGTGGATTTATAATCGATGATTATTACTGGATTTATTTCTTCGGTGGATTCATCTTCTATGATTATTACTGGATTTATTTTCATCGGGGCAATGAATTCATCATCTATGATATCAGCGGATTCATCTTCAATATATGCTTCATATTTAATGGCGTAATTTTCAATGTGGATTTATCTCAAACACTTCATCTTGGGTTAATTTCCAGTACTTCATCTTTAATGGCCTAATCTTCAAATGATTTTATCTCCAATGGTGTAAATTCCCAGTGGATTCATATTATATTATTGTCCATGGCTTCGTCCTAAATGGCTTCACTTTATATGACGCCGCGACTCCATCAACTTCTTCCGACATCACAGCTAAACACTCGGGGGCTCGACAACGACTTCGCCGCAGGTCACAACTGCGACACGACGCCTAAGAAACAATCATGACATCACCCTAGGAGCGCTCGGGGGCTCGGCTATTTCTTCATCAATAATTTGGCGGCATACACTTTCACTATTTGGTGGTTTTTGCTTCGTCTCGATTTTTTCGTTGTATTCGAAGACTTCATCGAATCAGTTGCATGACATATTTCCACGTCGACTCCGTCGTAACCAATAAGCTAAGTGTTCCCTTAATTTACACAAAGTTGATTATCATTTATTTTCGCCGCACCCGACACTCAGGGGCTGCGCTGTACAAATTTAGTTTACATCTCAGGTCGACATAAAGAAGAACTGCGCCAAGGAAAAACTACATCAACAAAGAACTTGATAAAACAAAATTCTGCAAGGAACCCGACGAAATCTTCTTCAGGGAGGAACCCGATGAAATTTATCTTCAAGGATGAACCCGACGAAATCTTTTTCAGGGAGGAACCCGACGAAATCTTTTTCAAGGAGGACCCGAAGAATTTTCCTCAAGGATGACCCGGAGAAGTTTTACTCAAGGAGGAACTCGACGAAAATCTCTTCAAGAAGGAACCTGATATACTCGCCATTTATTCCAGTCGCATATTCGATGAAAACCATACTTCAAGAAAGTCGATAAAGAAAGTTGAGCCTACACTCAAGTGCAAACACTCGGCTGTAGCCTCGGGGGCTACTCCCATCGGGAGCGCTGGTCGCGCATCCGAAGAAATAAAATTCAATATAGCAAGTCAATATAGAAGGAGCATAAAGATCCTATTCGACAAAA
The DNA here is from genome assembly GCF_022539505.1 of Lolium rigidum. Lineage (NCBI taxonomy): Eukaryota > Viridiplantae > Streptophyta > Magnoliopsida > Poales > Poaceae > Lolium > Lolium rigidum. Next base: position 75,043,704 of record NC_061509.1, read on the forward strand.
GATAGTGATGTCTACGTACGCTTCTATTCCTGTAGACAGTGTTGGGCCTCCAAGAGCAGAGGTTTGTAGAACAGCAGCAAGTTTTCCTTAAGTGAATCACCCAAGGTTTATCGAACTCAGGGAGGTAGAGGACAAAGATATCCCTCTCAAGCAACCCTGCAATCACGATACAAGAAGTCTCTTGTGTCCCCAACACACCTAATACACTTGTCAGATGTATAGGTGCACTAGTTCAGCGAATAGATAGTGAAATACAAGTAATATCGATGGTTATGAGTAGTAATAGCAATCTGAAATAAAGATGGTAGCGAGTAAACATGTAATAGAACTTGTTGGAAACGGAGTTTCAATGCTTAGAAACAAGGCCTAGGGATCATACTTTCACTAGTGGACACTCTCAACATTGATCACATAACTGAATAGATAAATGCTACTTTCTCTACACTCTCTTGTTGGATGACAAACACCATTCATTGTGTAGGGCTACAAGAGCTCCCTCAAGCCGGAGTTAACAAGCTCCACAACATTCGGTGTTCATATTTAAGTAACCTTAAAGTGCATAATAGACCATTGCAATTATACCGAGTACTAACATAGCATGCACCTTTGTCACCGTCGAGGCTATGAAAGGGGAATAGATCGCATCAATACTATCATAGTAATAGTTAACTTCATAATCTACAAGAGATCACAATCATAGCTTATACCAAGTACTACATGATGCACACACTTGTCAACATTACATCATGAAGGAGGAATAGACTACTTTAATAACATCACTAGAGTAGCACATAGATGATATTCAACTAGATCACAAAGCTCATGATCACATAAAGATCACATGGGAGAGAGAGATGAAACACATAGCTACGGTACAGCCCTTAGCCTCGGGGGAGAACTACTCCCTCCTCATCATAGGAGACAGCGGCGGTGATGAAGATGGCGGTGGTGTCGATGGAGATGCCTTCCGGGGGCAATTCCCCGTCCCGGCGGCGTGCCGGAACAGAGACTTCTGTCCCCCGAATCTTGGCTTCACGATGGCGGCGGCTCTGGAACTTTTCTCGTATCGTGGCTTATTGGTATAGGGTTTTCGCGACGGAGGCTTTATATAGGCGGAAGGGCAGCCTCGGGGGAGTCCTGGTGCAGCCACACCATAGGGGGTAGGGCCCCTGGCTCCTCTCTGGCCCCTCTTCGGTGCTCTGGAAGCTTCCGGGAAAAATAAGATATTGGGCGTTGATTTCATCTGATTCCGAGAATATTTCCTTTGTAGGATTTCTGAAACCAAAAACAGCAGAAACCAGCAACTAGCTCTTCGGCATCTCGTTAATAGGTTAGTGCCGGAAAATGCATAAATATGACATAAAGTGTGTATAAAACATGTCAGTATCATCATAAAAGTAGCATGGAACATAAGAAATTATAGATACGTTGGAGACGTATCAAGCATCCCCAAGCTTAGTTCCTACTCGCCCTCGAGTAGGTAAACGATAACAAGAATAATTTCTGAAGTGACATGCTACTTACATAATCTTGATCATACTATTGCAAAGCATATGAGATGAATGAAGTGATTCAAAGCAATGGTAAAGACAATGAATAAACAACTGAATCATATAGCAAAGACTTTTCATGAATAGTACTTTCAAGACAAGCATCAATAAGACTTGCATAAGAGTTAACTCATAAAGCAATAAATTCAAAGTAAAGGCATTGAAGCAACACAAAGGAAGATATAAGTTTCAGCAGTTGCTTTCAACTTTCAACATGCATATCTCATGGATAATTGTCAACACAAAGTAATATGATGAATGCAAATAAGCAAGTATGTAGGAATAAATGCACGAGTTAACACAAGTGTTTGCTTCTAAGATAGAAAGAAGTAGGTAAGCCGGCTCAACATAAAAGTAGAAGAATGGTCCTTCGCGAGAGGAAGCATGGATTACTATTTTTGTGCTAGAGCTTTTATTTTGAAAACAAGAAACAATTTTGTCAACGGTAGTAATAAAGCATATGTGTTATGTATAAGATATCCTATAAGTTGCAAGCCTCATGCATAGTATACCAATAGTGCCCGCACCTTGTCCTAATTAGCTTGGATTTACATTGATTATCATTGCATAACATATGTTTCAACCAAGTGTCACAAAGGGGTACCTCTATGCCGCTTTGTACAAAGGTCTAAGGAGAAAGCTCGCATTGGATTTCTCGTTTTTGATTATTCTCAACTTAGACATCCATACCGGGACAACATAGACAACAGATAATGGACTCCTCTTTAATGCATAAGCATTCAACAATAGATAATATTATCATAAGAGATTGAGGATTGATGTCCAAACTGAAACTTCCACCATGATTCATGGCTTTATTTAGCGGCCCAATGTTCTTCTCTAACAATATGCATACTCAAACCATTTGATCATGATAAATCACCCTTACTCCAGACAAGACGAACATGCATAGCAACTCACATGATATTCAACAAAGGTGTAATAGTTGGTGGCGTCCCCAGAAGCATGGTTACCGCTCAACAAGCAACTTATTAAGAAATAAGATACATAAGTACATATTCTTTACCACAATAGTTTTTAAGGCTATTTTCCCATGAGCTATATATTGCAAAGACAAAGAATAGAATTTTAAAGGTAGCACTCAAGTAATTTACTTTGGAATGGCAGAGAAATACCATGTAGTAGGTAGGTATGGTGGACACAAATGGCATAGTTTTTGGCTCAAGGATTTTGGATGCACGAGAAGTAATCCCTCTCAATACAAGGCTTAGGCTAGCAAGGTTGTTTGAAGCAAACACAAGTATAAAACGGTACACCAAAACTTACATAAGAACATATTGCAAGCATTATAAGACTCTACATCGTCTTCCTTGTTGTTCAAACACCTTAACTAGAAAATATCTAGACTCTAGAGAGACAAATCATGCAAACCAATTTTTAACAAGCTCTATGTAGTTCTTCATTAATAGGTGCAAAGCACATGATGCAAGAGCTTAAACATGATCTATATGAGCACAACAATTGCCAAGTATCAAATTATTCAAGACATTATACCAATTACCACATGCAGCATTTTCTGTTTCCAACCATATAACAATTAACGAAGCAGTTTCAACCTTCGCCATGAACATTAAAAGTAAATCTAAGAACACCATTGTTCATACGAAACAGCGGAGCGTGTCTCTCTCCCACATGATACGTCCAATTTGCATCACTATTTTATATCATAATTTGCTGTTATTCATTGATATATTTCATATTTGGAGATGATACTTATGTTATTTCATCTATTTTGCATGTTTCATGATTATTGGAGGATCGCGCACCGGAGCCAGGATTCTGCTGGAAAAAGCACCGTCAGAATGCAATATTTCGGAAGATCAACAGTTGACGGAAATTACACGAAAAATCGTATTTTTCCAAATGACGAAGGGAGCCAGAAGGGGGAGCCGAGGAGGGCCGCCATGGGCCCCCCTCACAGGCCGGCGCGGGCCCTGCTTTGGCCGCGCCGCCCTGTGAGGAGGGGGCCCACAGCCCCCTCTCGCCTCCTTTTCTTTGCGTACGCCTTCGTCCCGAAAACCTAAGATGGAGGGGTACGTCGCGAAGAGTCACAGCTGCCTCTGCGGGGCGGAGAACACCAGAGAGAAAAGAGCTCTCCCGCAGGCTGAGATCTGCCGGGGAAATTCCCTCCCGGAGGGGGAAATCGACGCCATCGTCACCGTCATCGAGCTGGACATCATCTCCATCACCATCACCATCATCTTCATCATCATCACCGCCGTCTCCACCGCTGCACCTCGTCACCGCTGTAACAATTTGGGTTTGATCTTGATTGTTTGATAGGGGAAACTCCCGGTGTTGATTTCTACTTGTTATTGATGCTATTGAGTGAAACCGTTGAACCAAGGTTTATGTTCAGATTGTTATTCATTATCATATCACCTCTGATCATGTTCCATATGATGTCTCGTGAGTAGTTCGTTTAGTTCTTGAGGACATGGGTGAAGTCTAAATGTTAGTAGTGAAGTATGGTTGAGTAATATTCAATGTTATGATATTTAAGTTGTGGTGTTATTCTTCTAGTGGTGTCGTGTGAACGTCGACTACACGACACTTCACCTTTATGGGCCTAGGGGAATGCATCTTGTACTCGTTTGCCAATTGCGGGGTTGCCGGAGTGACGAAACACGAGCCCCGTTGGTATATCGATGCGGGAGGGATAAGCGAGGATCTCGAGTTTAAGGTCTGTGGTTAGATTTATCTTAATTACTTTCTTGTAGTTGCGGATGCTTGCAAGGGGTATAATCAAGAGTATGTATTAGTCCTAGGAAGGGCGGTACATTAGCATAGGTTCACCCACACAACACTTATCAAAACAATGAAGATTAATTAGCCATATGTAGCGAAAGCACTAGACTAAAATCTCGTGTGTCCTCGAGAACGTTTGGTCATTATAAGTAAACAAACCGGCTTGTCCTTTGTGCTAAAAAGGATTGGGCCACTCGCTGCAATTATTACTCTCGCACTTTACTTACTCGTACTTTATTCATCCGTTACATCAAAACCCCCTGAATACTTGTCTGTGAGCATTTACGGTGAATCCTTCATCGAAGCTGCTTGTCAACACCTTCTGCTCCTCGTTGGGATCGACATTCTTACTTATCGAAGATACTACGATACACCCCCTATACTTGTGGGTGATCAAGACTATTTTACGGCGCCGTTGCCGGGGAGTGAAGCGCTATTGGTAAGTGGAATTGGTAAGGGAAATTTCTACTTGTTTGTGCTGATTTTATTTACTGCCTGCTTGCTATAACTCATTATGGAGAGATCTTCTCTTGAGTGTTTATTTGGGAAATCTACTACTATCGCAAAGGTAGTGGATGAGGCGCCAGGTAAGGAAGAAATACCATACAAAATACCTATGAAAATTATTGAACGTGTAGTGGATAACCGTTATACGGGGATGTAATTGTCCACCACTGGAGATCATTTACTTGTTCTTACATGAATTATGCGGTTTATTCAAGTGTGCGGGTATTGCTATGGATGAAGTGAGGAAGAAACTATTCTCCGTATCATCTGTACGGTAAAGCGGCGCATTGGTATAAATTACTTGGATAATGGGGATTCTCTTGAATGGAATGATATTGTGCCCCGGTTTTATTCTAAGTTCTATCCTCCAAGTGAGATTCACAAAGATCGGAATCGCATATATAATTTTTGGCCTCATGAAGGAGAAAGTATTGCCCAAGCGTGGGGGAGATTGAAGTCTTTAATGCTCAAATGCCCCATTCATGAGCTTCCTGGTAATATGTGACGCCCCGGAACCGGTATCCTGAGGATTCCAGCGATCCCGCCGAAATCCGCACGATATCGATCCAGAGACGCCCTCCGACACGACGTGCGCGACGAATCACACACGTGATGCCAGAGGAATTAACACGAGCGGTAACATTACAACAGGATTACAATAGAGCCCACAAGATACATATATTACAACAACGACTCCAACGAGTCAAGATACAAATATACAATACAAAGATCCAAATCATACCGAAGATCAAATACATCCGAGTACGGACAAGATACAAATTGGACTAAGACTCCTGAAGATAACCAGGTGGCGTCCATAACCCTGCCCAGGCCAAGCCGGAAGGGTAACCTTGCTAACGTCGTCTTCATCGAACATATCTTCATACCTGCCCGGTTATATCCCGTAGAAGCAGCAATAAGTACGGGTTCGTACTTAACAAGACTTCAAGACGTATAAGCATTCGTCAACCAGTCGTCCTTTGTACTTGAGGCACGCAGGGGACTTAGAGGACGCAAGAGGAATGTCATAGGCAATATGGTGGAGTTAAGCGGCAGCGCAAGCACTAAAAACCTATAGAGACACTCTACAACATTCGTCTAATCAGAGAAGGTGAGAGAGCGTACAACTAACAGTTCTATACTCTGCAAACATAACCCAACCGATGTGTTCCCCCTTCGCAAAGAGGTACTGGCAAAGGCACTCACACGGTTGTCAAGTTTTAACCATTTATTGTTAGAGTTGTGCTAACTTACTACACAAGTTATTATGATTGAAACAACATGTGTAAGTTGTCTATGGTCGAGTCATACAGCTCCAAGTTGTCCATAACCGCGGACACGGCTTATCGATAAGATTGTAACCCTGCAGGGGTGCCCAAATGTGCCCACACGCACGCTCAACCCACTTACGACAGGTGGATATCACGACACGCACTCTCCTTCACTACAACAATGTCCAGGAAGCCACCTAACTAAGTTTTACCCGAATCAGAGTCCGATCGAAACTCCGACGCGAACCTAGCTGTTGCGAGAACGGCTAAGAGGATCAGAGCCCACTAGAGGATGACCTCTTAACAATGCGGACCGCACCTACGAGCGTGCAAGAGACAACGGGGTTACAAGGCACTCACGGCTTCCCCAAAAGTAATATCATATCATCTGACCACAAAGAAACATGCTTGCACGCCCGGGAGAAACAAAACAAACATCCAAACTAGTTGTGGCCCTTTGGACAAAGCGTAGATTCCGAGCGGTGGTCGAGGGGAGACCCGGTAAGCATACCCACGTGTGGTTAGAGCGCTCGATCTCGGAACAGATAACAAGAACTCGGGGTCCTAAGGTATTTAGGAAACACAAGTGAGCCGTCACAAAACGAGCAGCTGACCCACCGATGCCTCCGCTAAACAAATATCAACAACTAAAGTAACCATGATTCTTCCCAACATATAACCCGATAAGATAACAAAACAGTAACGAGATAAAACAGCACTAGCTTGCACTACGACTCGCAAGGCAGACCCGATAACCAAACAACAGCTGTAGGAGGTGATGGTGGCAATATGGACTGCTTGAGGTAACAAGTGGAAAGGACACGTGACAAGAACGCAACTTAAGGATAGCATGAGGGAGAGGGCAAAATAAAATAGGTGAGCGACTCCTGCAGGGACAGGAGTATAGGGGAAATGCTTGCCTGTTAAAGCTTGCCGAGGGACATCCGGAGAACTTGTCGTATCTCACTGCACCACTTCGTGATCCTATCCGGGAAGAAGCAAATGCTGGAACAAACAACGGATGCAAATCTTACTACTACGGAGAAAGAAGATCCAGCATGATCAAGATGATATGCATGACATGGCAATTATGATGCGATGCAACTTATCCAATTAATCGGAGTCGGAACCCCGAACAATCAATTAGAGTTGGAGTTGCATTTTCTACCGGCAAATTTAAGTGTTGGTTAGCATGGCATAACATGGAAGGGGTGAGCTACATCAAAGTTAAACGGAGCGGGGAAAACCTTAGTCGGTGTCCCAAAATACTCCGCATATATGTTAGGTGAACATACACGAACTATCCACGAGCGACATGATGCAAGATGCAAACAGATGTATGGATGGCATATTCATGTTCAACACATTTTTCTGATCAATTTTCATATAGAACACTTTTCTATTTGATTTACCAATTAAAAGTTATTAACAGATTGGTTTTATTATTATTTTAAATAGAAAACAGATTTATTTTATTGGGGTAAGGACCCGAAAACAAAATCCGGCCAGGGAAGGACTGCGGGTTAGTTTGTTAAAGGGCCAGGGGGTTTTCATGGAAACTGTCAGGGGGGAGGGCTGCGGGTTGAGAGAACAGATCATGCAGGGGGGTAGTTACAAAAAAGGCTGGATCCGGATCTGGATATTTTTCTCACCGAGATTGCAGCGAACCAGGTCGATGACAGGTGGGCCCCGGTGGTTGACGTGGAGGCCAGGCTGGCGAACCTTGCGCGGCTGCACATCAAGTGCTCGACGTCGAGCGCGTTCCAGGGAGGCGTGATCACCGCGGCTGCCGTCGTGCGGGCGGGCGTTGCAGGGCGCCCCAGGGCTCGAGGAAAGGGCGTCGGGTGCGCGTCGTTTGCGCGGACCAAGAGAGGGCAGCGCCGTCGTCGGGGAGCCACGGGAGGTCACCGGCGGCGAGCATCTGCGGAGAAGGCATCGGCATCAACATAGGGAGCACGGTAGAGAGGAAGATAGGGAGCGAGAGGAGGACCAGGGGATGCGCCGGGGTACCAGGAAGCTCGAGGAGGGGTCGGTGTGGCCGGAGGAGGTCCACGGTGGCCGGAATCGACGATGAAGGCCGTCGGGGTCGAAGAAGAAAACGGCGATTTGCCGTGGATTGGGGAAGAACGGGGACGATTCCTTGCAGGGGAGGACCAAGAAGAGGTAGGCGCGTCTCCTGGTGGCCTTGGCTCGGCGAGGGGATGGCCGGAGACGACCGGGGACGAGGAGGAGGAGGAGTACTGTGGGGTTTCTTCCTCCGTTTCTCTTGCAGAGGAAGTAAAGGGGTAGAGAGGCGTGGAGAGGAAGGCGAGCGAATGGATGCTGTGGTCCGGGACGAGGAGATAAGGTAGAGGGGAAGAGGCTCACGCGGGGGAGGTTGGTGCGGTGGAGGGAGGACCACGGGGTCACGCAGCTCGCGTGCTCTCTGGAAGACGACAACAACGGTGGAAAAAGGTGAGGTCGAAGGGGTACGGGAAGGTGGGTTGGGCTGGTGGAGAGGGAAGCTGGGCCGCCGGGTTGGCCTGCTGCGGCCAGAGAGAAGAAGGTGAGGGGAGGGAGAAGAGAGAGAGAGGTTGGGCCAAAAGAGAGGGAGAGGCCCAGGGGTTAGGGGTTTTATTTTCTTTTCTGTTTTTCTTTTTAAAACCTTTTTCTCTGTTTATTTAAAACTGTTTTGAAATGAAACAAGGTGAGGTGAGATTAAAAATTAGTTTTCAACATAGTTGTTTATTTGTAATTCAAAACAAAACACATTTTATTCCAAAATTATTTGTTGCACAACTTAGTTGTAAATTAAAGAATATGAGAGGGGGTTAGGGTTTATTATAAAAACCATATGAGAGGTAGAACAAAATATGTTAGGGTTTATAAAATAGTTTTTATTTAATTTTGTGAAACCATGGATGATATGATGCATGATGCATAATGATGCACAAAAGAAAAAGAACAACCAAATCTAATAGGGGTGCTACCCGGGGCCGTTACATAATATTATTATTGATAATTTCTATGCAAGACTTTCTTTTCAAGACAAGACCTTGCTGGATACTTCTTGTTCTGGATCATTTACACGCGACAAGGAAGAGTTTAAAAGGGACCTTCTTAATCGGATCCAAGAAAATAATGAAGGATGGGAGAACGACAAGGATAGAGAATCAGGTATAAATTATGATTATAAATGCATTGAAGCTTTTATGGATACTGATAAATTTCGTAATATGAGTGCTACTTATGGTCTTGATTCTCAAGTTGCTGCAAATCTTTATAAAGCTTTTGCTTCTCATTATGAATTGCCTAAGAAGAACTTTGATAAGTATCATGAACCGTATAAAGATAAAACTGATTCATCTATAAATAAATGTGTTGTAGTTGAAACTGTTGATCATGTTATTCCTGAAGTTTATATTGAAAAAACTCCTTTCCCTGCTAAAATGAAGGAGTACTCTGTTATAAATAGTGCGGTTCATAAAAGTGAAAAGAAACCTATAGAACCTGAAGAACAAATAAAAGTTGAACCTGCTGTTGCAATTGTTAAAGATCTTGTGACTGAAAATGTAGAAGATGCTTGATGTCTACGGGTGCTTCTATTCTTGTAGACAGTGTTGGGCCTCCAAGAGCAGAGGTTTGTAGAACAGCAGCAAGTTTCCCTTAAGTGGATCACCCAAGGTTTATCGATCTCAGGGAGGAAGAGGTCAAAGATATCCCTCTCATGCAACCCTGCAACCACAAAGCAAGAAGTCTCTTGTGTCCCCAACACACCTAATAGGTGCACTAGTTCGGCGAAGAGATAGTGAAATACAGGTGGTATGAATAAATGTGAGCAGTATCAACGGTGCCAGAAAAGTGCTTGCTGGCGTGCAGTTGATGGTAGTAATATTGCAGGAAGTAAAGATGCAGTAAAATAGTAAACAAGCAGCGATAGCAGTATTTAGGAACAAGGCCTAGGAATCATACTTTCACTAGTGGACACTCTCAACATTGATCACATAACAGAATAAATAGATAGATGCTAGACTCTACACCCTCTTGTTGGATGATGAACACCACTAGCTGTGTAGGATTACACGAACCCTCAATGCCGGAGTTAACAAGCTCCACAATATTCAATGTTCATATTTAAATAACCTTAGAGTGCATAACGAGATCAACATAACCAAACCAAGTACTAACATAGCATGCACATCTGTCACCTTCACACTACGAAAGGAGGAATAGATCACATCAATACTATCATAGCAATAGTTAACTTCATAATCTACAAGAGATCACAATCATAGCCTACGCCAAGTACTACACGATGCACACACTATCACCATTACACCGTGCGGGAGGAATAAACTACTTTAATAACATCACTAGAGTAGCACACGGATAAATTGTGATACAAAACACATTGCAATCATAAAGAGATATAAATAAGCACTTCACTATGCCATTCATAACGGTGAATAAGTATTCTGTGAAATATAGCCTAAGAGACTCACACGGTACACACACTCGTCACCTTTACACACGTGGGACAAGGAGTCTCCGTGAGATCACATAAGTAAAATCCACTTGACTAGCACAATGACATCTAGATTACAAGCATCATCATATGAATCTCAATCATGTAAGGCAGCTCATGAGATTATTGTATTGAAGCACATAGGAGAGAGATTAACCACATAGCTACCGGTACAGCCCCGAGCCTCGATGGAGAACTACTCCCTCCTCATGGGAGACAGCAGCGTTGATGAAGATGGCGGTGGTGTCGATGGAGGAGCCTTCCGGGGGCACTTCCCGTCCCGGCGGCGTGCGGAACGGAGACTCTGTCCCCCGGATCTTGGCTTCGCGATGGCGGCGGCTCTGGAAGGTTTTCTCTGGTTTCGTCGAACGTCGTAGGGTTTTCGTGACGGAGACTTTAAGTAGGCGGAAGGGCAAGGTCGGTGGAGTCCTGGTGGGGCCACACACTAGGCCGGCGCGGCCAAGGCTTGGGCCGCGCCGCCCTACTGTGTCCCCACCTCGTGGCCCCACTTCGTTTCCCCTTCGGACTTCTGGAAGCTTCGTGGAAAAATAGGACCACGGGCGTTGATTTCGTCCGATTCCGAGAATATTTCCTTACTAGGATTTCTGAAACCAAAAACAGCGAAAAACGAGAGCTGGCACTTCGGCATCTCGTCAATAGGCTAGTTCCGGAAAACGCATAAATATGACATAAAGTATGCATAAAACATGTAGATATCATCAATAATGTGGCATGGAACATAAGAAATTATCGATACGTCGGAGATGTATCGGCATCCCCAAGCTTAGTTCTGCTCGTCCCGAGCGGTAAACGATAACAAAGATAATTTCTGGAGTGACATGCCATCATAACCTTGATCATACTATTGTAAGCATATGTAATGAATGCAGCGATCAAAACAATGGTAATGACATGAGTAAACAAGCTGAATCATAAAGCAAAGACTTTTCATGAATAGTACTTTCAAGACAAGCATCAATAAGTCTTGCATAAGAGTTAACTCGTAAAGCAATAAATCAAAGTAAAGGTATTGAAGCAACACAAAGGAAGATTAAGTTTCAGCGGTTGCTTTCAACTTATAACATGTATATCTCATGGATAGTTGTCAATGCAAAGTAATAGAACAAGTGCAATATGCAAGTATGTAGGAATCAATGCACAGTTCACACAAGTGTTTGCTTCTTGAGGTGGAGAGAAATAGGTGAACTGACTCAACATAAAAGTAAAAGAAAGGCCGTTCGCAGAGGGAAGCATTGATTGCTATATTTGTGCTAGAGCTTTGGTTTTGAAAACATAAACAGAGCATAAAAGTAAAATTTTGAGAGGTGTTTGTTGTTGTCAACGAATGGTAGTGGGCACTCTAATCCCCTTGCCAGACAAACCTTCAAAGAGCGGCTCCCATGAAGGACGTTATCTCTACCAGCAAGGTAGATCATCCCTCTTCTCTTTTGTTTACACATGTATTTTAGTTTTATTTATGGATGACACTCCTCCCAACCTTTTGCTTACACAAGCCATGGCTAACCGAATCCTCGGGTGCCTTCCAACATTCACATACCATGAAGGAGTGTCTATTTGCAAAATTAAGTTGCTTACTTGATGAATCGAGCAAAACATGTGAAGAGAATTATTAATGAAGGTTGATTAATTGGGGGCTGGGAACCCCGCGCCTGACTCTTTTTGCAAAATTATTGGATAAGCGGATGAAGCCACTAGTCCATTGGTGAAAGTTGCCCAACAAGAATGAAAGATAAACACCACATACTTCCTCATGAGCTATAAAACATTGACACAAATCAGAGGTGATAAATTTTGAATTATTTAAAGGTAGCACTCAAGCAATTTACTTTGGAATGGCGGAGAAATACCATGTAGTAGGTAGGTATGGTGGACACAAATGGAATAGTGGTTGGCTCAAGGATTTTGGATGCATGAGAAGTATTCCCTCTCGATACAAGGTTTAGGCTAGCAAGGTTATTTGAAACAAACACAAGGATGAACCGGTGCAGCAAAACTCACATAAAAGACATATTGTAAACATTATAAGACTCTACACCGTCTTCCTTGTTGTTCAAACTCAATACTAGAAATTATCTAGACCATAGAGAGACCAATTATGCAAACCAAATTTTAGCAAGCTCTATGTATTTCTTCATTAATAGGTGCAAAGTATATGATGCAAGAGCTTAAACATGAGCACAACAATTTCCAAGTATCAAATTATTCAAGACATTTTAGAATTACTACATGTAGCATTTCCCGATTCCAACCATATAACAATTAACGAAGCAGTTTCAACCTTCGCCATGAATATTATGAGCTAAGAACACATGTGTTCATATGAACCAGCCGAGCGTGTCTCTCTCCCACACAAGCAAGTATTTATTCAGAGAATGAAAATAACAAAACGAAAATAAAAGCACACAGACGCTCCAAGTAAAGTGCATAAGATGTGACGGAATAAAAAAATATAGTTTCAAGGGAGGAACCTGATAATGTTGTCGATGAAGAAGGGGATGCCTTGGGCATCCCCAAGCTTAGACGCTTGGGTCTTCTTAAAATATGCAGGGATGAACCACGGGGGCATCCCCAAGCTTAGACTCTTCACTCTTCTTGATCATAGTATAACATCCTCCTCTCTTGACCCTTGAAAACTTCCTTCACACCAAACTCGAAATAAACTCATTAGAGGGTTAGTGCATAATCAAAAATTCACATTTTCAGAGGTGACACGATCATTCTTAACACTTCTGGACATTGCCCAAAGCTACTGGAAGGTAATGGAACAAAGAAATCCACCCAACACAGCGAAAGAAGCAATGCGAAATAAAAGGCAGAATCTGTCAAAAACAGAACAGTCCGTAAAGACGAATTTTATTGAGGCACCGAGACTTGCTCAGATGAAAATGCCCAAATTGAATGAAAGTTGCGTACATATCTGAGGATCACTCACGTAAATTGGCATAATTTTCTGAGTTACCTACAGAGAATTAGGCCCAGATTCGTGACAGCAAGAAATCTGTTTCTGCGTAGTAATCCAAATCTAGTATCAACCTTTCTATCAAAGACTTTACTTGGCACAACAATGCAATAAAATAAGATAAGGAGAGGTTGCTACAGTAGTAACAACTTCCAAGACTCAAATACAAAATAAAAGTACTGTAACAAAATAAACACATGGGTTATCTCCCAAGAAGTTCTTTCTTTATAGCCATTAAGGTGGGCTCAGCAGTTTTAATGATGCACTCGCAAGAAATAGTAGTTGAAGCAAAAGAGAGCATCAAGAGGCAAATTCAAAACAAATTTAAGTCTAACATGCTTCCTATGCATAGGAGTTTTGTAAATAAACAAGTTCATGAAGAAAAAAGTAACAAGCATAGGAAAATAGAACAAGTGTAGCTTCAAAAATTTCAGCACATAGAGAGGTGTTTTAGTAACATGAAAATTTCTACAACCATATTTTCCTCTCTCATAATAACTTTCAGTAGCATCATGAGCAAACTCAACAATATAACTATCACATAAAGCATTCTTATCATGAGTCTCATGCATAAAATTATTACTCTCCACATAAGCATAATCAATTTTATTAGTAATAGTGGGAGCAAATTCAACAAAGTAGCTATCATTATTATTCTCATCATCAAATATAGGAGGCATATTGTAATCATAATCAAATTTATCCTCCATAACAGGCGGTACTAAAAGACTACTATCATTATAATCATCATAAATAGGAGGCAAAGCATCATCAAATTATATTTTCTCCTCAATGCTTGGGGGACTAAAAAGATGTTATCACCAGAATTTGACCAAGTCTGGAGATGGGCCGTGATTAAATGGGCTTAGAGGATTTGCATGGAAAATATTCCCGAATCGGCCTTGTACAAGAAGTTTGGGCAAGATTGCCCGTGTATCCGTAAATATAGTAGGATATGTGTCGGTTAGAATTAAGAGATAGAGTTTAGCTCGTACACGGTTGGGTTTTTTCCCAAGTTAGAGAGTCTACGGACTATAAATATGAATTTAGGGTTATTGAGAAGGAGGACGATCACGTTCACAACAAATCAATCTAGGCGCATCGCCACCCCTTGTTTCGAGGGTTTCTCCCGGGTAAGCAACATGCTGCCTAGATCGTATTTTGCGATCTAGGCAGTATCAGTTTATTCGTTTTTGGTGTTGCTCGTGCTGAAGCCTTTTTGATGGCGAGCAACACCCTTATCTTAGGTGTTTTGGGGTTGATCACAATGCTTTCACGATGTATTTGTTTAGCTACGCTTCCCCTCGATATCTAGCTGCCCTTACACCTATTTTAGGTGTAAGGGCAGCACCTTGCTTGTTCATTATTTAGTAGATCTAATCCGTTATAGTTGCTCCTTGTTCTCCAAGGATTGGTTTGATATCCGTATGGTTAGGCCTTATAAACGGGTTGCAGGATCCGGTAGTGCGTAAGGTGTGGTTTACTAAGCTTTAGAGGGATTGTTCCGGGGATCAACTTCACGTTGGTTTTTAGGCCTCTTTAGTGCTGGTTTTTTATCATCTTACGTATCTGTTAGGCTCAATTACGCATAGGATGTTCCGATTATACGGTGAAAACCCTAGACTATCGTAGATTAGATTAGCTCGATATTGATAAAGCATGATACCCATGTCCTTATAAATCTAACATGAACCATGGGGCAATCGGCTCTTTGAGCCGATCCACAGAACAACTTAAGAGCCGATCGGGGCTCGTATTTAATGTTTACGTGTTTGCCATGCAGGAAACTAGTCGAAGCAAACCATCACCTTCCCGACCAGGTATAGGTCGGGTGGCACGCCCTCGTAAGCACCGGGACGCGCGTGCCGGAAGGCATTGCGGGCCGTCGCCCGAGGGACCGAGGGTCGGCCGCAATCCGGGGAGCCTCCCGGCTCTCTTGTGTTGCCGTCGCTGCTCGCCGGTGGGTTTCGACCGCAACACATTCGGCACGCCCGGTGGGACACTCTGCAACAACATCGACGTCTGCGGCAACCATGTCAAAAGCTGCGGAGGAGGTGGTTGGTGAACCGATCACGTACGCGGATCCGCCGGAAGAGCCAGAAGAAGAAGTATGATGAGATGAAAGCCATCTTGGAAGCCGATCTCATCGGCTCTTTCGTGAGGACCCGTTCACATGGCGTAAGGTGGAAGGGGTTCTCCCCTGAGGGTGTTCTTGACGGAGTAGACCTGTCTACCCCTTCGGAGGAACGTACCAGAGCTCTGCGCCAGGAAATCAATTACATGGCGGCTCATTCCCTACACCGCTATTCTGAAAGCCTGGTGAATACTCTCGAGCGCGTCGCGGTCCGTGTGGTGCAGGAAATCATGAAGCATCAGTACTCCCCGTCAGGACCTACTCTAGGGACTCACCAGGGAGAAGTACCGCTCCAGATCAGGCCGCCGCTACCATTCGCGTTTGCAGCACCAGAGCCGCCGGGTTCACCAGCGTACGTCGTCTACAAGGTTGGAGGCGATCCTAGCGATTGCCAATTCCTATATGAGCCGCCTAAGGAGATCCCGCATGGGTACGTGTGCACATACGTGCCGGACTGCAATGCCCGTGCGCGCACAGGCCAGATCGCACCAACCGGGATTTCTGGAGTAGATGCTGATAAACAAGCATGGCTGGCTAAATATGCTCTCGGAACGAGTCATGAAGGCTCGGTCCCTACAGCTAATACCATGGAGCGAGATCAGCACTATCTTGAGAGACCAATTCGGCATCTGCCGAAGAGGAAGACAATCGGCTATTCCAAGCCGTACCACGACGAGTATGACCTGATCCCGCTGCCACCCAAGTATCGGCTCCCTGAATTCTCAAAATTCAATGGAGCGAGAAGGATCTAGCTCAATAGAGCACGTAAGCCGATATTTGGCGCAGCTGGGCATGATTTACGTCGTCGTGGTGAACGAGCGAGATGCCATAGGATGGCTTAAGTTGGGGCCGAATGGACGTATGAGGATTCGGGGGAGGGTTTGCGATTAGATGGGAAGAACTTCCGGATGCTTTCCTCAAGAACACAACCAAAGGCCGGTATGCAAGAAGAGAGACAAGAGGAAGAACTCTTTACTAGATCGCTAGCTTCATTGATCTCAACATGGTTACGAGATGCCATAGGATGGCTCAAGTTCAGGGAGGCCGAATGGACGTTATGAGGATTGGGGGAGGGTTTGCGATTATGGGAAGAACTTCGGATGCTTTCCTCAAGAGACACTAGCCAAGCAGGTATGCCAGAAAGAGAGGCTCAGGAAAGAACTCTTTACTAGATCGCTAGCTTCATTGATCTCAGCATGGTTACAGGTTTCTCGGTCTGCAACGATCTCTCTGTGGTTCACTTTAATTTGCAGTGAGGCGAGTACCCCCTCCTTATATAGGGGAGAGGGGGAGGCTTGAAGGAACCCTAATGGCATCTTTGACTAGACAAACTACTTTACAAAGCTACTTTAATCATAGATGACTTAGGAGTCCTCTTTAATCGAG
>NC_061509.1:75060904-75081228 GCF_022539505.1 Lolium rigidum
GGAGGATTAGGCCAGGGTTGTAAGCAGTCGGCCCAAGAAGTCAGATCTAGGTTTTGGTTCACGAAGGGAATTCTATTTGCCTCACATGAAATCAGATGGGCAGGACTCTCGGTAGAACGAGGGCCGAGACAGAGAGAAGTTGGAAGAGAAGGATGTGGCGATGAGAATGTTCGATACCTAGAAATTAATGACGGAACGAAGCATTAATTCAGATGTGTGTTGTTAATTCTAGCACTATGTTCGGACAGCGAGGAGCGGTTGAGGGTTACCTTCAGGCCGGAAACCATAGCATTGGCGTTGGATGTTTCCGCCATTGGATCCGCTGCGGGTTCGAGCTTGCGCGATTGAGATCCGAGGTTCGTGTGGCCGCGAGTTGGATCTGTTTGAGCGGCGATTTGGGGATCTGAGTGTTGCTCTTTCGGATAAGTTGCAGGTTACTGTTTGAATAGGCAACAGAGCTGGCCTTGCTCGCGTTTTATGGTAAGGGCCGATGCGCTGCCATCGGCTTCTTGGTGTGTTGACTTGCTTTGACAATCGGCAAAACTGGTAAAAAGGCAAAATCAGCTTAGAGATATTTTCTTCATTAATAAAAGGGTTTTTTACAGAGAAGAGCCGATTGCTCAAGGAAGAAAGAACAAAAGCCGATTACTACTACTACTAGTCCTATACTAGTAGTCCCTAATCTAAGGGCCGTTGCTGCCCTCGTCGTCGTCATCGCTGCCACCGGCGCAGCTGCTGGTGGGCTCCTCGTCGCTGCTCCCGTAGCCCTCTACGGGAGCCTCATCCTCCTCGTCGTCGTCGTCGCTGTCGTCGTCCGACCCGGCGCGGAAACGCTTCGCCGGGGGATATTCGTCGGAGGACTCGTCGTCCTCCTCTTCGTCCTCCTCGTCGGAGGAGGTGTAGCCGTCCCACGAGAAGCGATCGTCTTCGCTCCCCGCCTCCAGCTCCTAGTCGACGAGGAACTGGAATTCGTCCTCTCCGTCGGTCAAGGACTTGTCGTCCTCGGACCAGACGGAGGAATCATGGGACTCGATGTCCCACTCCTCCGGGGTGCGGCGGTTGTACGCCACCACCGGGTCCCACTCCGGCGTGGGCTCACGGAGGGGAGAAGATACGTAGGAGAGGCCTGAGGAGGCAGAGGAGGAGGAGGAGGAAGAAGACATGGCTACCAAGGAAGGGGGTTTTTTGCCGATGGCTAGTACGGAGCAAGAGGATGAAGAGGCGAACTGCTCGACGCGGTTAAATAATGGGATATGGGGGAGAGTTAATGTTACAGCAGTTTCCGAGGAAGTGGTGCCAAAGAACTGTCAAATCGTGCAGAGAAGTTGAGAAGGCAAGGCATCATGATGAAGGATACTGCGGCGGTTCTGCTCTGCCACGACGTGACCCTACGAAGAAAAAACAGAGTGGTTTTGAAATTATCATTGCCAAAACCAGGGGGGCATGTGTTATCACCAGAATTTGTCTGGAGATGGGCCGTGATTAAATGGGCTTAGAGGATTTGCATGGAAAATATTCCCGAATCGGCCTTGTACAAGAAGTTTGGGCAAGATTGCCCGTGTATCTGTAAATATAGTAGGATATGTGTCGGTTAGAATTAAGAGATAGAGTTTAGCTCGTACACGGTTGGGTTTTTTCCCAAGTTAGAGAGTCTACGGACTATAAATATGTATCTAGGGTTATTGAGAAGGAGGACGATCACGTTCACAACAAATCAATCTAGGCGCATCACCACCCCTTGTTTCGAGGGTTTCTCCCGGGTAAGCAACATGCTGCCTAGATCGTATTTTGCGATCTAGGCAGTATCAGTTTATTCGTTTTTGGTGTTGCTCGTGCTGAAGCCTTTTGATGGCGAGCAACACCCTTATCTTAGGTGTTTTGGGGTTGATCACAATGCTTTCACGATGTATTTGTTTAGCTACGCTTCCCTCGATATCTAGCTGCCCTTACACCTATTTTAGGTGTAAGGGCAGCACCTTGCTTGTTCATTATTTAGTAGATCTAATCCGTTATAGTTGCTCCTTGTTCTCCAAGGATTGGTTTGATATCCGTATGGTTAGGCCTTATAAACGGGTTGAAGGATCCGGTAGCGCGTAAGGTGTGGTTTACTAAGATTTAGAGGGATTGTTCCGGGGATCAACTTTACGTTGGTTTTTAGGCCTCTTTAGTGCTGGTTTTCTATCATCTTACGTATCTGTTAGGCTCAATTACGCATAGGATGTTCCGATTATACGGTGAAAACCCTAGACTATCGTAGATTAGATTAGCTCGATATTGATAAAGCATGATCCCCATGTCCTTATAAATCTAACATGAACCATGGGGCAATCGGCTCTTTGAGCCGATCCACAGAACAACTTAAGAGCCGATCGGGGCTCGTATTTAATGTTTACGTGTTTGCCATGCAGGAAACTAGTCGAAGCAAACCATCACCTTCCTGACCAGGTATAGGTCGGGTGGCACGCCCTCGTAAGCACCAGGACGCGTGTGCCAGAAGGCATTGCGGGCCGTCGCCCGAGGGACCAGGGTCAGCCGCAATCCTGGGAGCCTCCCGGCTCTACTGTGTTGCCCGTCGCTGCTCGCCGGTGGGTTTCTGACCGCAACAAAAGATCATGCTCATCAAAACCAGCTTCCCCAAGCTTAGAATTTTCCATATCATTAGCAACAATGGTGTTCAAAGCGTTCATACTAATATGTTCCATAGGTTTTTTAATTTTCGCATCAAACCATCCATGTCTTAAATCGGGAAATAAAATAAGAAGCTCATTGTTGTCCATTATGCCAAACTAGTGTAAACAAGAAACAAAAAGATGCAATTGCAGGATCTAAAGGAAATAGCTTCGAGCACACACACAACGGCGCCGAGAAAAGTACTTTACTCGGGACCGGAGTATGAGTGCCTTTTACCTTTCCTCCCCGGCAACGGCGCCGGAAAAGTGCTTGATGTCTACGGGTGCTTCTATTCTTGTAGACAGTGTTGGGCCTCCAAGAGCGAGAGGTTTGTAGAACAGCGGCAAGTTTCCCTTAAGTGGATCACCCAAGGTTTATCGATCTCGGGGAGGAAGAGGTCAAAGATATCCCTCTCATGCAACCCTGCAACCACAAAGCAAGAAGTCTCTTGTGTCCCCAACACACCTAATAGGTGCACTAGTTCGGCGAAGAGATAGTGAAATACAGGTGGTATGAATAAATGTGAGCAGTAGCAACGGTGCCAGAAAAGTGCTTGCTGGCGTGCAGTTGATGGTAGTAATATTGCGAGAAGTAAAGATGCGATAAAACAAGTAAACAAGCAGCGATAGCGATATTTAGGAACAAGGCCTAGGGATCATACTTTCACTAGTGGACACTCACAACATTGATCACATAACAGAATAAATAGATAAATGCTAGACTCTACACCCTCTTGTTGGATGATGAACACCACTAACCGTGTAGGATTACACGAACCCTCAATGCCGGAGTTAACAAGCTCCACAATATTCAATGTTCATATTTAAATAACCTTAGAGTGCATAACAGATCAACATAACCAAACCAAGTACTAACATAGCATGCACACTGTCACCTTCACACTCGAAAGGAGGAATAGATCACATCAATACTATCATAGAAATAGTTAACTTCATAATCTACAAGAGATCACAATCATAGCCTACGCCAAGTACTACACGATGCACACACTGTCACCATTACACCGTGCAGGAGGAATAAACTACTTTAATAACATCACTAGAGTAGCACACAGATAAATTGTGATACAAAACACATTGCAAACATAAAGAGATATAAATAAGCACTTTACTATGCCATTCATAACAGTGAATAAGTATTCTGTGAAATATAGCCTAAGAGACTCACACGGTGCACACACTGTCACCTTTACACACATGGGACAAGGTGTCTCCGGAGATCACATAAGTAAAATCCACTTGACTAGCACAATGACATCTAGATTACAAGCATCATCATATGAATCTCAATCATGTAAGGCAGCTCATGAGATTATTGTATTGAAGCACATAGGAGAGAGATTAACCACATAGCTACCGGTACAGCCCCGAGCCTTGATGGAGAACTACTCCCTCCTCATGGGAGACAGCAGCGTTGATGAAGATGGCGGTGGTGTCGATGGAGGAGCCTTCTGGGGGCACTTCCCCGTCCGGCGGCGTGCCGGAACGGAGACTCTCGTCCCCCGGATCTTGGCTTCGCGATGGCGGCGGCTCCGGAAGGTTTTCTCTGGTTTCGTCGAACGTCGTAGGGTTTTCGCGACGGAGACTTTAAGTAGGCGGAAGGGCAAGGTCGGTGGAGTCTCGGTGGGGCCACACACTAGGCCGGCGCGGCCGGGGCTTGGGCCGCGCCGCCATACTCGTGTCCCCACCTCGTGGCCCCACTTCGTTTCCCCTTCGGACTTCTGGAAGCTTCGTGGAAAAATAGGACCCTGGGCGTTGATTTCGTCCAATTCCGAGAATATTTCCTTACTAGGATTTCTGAAACCAAAAACAGCAAAAAACAGGAACTGACACTTCAGCATCTCGTCAATAGGTTAGTTCTGGAAAACGCATAAATATGACATAAAGTATGCATAAAACATGTAGATATCATCAATAATGTGGCATGGAACATAAGAAATTATCGATACGTCGGAGACGTATCAATGGTCATATTATTTTCTGTGAAGATGCTTCTAATATTGTTTCGCATCCTAATAAGTCTAGGAAAGCTAGTGTTCCTATGCTATCTGTTAGAATTGGTGATCATTGTTATTATGGTTTATGTGATATTGGTGCAAGTATTAGTGCTATTCCTTATGAGCTTTACACGGAGATTATGCACGAAATTGGTTCTTGTGAACTTGAAGTTATTGATGTGGTTATTCGGCTGGCTAATAGAGAAACTATCTCTCCTATTGGTATTATTCGAGATGTGGAAGTTCTATGTGGTAAGATTAAATATCCTGCTGACTTTTTGGTACTTGGTTCTGCTGCTAGTAAATATTGTCCTATCATTTTTGGTAGACCTTTTCTAAATACTTGTGGAGATATTATAGATTGCAAGAAAGAGAAAATTTTGACCAAATTTGCTGGTGAATATTATGAGTTTAACTTCTCTAAATTTACCAAAACTCCTTATAAAATTGATTCGCCTAATAGTGATTTTAAAGTTGAACAGTGTGCATCTATTGCTCTTGCTCCTAGTAATCCTTTGCAGCAACATTTGCAGAATAGTGAGAGTGAAGTTTTTAGGGAAGAAAGAGATGAGCTTGATGAAATTTTCCTTTGTCAACCTATTCTTAAGCATGATTTACCGGTGGAAGATTTGGGTACAACACCACCACCAAAGGAAGATCCTGTCTTTGATTTAAAACCATTGCCTGATAATCTTAAATATGCTCATATTGATGATAAGAAAATATATCCTGTTATTATTAGTTCTAAGCTTTCGGAGTTTGAAGATGAAAGGTTATTGGAAATACTCGAAGAAACACCGAGGTGCTATTGGCTACACTCTTGATGACTTGAAGGGGATTTCTCCCTCTATTTGCCAACACGCCATTAATATGGAAGATGATGCGAAGCCTCGTTGTTGAACCTCGGCGTCGTCTAATTCCTAAGATGAAGGATGTGGTAAGAAATGAGGTATTAAGACTCCTTGAAGCTGGTATTATATATCCTATTGCTGATAGTAGATGGGTTAGTCCTGTGCATTGTGTTCCTAAGAAAGGAGGAATGATCGTTGTGCCTAATGATAATGATGAGCTCATACCTCAAAGAGTAGTTGTAGGGTATAGAATGTGCATTGATTATCGAAAAGTTAATAAGGTTACTAAGAAAGATCATTACCATTTGCCTTTTATTGATCAAATGTTAGAAAGGTTATCTAAAAATACTCATTTTTGCTTTCTTGATGGTTATTCTGGATTTTCACAAATTGTTGTTAAAACTAAAGATCAAGAGAAAACCACTTTCACTTGTCCCTATGGAACTTATGCTTATAGGCGTATGCCTTTTGGTTTATGTAATGCTCCTGCTACTTTTCAAAGATGCATGTCTGCTATTTTTCATGGCTTCTGTGAGAGTATTGTAGAGGTATTCATGGATGATTTTTCTGTCTATGGCTCTTTTGATAGTTGCTTGCGAAACCTTGATAAAGTTTTGCAGAGATGTGAAGAAACTAACCTTGTTCTTAATTGGGAGAAATGCCACTTTATGGTTAATGAAGGAATTGTATTGGGACATAAAATTTCCGAGAGAGGTATTGAAGTTGATAGAGCTAAAGTTGAAGCCATTGAGAAGATGCCCTATCCTAGGGATGTTAAAGGTATTCGTAGTGTTCTTGGTCATCGTTGGGTTTTATAGGAGGTTTATTAAAGATTTCTCCAAGATTTCAAAGCCTCTTACTAATCTTCTTCAAAAAGATGTACCTTTTGTTTTTGATGATGATTGTAAGGAAGCTTTTGAAACTCTAAAGAAAGCCTTAACAACTGCCCCTATAGTTGAACCTCCTGATTGGAACTTACCATTTGAAATTATGTGTGATGCTAGTGATTTTGCTGTAGGCGCTGTTCTTGGACAGCGAGTAGATAAAAAACTGAATGTTATTCATTATGCTAGTAAAACTCTTGATGCTGCTCAAAGAAATTATGCTACTACTGAAAAAGAATTGTTAGCTGTAGTCTTTGCTTGTGATAAGTTTAGATCTTATATTGTTGATTCAAAAGTTACAATTCATACTGATCATGCTGCAATTAGATACCTTATGACAAAGAAAGATGCTAAGCCAAGGCTTATTAGATGGGTACTTCTGTTGCAAGAATTTGATTTACATATTGTAGATAGGAAAGGTGCTGATAATCCTGTTGCTGATAATTTGTCTAGATTGGAAAATATTGCTTATGATCCTGTTCCTGTTAATGATAGTTTTCCAAATGAAAAATTGGCTGTAATAAAGGTGAGCTCGCGAGACAGTCCTTGGTATGCTGATTATGCTAACTTTATTGTTTCCAAGTACTTGCCTCCAACCTTTTCAGCTCAGCAAAGGAGGATATTCTTTTATGACTTGAGGCATTATTTTTGGGATGACCCACACTTATATAAAGAAGGAGTGGATGGTATTCTGCGAAGGTGTGTTCCCGAATATGAACAACAAGAGATATTGAGTAAATGTCATGGTAGTGCTTATGGAGGACATCACGCCGGAGATAGAACTGCGCAAAAGGTTCTACAATCAGGTTTTTATTGGCCAACTCTCTTCAAAGATGCAAGGAAGTTTATTTTATCTTGTGATGAATGTCAAAGGGTTGGTAATATCTCCAGACGCAATGAAATGCCTATGAATTATACTCTTGTTATTGAACCGTTTGATTTTTGGGGATTCGACTTCATGGGACCTTTTCCCTCTTCAGAAGGTAACACTCATATACTTGTTGCTGTTGATTATGTTACTAAATGGGTGGAAGCCATACCTACAAAAAGTGCCGATGGTGAGACCTCTTTAAGAATGCTTTTAGACATTATTTTTCCTAGATTTGGAGTTCCTAGATATATTATGACAGATGGAGGTTCGCATTTTATTCATGGTGGTTTTAGAAAAACTCTTGCTAAATATGGTATTAATCATAGAATTGCTTCCGCTTATCATCCTCAAACTAGTGGGCAAGTAGAACTATCAAATAGAGAAATTAAATCTATCTTGCAAAAGACTCGTTAATAAAACTAGAAAGAATTGGGCTAGTAAATTGAAGGAAGCACTATGGGCTTATAGAACTGCTTATAAAAACCCCATGGGAATGTCACCTTATAAAATGGTTTATGGAAAAGCTTGTCATTTACCTTTAGAACTGGAGCACAAAGCTTATTGGGCTGTTAGAGAACTAAATAAAGATCCTAAACTAGCCGGTAATAAGAGGTTGCTGCAATTAAGTTCTCTAGATGAATGGAGAAGTGAAGCTTATGAAAATGCTAAACTCTTTAAAGAGAAAGTTAAGAAATGGCATGATAGAAGGATTATCAAAAGAGAGTTTAATATTGGGGATAAAGTCCTATTGTATCGGTCTCGTCTCAGATTCTTTGCAGGGAAATTACTCTCGAAATGGGAAGGACCATATGTTGTTGAGGAGGTGTATCGTTCAGGAGCAATTAAAATTAGTTCTCTCCAAGGCAATGCCACACAAGTGGTGAATGGACAAAGACTCAAGCATTATATCTCAGGAGATTCTTATAATGTAGATGTTGATGTTATTCGAGTGGAAACACCGGAGGCTTTCATCAAAGGTCAAATTGGCAGTCCGCCAGAACTCGACTTTGAATAGGTAACGATACAGTGTAATAAAAAGTTCGCGATTTACTTTCCGGACAATGTTTTTGCTATTTTTGGAAAATATGAAAAATTACGAGATCGAAACGGAGTGGAGGAGACGCACGCGGGCGTGCCCTCATAGGCCGGCGCGGGCCCCAGCCTGGCCGCGCCGCCCTATGAGCTGGCCGCCTCGTCGCCTCTTTCCGACTCTGGTTCGACCTGGTACTTTCCGTTTGTTGTGAAAATTCCTGCTATATAATCCCCCGGACCCCTGGAGGTCCGTATATCGTTTTCTCGACGTGTTTTGTTTTGAGCTGTTTCTGCCAGGATTTGTTTCGGATCTAGAGGTATCATGTCTTCGTCAGAAACTCCGAAGGATAGCTCCTGCAAGGACGGTGACAACATGTACATGAACGAGCTGAGGATGCATCCCAAGGAGTTGCTGCTCGTTGATGGGGAGCTGCAGATCAAAGATGTCCAGGGTCCTAAAGGAGAAGGAAGTTTGGAAGACAGGATGGAGAAGCTAGAACAAGAGGTTTTCAACTACAAGAAGATGGCTGAGCGTGAGGTGGATATCTTCCACAAGATTGTGTCTGAACTCATTGCTGAACACGAGAAGGAAACTACAAAGCTATGGGGCGACATCCTCTCACTTCACGACACCACCAACAAACTCCAAGCTCAACTCTATGACGTTCAGAATCGAACCGTGAGTATGAAAACAGGTTTAAACACATAAGCCATGCCGCTAGTTTCAGGATTCCCGAGACCAAGATGTCGTTTGTTGATGGAGAGCCTCTTCCTTGGAAGTCTGAAGACGGGAATTCATCACCACCATCGCCAAAGGAGTAATTCATCATCGGTATTGGCATCCCCTTGGTTCGTTCCAAGCTTGGGGGAGTGCCGCGGTATCACATCATCACTATCTTTTACTTTTTACTATCAAGTAGTGTCATATCATGAGTAGGGAAGTTATCGTATAAGATGGGTTGCAGTATGGAAGTATCTCTCCTTTAGTTGGTTGTCTATGTATCCCTTGGTGTGAGTTATCGTTATGAAATATTAATGAGAAGTCTTATCATTTACATATTGCACACCTTATTTTAGTTTGCAATTTCTATTATATGATTGATCTTGATTTTAGTATTGGTACCACTTTGGGAGCATTGAGTAAATCTATTTGGTTTTGGAAAACTTAGCATTGGTCAATAGCAACAACACCTTGAGGTTTAAGTAGAAAAGAGAAATACATATAGTTTCATTGTCTTCCTTTCTTGTTAGCTCATAGCTTATTATTCTGAAGTTAAAATTGTTTGTGCTTACAAGAAAGATGCATGATTATTTCTATCACATTTATATTCGTTTGTTTCCCTCAACTTTTGTGCTTGCTAATTAACCTTGCTAGCCAAAGACCTGTACTGAGAGGGAATGCTTCTCGTGCATCCAAACCTCAACCCAAACCTATGCCATTTGTGTCCACCATATCTACCTACTACATGGTATTTCCTGCCATTCCAAGTAAATACTTCATGTGCTACCTTTAAACAATTCAAAATTTATTACTTCTTATTTGTGTCAATGTTTTATAGCTCATGAGGAAGTATGTGGTGTTTTATCTTTCAGTCTTGTTAGGCAGCTTCCACTAATGGACTATTGGCTTCATCCACTTATCCTATAATTTTGCAAAAAGAGCTGGCAACGGGGTTCCCAGCCCCAATTAATCAACTTTCATTAATAATTCTCTTCACATGTTTTGCTCTGATTCATCAGCAAGCAACTTAATTTTGCAATAGACACTCCTCCATGGTATGAGATTGTTGGAAGGCACCCGAGGATTCGGTTAGCCATGGCTTGTGTAAGCAAAGGTTGGGGGGAGTGTCATCCTTAAATAAACTAAAGTACATGTGTAAACAAAAGAGAAGAGGGATGATCTACCTTGCTGGTAGAGATAACGTCCTTCATGGGAGCCGCTCTTTGGAGGTCTCGTTTGGCAAGGGGGTTAGAGTACCCGCTACCAGTCGTTGACAACAACAAACACCTCTCAAAATATTACTTTTGTTCTCTTTATGTGATTTCAAAATTGAAAAAGCTCTAGCACATGATTTAATCCCTGCTTCCCTCTGCGAAGGGCCTGTCTTTTACTTTATGTTGAGTCAGTAAACCTATTTCCCTCCATCTCAAGCAAGCATTTGAGTTGTTGTGATCAAACTATTATATTGTGATTTGCTTCATCATGTCTTTTATTCTTCCTTGTTTAGTACAAGTTTTATCTGAATGAATATAGCTTTGAAAGTTATCAATGATCATTATGATTGAGTATGCAAGATGAGCCATATAAACTTTAATATGAAAGCGCTGCTCAATAGATAAGTTTAATCTGTTAACTGTTCTCTGACCAAGAAAAAAGTTTGCCATCACCAATTATGATTCCTTATGCACCTTTATTTGTGATTACCTTATACTTGTTTCAAGTTGAATTATATGAGGAAGTTGTTTACTAGAATGTCTTGTGTGAATGAATATGATGCTTCTTGTCCGTATTTGATTTATCGACTCTTCACTCCATAAACATGTGGTCCTGTTTACCGAGTTCAGTTTCGCTTGGGGACAAGCGAAGTCTAAGCTTGGGGGAAGTTGATACGTCCAATTTGCATCACTATTTTATATCATAATTTGCTGTTATTCATTGATATATTTCATATTTGGAGATGATACTTATGTTATTTCATCTATTTTGCATGTTTAATGATTATTGGAGGATCGCGCACCGGAGCCAGGATTCTACTGGAAAAAGCACCGTCAGAATGCAATATTTCGGAAGATCAACAGTTGACGGAAATTACACGAAAAATCCTATTTTTCCAGATGACGAAGGGAGCCAGAAGGGGGAGCCGAGGAGGGCCGCCATGGGCCCTCCTCACAGGCCGGCGCGGGCCCTGCCTTGGCCGCGCCGCCCTGTGAGGAGGGGGCCCACAGCCCCCTCTCGCCTCCTTTTCTTCGCGTACGCCTTCGTCCCGAAAACCTAAGCTGGAGGGGTACGTCGCGAAGATTCACAGCCGCCTCTGCGGGGTGGAGAACACCAGAGAGAAAAGAGCTCTCCGGCAGGCTGAGATCTGCCGGGGAAATTCCCTCCCGGAGGGGGAAATCGACGCCATCGTCACCATCATCGAGCCGGACATCATCTCCATCACCATCACCATCATCTTCATCATCATCACCGCCGTCTCCACCGCTGCACCTCGTCACCGCTGTAACAATTTGGGTTTGATCTTGATTGTTTGATAGGGGAAACTCTCCCGGTGTTGATTTCTACTTGTTATTGATGCTATTGAGTGAAACCGTTGAACCAAGGTTTATGTTCAGATTGTTATTCATTATCATATCACCTCTGATCATGTTCCATATGATGTCTCGTGAGTAGTTCGTTTAGTTCTTGAGGACATGGGTGAAGTCTAAATGTTAGTAGTGAAGTATGGTTGAGTAATATTCAATCTTATGATATTTAAGTTGTGGTGTTATTCTTCTAGTGGTGTCATGTGAACGTCGACTACACGACACTTCACCTTTATGGGCCTAGGGGAATGCATCTTGTACTCGTTTGCCAATTGCGGGGTTGCCGGAGTGACGAAACCCGAGCCCCCGTTGGTATATCGATGCGGGAGGGATAACAGGATCTCGCAGTTTAAGGTTGTGGTTAGATTTATCTTAATTACTTTCTTGTAGTTGCGGATGCTTGCAAGGGGTATAATCACAAGTATGTATTAGTCCTAGGAAGGGCGGTACATTAGCATAGGTTCACCCACACAACACTTATCAAAACAATGAAGATTAATTAGCCGTATGTAGCGAAAGCACTAGACTAAAATCCCGTGTATCCTCGAGAATGTTTGGTCATTATAAGTAAACAAACCGGCTTGTCCTTTGTGCTAAAAAGGATTGGGCCACTCGCTGCAATTATTACTCTCGCACTTTACTTACTCGTACTTTATTCATCTGTTACATCAAAACCCCCGAATACTTGTCTGTGAGCATTTACAGTGAATCCTTCATCGAAACTGCTTGTCAACACCTTCTGCTCCTCGTTGGGATCGACATTCTTACTTATCGAAGATACTATGATACACCCCCTATACTTGTGGGTCATCACCACACAAGCATGAATTTATTCAGAGAATGAAAATAACAAAACGAAAATAAAAGCACACAGACGCTCCAAGTAAAGCACATAAGATGTGACGGAATAAAAATATAGTTTCACTAGAGGTGACCTGATAAGTTGTCGATGAAGAAGGAGATGCCTTGGGCATCCCCAAGCTTAGATGCTTGTGTCTTCTTGAAATATGCAGGGATGAACCATGGGGGCATCCCCAAGCTTAGACTTTTCACTCTTCTTGATCATATTGTATCATCCTCCTCTCTTGATCCTTGAAAACTTCCTCCACACCAAACTCAAAACAAACTCATTAGAGGGTTAGTGCATAATCAAAAATTCACATATTCAAAGGTGACATAATCATTATTAACACTTCTGGACATTGCTCAAAGCTACTGAAAGTTAATGGAACAAAGAAATCCATCAAACATAGCAAAACATGCAATGCGAAATAAAAGGCAGAATCTGTCAAAACAGAATAGTCCGTAAAGACGAATTTTTCTGGGGCACTTAACTTGCTCAGATGAAAATGCTCAAATTGAATGAAAGTTGCGTACATATCTGAGGATCACGCACGTAAATTGGCATATTTTTCTGAGTTACCTACAGAAGGGGCTGCTCAATTTCGTGACAGTAAGAAATCTGTTTCTGCGCAGTAATCCAATTCTAGTATCAACCTTACTATCAAGGACTTTACTTGGCACAACAATGCAATAAAATAAAGATAAGGAGAGGTTGCTACAGTAGTAACAACTTCCAAGACACAACAAAACAATAGCAAAATAAAAACATATTGTGGAAGGCACAAGAGATCACAATCATAGTAATAGTTAACTTCATAATCTACAAGAGATCACAATCATAGCTTATACCAAGTACTACATGATGCACACACTGTCAACATTACATCATGAAGGAGGAATAGACTACTTTAATAACATCACTAGAGTAGCACATAGATGATATTCAACTAGATCACAAAGCTCATGATCACATAAAGATCACATGGGAGAGAGAGAGATGAACCACATAGCTACGGTACAGCCCTTAGCCTCGGGGGAGAACTACTCCCTCCTCATCATAGGAGACAGCAGCGGTGATGAAGATGGCGGTGGTGTCGATGGAGATGCCTTCCGGGGGCAATTCCCCGTCCCGGCGGCGTGCCGGAACAGAGAATTTTGTCCCCCGAATCTTGGCTTCGCGATGGCGGCGGCTCTGGAACTTTTCTCGTATCGTGGCTTATTGGTATAGGGTTTTCGCGACGGAGGCTTTATATAGGCGGAAGGGCAGCCTCGGGGGAGTCCTGGTGGCCGCGCCGCCTTGTGGGGTGGGGCCCCCCTGGCTCCTCTCTGGCCCCTCTTCGGTGCTCTGGAAGCTTCCGGGGAAAATAAGATATTGGGCGTTGATTTCGTCCGATTCCGAGAATATTTCCTTTGTAGGATTTCTGAAACCAAAAACAGCAGAAAACAAGAATCGGCTCTTCGGCATCTCGTTAATAGGTTAGTGCCGGAAAATGCGTAAATATGACATAAAATGTGTATAAAACATGTGAGTATCATCATAAAAGTAGCATGGAACATAAGAAATTATAGATTCGTTGGAGACGTATCAGATAGCAACCCGGAGAAACGGTTCAACCCAAATAAATGGAGCAATCCATTAGCCGAACAAAGGGCACTTGACAATATATTCTCAGAGCGCGTCCGCCGCGGTAAAAACTCTGAATGTCGTGACTTGTAAAGAGTCACGAAGGTAAGACCGCAGGATCCGTCCTGCGTGGCGTGGCATCGCACACAGAATGCGCTCTGCCACTTTTTTCCACATCAACAGATGTGAAGAAATAAACCCAGCGGACGCACTGTGGACCCGATAATTTTGCTGGAATTCAGTTTCGGTAAGTCCTAAAGCGGCACGTTCTGAATTACGCCAGTATCCCGAATTCGTGTCCGGGGACGCGAGTTTGAAGTAGGTTTATCCGGATTTGCCATTAGAGAAATTAACTAGTACCTGATCCGTCAGATGAACCAGCCGTATTTACCAATATCCCTGCACAATATATTGAACGGAAAAAATATAGTATCTCTTCGGTCTCGAAGAATTTGAAAAAGAGAAAAAGCACCGGAGCCAGGATTCTGCTGGAAAAAGCACCGTCAGGATGCAATATTTCGGAAGATCAACTGTGGAAGGAAGTTTTACCAAAAATCCTATTTTCCCAGATGATGAAGGAAGCCAGAAGGGGGAGCCAGGTGGACCCAAGGTGGGCTCACACCATAGGGCGGCGCGGCCCATGGCCTGGCCGTGCCACCATGTGGTGTGGGGCCCCCTCAGCCTCTTTCGCCTCCTTTTCTTCGCGAAACCCTTCGTCCCGAAGACCTAAGCCACGAGAGGAATCCTCACGAAGGGTTACGCGCCGCCTGCGGGGCGGAGAACACCGAGAGAAAAGAGCTCTCCGGCGGGCGAGGAATCCGCCGGGGAAATTCCCTCCCGAAGGGGAAATCGACCCATCGTCACCGCCATCGAGCTGGACATCATCTCCATCACCATCATCATCATCTCCACCATCATCACCGCCATCTCCACCGCTGGACATCGTCACCGCTGTAGCAATTTGGGTTTGATCTTGATTGTTTGATAGGGGAACTCTCCCGTACTCGATTTCTACTTGTTATTGATGTTATTGAGTGAAACCATTGAACCAAGGTTTATGTTCAGATTGTTATTCATCATCATATCACCTCTGATCATGTTCCATATGATGTCTCGTGAGTAGTTCGTTTAGTTCTTGAGGACATGGGTGAAGTCTAAATGTTAGTAGTGAATTATGGTTGAGTAATATTCAATGTTATGATATTTAAGTTGTGGTGTTATTCTTCTAGTGGTGTCGTGTGAACGTCGACTACACGACACTTCACCATTTATGGGCCTAGGGGAATGCATCTTGTACTCGTTTGCCAATTGCGGGGTTGCCGGAGTGACGAAACCTAAACCCCGTTGGTATATCGATGCGGGAGGGATCGCAGGATCTCGCAGTTTAAGGTTGTGGTTAGATTTATCTTAATTACTTTCTTGTAGTTGCGGATGCTTGCAAGGGGTATAATCACAAGTATGTATTAGTCCTAGGAAGGGCGGTGCATTAGCATAGGTTCACCCACACAACACTTATCAAAACAATGAAGATTAATCAACCGTATGTAGCGAAAGCACTAGACTAAAATCCCGTGTGTCCTCGAGAACGTTTGGTCATTATAAGTAAACAAACCGGCTTGTCCTTTGTGCTAAAAAGGATTGGGCCACTCGCTGCAATTATTTCTCTCGCATTTTACTTACTTGTACTTTATTCATCCGTTACATCAAAACCCCCGAATACTTGTCCGTGAGCATTTACAGTGAATCCTTCATCAAAACTGCCTGTCAACACCTTCTGCTCCTCGTTGGGATCGACATTCTTACTTATCGAAGATACTACGATACACCCCCTATACTTGTGGGTCATCAGAGGGCCAAAAGAGACCAGGTGGCACGACCTAACTTCCTGGTCGTGCCACCCATGCTCTTGCAGCCGTCGATCGCCCATTTGCCCTGATTCTTTCGCGAACCGACATATTTTGCCCTAAAAACGACTATATATATATGACCCCGAAGAGTTCTCAGGAGGAGAGCGCCGCACAAACATAGAAACACGAAACAGAGGCTGCTGCAGAGAAGATTGGAGGGGAAAACTCCGCCAGGATCATCGTCGGAGGGATCTCCACCTTCTCCAACGTCATCATCATCACCACCATAACCAAGAGGGAGTAGTCCACCTCTGGACTACGGGTTTGTGGCAGTAGCTTGATCTATTTCTCTCATGTTCTTCATAGTTCTTAGTGCCATATGAGCTGCCTATCATGATTATGGTCATATTTGTAATACCTATGTGGTGGATCATTATTCTATGATATTATTTTATGAGATCTGATCTTATTATATGGTGAGATGTATTGATAGATTCATATTATGTACCCCGTTCTTAAGTATTTGTTCTGATCAAACAAATGTGCAAGAGCGTGTGTGGGGTGATGTGTGTATTAGATGGAGTAGCATGGTTTTAGTGATTGGATAGTGACAATATGTTCAAGATCTATTATGGCTTTGCCTTTCTTTTGCTACCTCACTAGGGTTAAAGTGAATTCATGTTTTATGTTCATCATGTGACAGCAATGATGATCTTGCTTGTGCAAGGTAGCATATTTGATATTAAAACTTCATGTCAAAGTACTTATTGCTATGCTCTGTTCATTCTTAATACAAGATTGATGAAGTTAGTTTCTTGTGGAGTATAAGAGAGGCGTGTTGCATCATCTCTATGTTTAGGACGTGATACCCATATTAAATCTGATCTTACAGATAATATTATCTGCATCTTCATATCTCATTGATGAATTGCTTTTTGTCCACCACAACTTTAAGAGAGAAAGTCAAGTGAACCCATGAACCTGGTCCACTTTTTATCATAAGAAACACCTTTATATTGCTTTTACACTGTTTTATATTTGCTGCACTATTTTAATCCGAAGATACAAAAAATATTTACTTTTATTATTTGCATACAAAACACCAAAAACAATCAACCTCTTTGCAATTTTTACTTGGTTATTTTATCTAGTTTAGTTTTCACTTGTTTTATTTCTACTTGTGTTATTTACTTACACGAAACCTTGTGCTTGATAATCACATGGTGGAGTTGGGGACACAAGGAATTTACTTTACCTGCAGGATTGCTTGAAGAAGAGAGAAGAGTATACTCTTTCATCCAGTTCCCGAGAGTTCGATATAAACCCTCGAGTCACTCTTGTGGGGAAGATACTCTGTTGATACAACACTCTGCACTTGGAGTCCCAATGTCTTAAGATCTTTTTGACGTTGCTAGTAGCCGTCATCACACAGGTGGTTCGCATTCTGTTGATACAACACTCTGCACTTGGAGTCCCAATGTCTTAAGATCTTTTTGACGTTGCTAGTAGCCGTCATCACACAGGTGGTTCGCATTCTGAATGTCCGAGGCGTCGCCCTTGGTCTGCCTGTTCCAATGAGGATATTGGTCAGTCAGCTCCAAGGAAGTCTGCCACCATGCGGCGTACGTAAAGGCAAGGACACAAGGCCAAATTACAAGTACATGGACTCTGTTGCCTATGCTGCTATTAGACAAAAGTATTTGTATGAGGATGTGGAGAGGGAGTTTGACATTGAGGACCCCGTTTTTGGTGCATGAAGCAGCTATTCATCTTTAAGGACATCTATGAACCGAAGCCAAAAGTGAGGCCAATACAACCTATTGATCTAGATCAGCTCTCAGATCGCAGTCACTTTGCAGATGTAGTTTGGGTGATAGAGAAGATGGGGCTGCACAAGCTCATGAAGATCAAGTGTAACTACAATATTCCCCTCATCCAACAGTTTTATGCCACTCTTGTTATTAAGAAGGATGATGACCGCACAATGAAGTGGATGTCTGGCTCTTCTCCATGTGAGGCCACCTTCAACAAGTTTGCTTAGCTGCTTGGATATCCTTTCAGTGGTGGTCACCGTTTCCATCATCCTAACCGCACTGCTAAGGATGTGCTTTATGATCTCTATAGAGTGTCTGGAGCTGTTGGCACTACTACTGGTCTACTTCCTATATATGATCAGCTCCTTCGCTTCTTTCGGTCCACCATTGCTCCAAGTGGTGGGAACAATGATGCTATTCGCGGTGCACTAGTGGACCTTCTTGCTGTAGCTTGTGAGTGTGCCTAGGATGGCGATGAGACTAGATATTTCACTGTTGATGTGATGGACGATATCTTTCATGATATCTTTGATGCCATGGTATCCTGGACTTCTCTTCCATATGCACCATACATTCAACTTCTTATTGATGACACTGCTACGGCTGAGGATTTGAGTATTTATCCTTATGTGGACCATAAGGTCAAGAAGCCATATGTGAAGAGCAAGCAAGCTACCCCTGTTATTGGTTCGTTTGTGGGAGATGCTCGTTCTAGTGGCACCGCCCACGGTCGTCCGGTTGCTTCTCCTTTCATTCAGAGGGAGGTGAAGAAGTTGAACTGCTTTCGGAGGAATGTTTTGTGCATGAACGTTGAGATCCACAAGGAGAAATTTTAGGCTAGTCGTGAGCGCGCCAACATCCAGCATACTCAGGCGGTCATTCTTCATAAGCTCAATGGTGAGCAAGGTTCTCCTCCTCAGCCTCATGTCCATCCTACCTACAACAGTTGGCACTCCTCTCAGATTCACTAGTCTGAGATTGAGCAGAGTC
This sequence comes from Lolium rigidum, assembly GCF_022539505.1. Lineage (NCBI taxonomy): Eukaryota > Viridiplantae > Streptophyta > Magnoliopsida > Poales > Poaceae > Lolium > Lolium rigidum. The sequence goes on from NC_061509.1 coordinate 75,079,651, forward strand.
TTCTGAGGAGCGACATCTCTCGCGCCTCTCCACCAGCTGCAGAGGACAGTGCAGACGAGTCTGAGACGGTGTGGGGACCCCGGACTAGCTGTCCAAAATACCCGTTATGCATTCAACTCACGATCCCATGATCAGTGCGCCGTGAGCACATAACCGAACTGATAAAGCAGAGTTACATCATCCATTACATAGTACCAAATAAATAAGTCTTACAAATGGTCACATGACCAAGCCTTACATAAATTGCCACTTCGGGCTGAGTTCATCACACAAACATGCAACGGATACACATCAACGACGTCGGGCCCAAGTCATGCCTTAGACCTACAGGCATCTGACTGGGAGATCGTCCTAGTTCGTAGTCGTCCTGGTAACCTCCGTCATCTTCGAACTCCTCCTCATAGTCCGGCCAAGTTAATAGCCAGGGACAAAGCCGTGAGTACATTGGAATTGTACTCGCAAACCATCAAGAAGGGTACTAATAGTTGCTAACTTAAGATGACACGAGGGAAAGACTAGTTTCTCTTGTGGATATAGCGTGTGAAAGAGAAATAGTTTCTCTTGTGGATATAGCATGTGAAAGAGAAATAGTTTCTCTTGTGGATATAGCATCCCTACATCTTAGATGAGGGGATACTCAAAGGGGTTCTATGACATCTCTATATATTTGTTGAAGAAGATACTTCAAAAGATACCCTATGAAATCTCTATATCTTTGTTAAAGAAGATACTTCAAAAGAGTACTACGACATCTCTATATCTTTGTTGAAGAAGATACTTCAAAAGATATCCTATGACATCTCTATATCTTTGTTGAAGAAGATACTTCAAAAGATATCCTATGACATCTCTATATCTTTGTTGAAGAAGATACTTCAAAAGAGTACTACGACATAAACACTAGGATGGGGTAACCCGATTCATTTCCTTTCCGACCATCTCCACATGGTCAACTGAAACATTCCCGTACCCTTCCGGTAATTTGAAAACAAGTTCCTTTCTTTCCTTGTTCAAACACTTTCGTAAACAAAACAGATTAGGCTAAGCAACGGCCATTCGAACCGTCCATGATCGCGGATGCGGCTATTCGAATAGATTTGACCCTGCAGAGTCTGCACACTTTCCCCACAAGATCCGCAAGTTCATCATATGGGCAACTTTCCCGCATATCAACTATGCCATGACAAAAACTCGAACATAACCTTTCGCATATTCGCCTTAACATGGGAACCTACCCTATGGAGTATGTACCTCCCTGGCTAACCATGGCAGCTCACCTCACTTTGAGCGTGACTCCATTGCCACGGCGGGAGACCCATAGTGTCTTTCGGACGGGTAGCCCCGAAAGCATCCCGTTATACTATTGTCTCCACCAACGACAATCCGGACTCAGGGGTAACCTTACCCTTGTATAGTTGTGAGTTTCCCATATTAATTTGAATAAACTATGAGTTAAGCCACGTGCCCATGTTGGGGTAATGTGGTTGCGCTAGTTAATTGGCATGGGTGAATACTTAGGCGCCAAAGTTTTCGAAAACAAGATTTCTCCTTCCAATCACCTTTGCCAAAGTCCTTTCC
>NC_061509.1:75081328-75113465 GCF_022539505.1 Lolium rigidum
CTTTCATAAGCATACACTTGGATAAAACTAACTTACCCAAGGTTTTAGAAATTCTTTCAACAAGGTATTTTTCCAAGGGGTTCCCAACCTATAGTTTTATGTAAGAACTACGATTCAACAATGTCATGATGCTAGCCATCATACCACTAAGGAGGTGACAATTGAGGTGTCAAGGGGATCATACATACTTAGAGTAAGCATGCATAGGGACAACATAAGTAGGATGATTCAACAAAGGTCATGATGTTAATCATCATCCCACTAAGGAGATGATAATATAGGTGGTCAAGGGAGCATACATGCTTAGGGTGAGCATGCATAACATCAACAAGGGGTTCACATACTTGGGAGTAACTATGTGTTGCGGTCAGAAACCCACCGGCGAGCAGCGACGGGCAACACAGTAGAGCCGGGAGGCTCCCAGGACTGCGGCTGGCCCTGGTCCCTCGAGCGACGGCCCGCAAAGACTCGGCACGCACGTCCGATGCTGGTGCAAGGGCGTGCCACCTGACCTATACCTGGTCAGGAAGGTGATGGATTTGCCTCGCTTAGTTTCCCGCATGGCATACACGTAAACATTAAATACGAGCCTCGATCGGCTCTCGGGTTGTCCTCGTGAATCGGCTCACCCATGATTCGTACGAGGTGTACGATCATATGGTGGTCCTGCTTGATCAAAATAAAGCTAATACGACCTACTACGATTTAGGGTTTTCACCACATAATCGGAACATCCTACGCGTGATTGAGCCTGGCGGCCACGCACGGTGATAGTAAACCGACCCTAGACAAGGCCTAAAAACCAAAATGAAGTTGATCCCCGGAACATCCTGTCTAGGGCTAGCAAACTACACCCTACGTGCCACTGGATCCTTTAACCCGTTTGTAAGGCCTAACTATGCAGATATTAAACTAATCCTTGAAGAACAAGGAGCAATCATAACGGATCGGATCTACTAAATAATGATCAAGCGGGGTGCCGCCCTTACACCTAAGATAGGTGTAAGGGCGGCTAGACGTCTAAGGGTTGCACGGACGAAAGCATATGATACGATGAAGCAATGCTAACCCTAACACATCTATGATAACTACGTTGCTCGCCATCAACAAGGCTTCAGCACGAGCAACGCATGAACAACGAATAACGTGTACTCGCCTAGATCGCAAGATGCGATCTAGGCGAGTATGATGCTTACCCGGAAGAAAACCCTCGAGACAAGGGAGTTGGCGATGCGCCTAGATTGGTTTGTGGTGAACGTGATTGTTGTTTATTTCATAAACCCTAGATACATATTTATAGTCCGTAGACTTTCTAATGTGGGAATAATCCCAACCGTGCATGAGCCAAATTCTATCTAACTGACACACATCCTACTATATTACAGATACACGGGCAAACTAGCCCAAACTTTGCATATAAGGCCGATTCATGTATTTCTTCCATGTATATTCTCCAAGCCCATCTTTAATCGCGGCCCAACTCTGATCCGGTCAAATTCTGGTGATAACACATGCCCCCCTGGTTTTGGAAATGACAATTCCAAAATCACTCTACTTTTTCTTCGTCGGGTCATGTCGTGGCGTCTTGCCTCCTTGATTTCATCACCAATCTAAAAACCCCTCTTATTAATGAAGGAGTGCTTCCATTTAATTTTGCCGATAGTCGAAGTCAAACACTCCCCGAAAGAGCCGATGGCATCACATCAGCCTCTACGATAAAACAAGAGTAAGGCCAACCTAATTGCTCCTCCAAACGGTAACCTGCGACCTCCGCCTGAGAAAGCAAACTCAGATCCCCAAATCGCCGTCCAAGCAGCTCCACGAATCTCAGATCTCAACCGCGCCGTCCCCATTCCTCAGTGCATCAAATGGCGGAATCATCCAACGCCAACGCCATGGTCTCCGGTCTGAAGGTAATCCTCAACCGCCTCCTCGCCATTCGAATCAATGTTAGGATTAAACAGCAAACACCTGAATTAATATCCTATTCCGTTATCAATTTTAGGTTTCGGACATCTCGTCGCCGCACCCTTCTCTCCCAAACTCTATGTGTCTTGGCCCCCGTTCTTCCGAGAGTCCCGCTCACCTAATCTCATGCGAGGCCAATAGAATCCCCTTCGTGAATCAGAATTTAGATCTCGACTTCCCGGGCCGACCGCTCGCGAGCCTGGCCTAATCCTCCCGAAGGTTGGGTGGCATGGTACAGTAGAGTATCTAAAACACACTATGCTACCTGGGACACGATAGGGATAGCCGATGCCTTGTCATTATCACTGTCTCCTCTTGAAAAGAATGAGAACATCCTGAAAACCATCGGCTACTTTTGGTCTGATGCACTGAATTGCTTCATGTTCCGGTCATGGCCCCATGACGCCAACTCGCTCGGACGTGGCCATGATCACGAGCCCGGACGTTGCATCCTCAAGCCCCTCTGCCTTTAAATTGCCAAAGGTCCCTTTCACCCTTTCCTCTAAAACAGAGTGTACAAGCTGGGGCGCCTACCTCAGGCGTTATATGAAAACCAAAGGCCCTGTGACAGAAAGAGAGCACACGGCCTTCTTGAACTTCTGGCTGGAACACTTCATATTTTGTGGTCCTTCACTTGCCCCAACCAAGAATTACCTTTCCCTGGCCTATGAGCTCGCCAAAGGTACTCAACTTGGCCTCGGAAATCTGCTCCTTGGAGAGGTCTATCGATCTCTTCAACCGATGTCCGTCAAACTCGTTCTCCCAAAAGACGATTAAAACAGGAGGCCCCCGGTGGTTTATTCGATTATGGGCTCAGCTGTACTTTCAAAACCAGATCCCAAACTTCCCACCTTTGGCCACCTGCACCTTCCCAGATGCAAATGGGAAGGATATCCGATGCACTAGCTATGGTCAAGCTCTGTATAGTCTCCCAGGCAGCAGGTTGATCCCCAAGGAAGCAGCAGAGTGGTTCAAGATTTTCTTCCAAGGCCTGGACAACCCCCTGTTCTTTCCCTATACTGAATCGGAAAACTTTGAGAATCCAGTCTCCTTCCGATTAGACAGCCTTGCCGATGACGCTAGCACCCGACACTTGTACTCTATCATGATCCGTCCTTGCTTTCTCCCAGTTGGTATGAGTACCTCAAACAGGATCATCAAGCCTGGTTATGAGTCTTACCAACCGGTGGTAGTAGCCCGGCAGCTTGGTCTCGGGCAAGTGCCCCCATACTTCTTTCTCCACCACCTGACAACAAGCAGAGCTGAACTGCCTGACATTCTCACTGGCCAAAGGTGCTATACCTTCTTTGACGCTCTGGCCATTCCAATTCCTCATAACCTCTGTTTCACCACCACTACCGATGGTTTCGAGACTTGGTGGTCCATGTGGAAGACCCACGCCTTCAGAAGAGCTCTAGGACCATTGCTGAAGCAACTTGATGCCGATTATGATGTTCCTGCACACCAGGTACCATTCCACATAAATTCTCGCAATGGCTCATGATGATTGTCTGTAACCTGGCTCTATTTCTTGGCAGCAACAGGATGGCCCAGAGCCCACGCAAGCCGATGGCTCCCCCTTCAAGTTCCTTCCACCAGCCCCGGTGGTTCTCTTCTCGCCGAGCTCGCCCCCTTAAAGAAGGTCATAATGCAGAGCCAGCCGATTTCACCGAAATCGGCTCCCAAAGATAAAGCATCTTCGGGGCCCGTTGCCCCCGAGCCTCAATCCAGGTGAGGAAGGTAGTGAGGAAAGTAGCTGCCAGAAAGACCCTGAAGCGCAAAGCTCCTGTCCAAGCAAGCTTGCATGTAAGCTGACTCATGTCTCGACCAAATTCATCTGCCTTCCCAGTCTTCCCAGTCTTTTGTAACATGGTTGTACCTCTTCTTACAGACTTCCACTGAAGAGAACTCCAGCGAGGAAGCACAGTCCAGCCCAAGGGACTCCACCCCGGGCGATTCTAGGAGATCCACCACACAGAGCCAGACGGACTCGCCAGCGTCGGCTTCTAGGAAAAGGTCGACTCCCGAGCCTGCTGACCTTCAAGCTCCGATCAAAACAGGGTCACGCGTGAAGCGTCGATGCGTTAAAAGGGCTCGCAAAGACCCACGAGTTTCCTCGCCAAGCCAGGAGGTTTCAAATGTAATTACTTCAACAGCTCAAATTCCATGCCGTCCCGTTGCTACTTGGATCGGCTCACCATTTCTTTTGCAGACTAATGGGACCTCTAGCGGGGACGTTGAAGAGGTACCGATGCCATCCGCCACGCTAGACCTAACCACCTCGACGAGCGTGGCCGACCAAGTGGCTAACCCGGCCAAGTCCACCGAAAAGCCGATTGTCACAACATCGGCTGCTCTTCCTTCTTTGGGAGAGGTACGCTCCACTCTCTCGGCTCTACCCTTTTCTTTGTTGTATGCTCATACTGCTCTTGTTCGTCTATCAGGGTTGTGACCTTTCAAGCTTGCTGACGTTCGATCCCGACTCCATCGAGCCAGCTACTTCCAAAGCAGGTGAAGAGCCAAGCCCTAGCACGGTCCATGGTCCACTCCAGCACCTCAAGGTTTTGCTCTCCTCCTCAGTTGAAACCCTGGTCGAAAACCCCGAGGCAGTCAAGGCATCCTCGAAGACATCCAGCCCCATCTCCCGGTGACACTGCAGGTTAAGCTTTGGCCAGCTGTGACTTTGTCGGCCTTCAGGTCAAGGGTGCAGTCGGCTCGTCAAAGAATTACTCTTCGTCGCGCCCAGCTTCCGTTGAGAGCCGATATTGCAGACAAGTGTCAACGGCTCAACGAGAAGAAGGCTGCTTTAGATGCCAAAACCGACACTTCTACCAATAGTGCCGAACTCGAGATCCTGCGCAAGGAACTGGAGGACCTTGAAAAGAGGGTCAGGGAGACCAAGCAACTTATCCAAGACAAGGAAACCCTCATTGCTCGCTCTCAAGAGGAAGCAAAGGCCTCACAGCCGATCCGAAGACCGATCTGGCTGAAATTCGTGCCCTGAGCAGTCGGCTGGTGACGGGCAAAGACGAGGACGACGAGGCTGAGATCGCCGAGGTGGATCGAATCCGTGTCGACGCCCTTCACGCTCTCAACGCGTTTCTTCAGTAGGGCCTCTTTGTGCAAACTGATAAATGTTTTGCTGAACTTGTCTAAAGTCGACGGCCGTGCATCGGCTTTTTACATTCCGAAGTCGATGTCTGTGCATCGGCTATGATTTGCATGTACTGATTTTTTTTACTGGCCGATCTTTCCATCGGCCCCCAATATTTCACTGCGCATGTATCGCACATGTTCATCTAATTAAGTGCCCCCCGAGCCGAATCTGCCAGGTAACTGCGGATATCGGCTCTGTAGTTAACCAAGGCACTGTATTTGAACGTCGGCTCTGTTAGGTCCAATGTTGACTTCTTTCAGCTCATCAGCCGATGTAAACCTGTTGCCCGTTAGATCACAGGCAGAACGTATGGTGAGGATAATCTTTTGGCCGATTGCTGGGATCGGCCTCCATGTTGATTGAATCGCTCAATGAAGGTTTTGCAACATTCGTCCATAGATTTTTGGGAAGTGTCGGAGCCGATCGCGTGGAACGGCTTCCTCCTTGTCCTCGTTATGAGAGTAGCTGCCCTCGTCTCCGTCCTTACCAGGGTGGTGCCCAGGTCCTACCATATTGATGTTGAACGAGAATCCTGGCTGGCACCCTCCAGGGTAAGTGCACTCCACCATGTTAACGGCGGGGAAGGGGTGTGTGTCGACCTTCATGGCGTACTGGCTGAAAATTAGACGCCCTTGTTCTATCGCCATTTGGACCTGCTGCCGCCACACCCTGCAGTCGTTGGTGGCATGGGTGAACGTGTTATGCCACTTGCAGTATGGCTTTCCGTTCAGCTCCTGCGCCGTGGGGATCTTGTGGCCTTCGGGTACCTTTAGCTGCTTCTCCTTAAGTAAGAGGTCGAAAATTTGCTCAGCCTTGGTGACGTCGAAGTCAAACCCTCTTGGAGGACCTTGTGGCTTAACCCACTTGCAGGACACGGGGCTTGCCCCCGAGTCCATTCAGCCACCGCTACCTCTTGATCTCCCGCGAGCCTTCATCTTCGTCCGCCCCAACCGGGACCACCGCACGCTTGAATTTATCCCGGTATACATCCGGGTGGCGCTGTTCATGACAGCTCTCGTACCATGTGCGCCGGTGAAGGGTAGTCCGCTTGGGAGGCCACATCCTTGATCGGTGATGCGAGACCCACCACCGCCAACTCGATCGCTTCTTTTCGGTCACACGAGCCGGATAGCATCGGTTCCTAACGGTCTCGAAACGCCGGATGTATTCTCGACACTCGTTTCTCCGCGCTTCGTCGTACTTGTGCTAGATCGGCAATGCCGGCCTCGGAAGCCTCCGAGTGATACCGCATGTGGAACTGCTCCTCCAACCGCTTCCAAGTCCGGATAGAGTCCGGTGGCAGCGATGTGTACCACCCGAAAGCCGATCCTGTGAGGGACTGTGCGAAGAACCTCACACGCAGCTCATCTGATGCTGAGATCGTGCCCAGCTGTGCCAAATATCGGCTCACATGCTCGATTGAGCTGGAACCATCTGATCCACTAAACTTGGAGAATTTAGGGAGCCGATATTTGGGTGGTAGTGGGATCAACTCGTACTCGTTGGGGTACGGCTTGGAATAGCCGATTGCCCTCCTTTTCGGCACCATGCCGAACTGGTCTCTCAAGATTGTACTGATCTGATCCGCGGTGCTGGCCGCAGGAGTCGAACTCTGAAGATTTGCCGGAGTGGCATACTTAGCCAGCCCACGCTTGCTCTCAAGCTCGAGCCAACCGCAGGAGTTGGGCTCGGAGGTTTACCGGGGTGGCATACTTAGCTAGCCACGTCCGCTTCTCAAGATCTCGTTCCCGAAGCTCCTCCCTGCTGTTCCGAAGTCCCCGCCGTTGCGGTCCGGTTTGTGAGTGCCCGAGCACTTGCAGTCCGGCACGTATGTGCACGTGTATCCGTGAGGGATCTCCTTAGGCGCCTCATGCAAGAACCGGTAATCACTAGGGTCACCACCGATCTTGTAGACGACGTATGCCGGTGAACTCGGCACTTCCGGTGCTGCCAACGCGAATGGCAGCGGTGGACGGGATCCGGAGTGGCATCTCTCCTTGGTGAGTCCCTAGAGCTGGTCCCGACGGAGAGTACCGATGCCTCATGATTTCCTGGATCACCCGAAGAGCGACACGCTCCAAAGTGTTCACCAGGCTCTCGAGTGGCGGTGCGGCGAATGAGCTACCATGAAATTAATCTCCCGACGCGAGACCCGGTGCGTTCTTCTGACGGGGCGGACAGGTCCACTCCATCGAGCGCGCCTTCAGGTGAGAACCCTTTCCACCGGATGCCGTGTGAGCGGGTTCTCTGGAAAGAGCCGATGAGGTCGGCTTCGAGGATCGCTTTGACCTCGTCATACTTCTTCTTGAGCTCCTCGGTCAGATCCTCGTACGTGACTGGAGTGCCTTCCGCCATCTCAGATGTAGATGGCGATGCGGTTGATGTCGAAGACTGTCCCACCGGGCGTGCCGAATGTGTTGCGATCGAAACCCACCGGCGAGCAGCGACGGGCAACACAAGAGAGCCGGGAGGCTCCCGGGACTCGCGGCTGGCCCCGGTCCCTCGAGCGACGGCCCGCAAAGACTCGCCACGCACGTCCGATGCCGGTGCAGGGCGTGCCACCTGACCTATACCTGGTCAGGAAGGTGATGGATTTGCCTCGCTTAGTTTCCTGCATGGCATACACGTAAACATTAAATACGAGCCTCGATCGGCTCTCAGGTTGTCCTGTGAATCGGCTCACCCATGATTCGTACGAGGTGTACGATCATATGGTGGTCCTGCTTGATCAAAACAAAGCTAATACGACCTACTACGATTTAGGGTTTTCACCACATAATCGGAACATCCTACGCGTGATTGAGTCTGGCGGCCACGCACGGTGATAGTAAACCGACCCTAGACAAGGCCTAAAAACCAACATGAAGTTGATCCCCGGAACATCCTGTCTAGGGCTAGCAAACTACACCCTACGTGCCACTGGATCCTTCAACCCGTTTGTAAGGCCTAACTATGCAGATATTAAACTAATCCTTGAAGAACAAGGAGCAATCATAACGGATCGGATCTACTAAATAATGATCAAGCGGGTGCCGCCCTTACACCTAAGATAGGTGTAAGGGCGGCTAGACGTCTAAGGGTTGCACGGACGAAAGCATATGATATGATGAAGCAATGCTAACCCTAACACATCTATGATAACTACGTTGCTCGCCATCAACAAGGCTTCAGCACGAGCAACGTATGAACAACGAATAAACGTGTACTGCCTAGATCGCAAGATGCGATCTAGGCAGCATGATGCTTACCCGGAAGAAAACCCTCGAGACAAGGGAGTTGGCGATGCGCCTAGATTGGTTTGTGGTGAACGTGATTGTTGTTTATTTCATAAACCCTAGATACATATTTATAGTCGTAGACTTTCTAACGTGGGAATAATCCCAACCGTGCACGAGCCAAATTCTATCTAACTGACACGCATCCTACTATATTACAGATACACGGGCAAACTAGCCCAAACTTTGCATATAAGGCCGATTCATGTATTTCTTCCATGTATATTCTCCAAGCCCATCTTTAATCGCGGCCCAACTCTGATCCGGTCAAATTCTGGTGATAACACTATGCAAATTAGGGAGGGCCAAACATAACACAAGATATAAGGAACCAAGTGTATAATGGAACAATAAACACAACAAGAGAAGGATAAACAGCAAGAGATCAAAAGATGGCTTGCCTTGGTTGGCTAGTCCATGGTCTTCTTCAAATCCTTCACCAAAATCCTCTCCTTCAACTTCACCCACGTTTGTATCTAGCATCGCAAAAATAAACGACAACATACAATCAACACATAGCTCAAGAACCAAGGTTTAAATAAAACATGTCAAAATATGCAGGGGTGTTTGCTTGGCAAGATCAGAGCATGAGTTGGCCATTTTAAACAAAAGTGGTGACAAAGATTTGAATAAAAACAAAGGGGTTTAGGTTCAACATTGCATGTGACACACCATCTATTATATACTAAAAGCAAAATAAGGGTGTTTTTCGAGACACCAGGTTAATCCACATATTCTTAAAAAATATAAACCGGTGATTTTAATTTTAACGTCTGAGATTAAAAGATAGGAAGTGTTACGTATAATAATATAGGTGTACAAAAATAGGCTGGCACGTAAGCTCCATATCTCACGAAAGAAAGAAAAAGAGGAAGTCCAAAAGAAAAATAGGTACCATATGAGGTCCGTGTCATGTGGAAAGAGGATCTAAAATTTTGATAGTTAAGAGTTTGGATTCAACACTACACATGTCGCAAAGAAAAAAAACACTGCTCGTTTTATGTCCTTCCATGTTTTAATGGCAGTACCTTACGTGATAGCCTAATTTTTATGTGTTGATCTACACACGTTTCGTATCCCTTAACTCTAAAAATCTCTACACATTTGCATCCGGTCATACCACTTGGACCTAACTGTGTTACGTGCTAGGCAGAATACAGATTGATTTAACATGTACATCCTGATGAGTTTCAAAACCTAGCTGGTTAGCTATCACGTATGAGCAGTCAAATAAAATACACCTATTCAATCTGTGCAGTTCTAGAAAAAACGGTTAGCCTGTCAAAAAAAAAGCTATTCAATCTTGCGGTCCGATAGAAAATATTCCATTTTGTAAAAAGTACTTAGTTATAACGGAAGAGATTTGTGTAGATCGTTCATGCTATCAATCTGGTAAATGCAATGAAAAATCAGGCCCTTAGCTAGCTGGTAGTTTCTACGTGATGTTAGATCATTTCGCATATAGCTAATATTTAGATTGCAAATAATTGGGATTTACTTTAGCAATGACACTACAAATTTTTAGACAGTTCTGGCAGATCAAAAAAATAGTTTTTTTAATAAGTGAACTAAACATATTTTTCAATAAAAGTATAGAGAAAAAATTAAAAATAAACATACGGTGGTGGTACGATAATGCCACAACAGAGGAGCATGACATATATGCAGTCATGGCGCAATCAATTGTGGACAAAGCTAGCTAGATGTGTACGTCAATTGCACATTCAATTCGCGTAGTAGAATCTGGTATGTGGGTACATGTGGGTAAAATTTTGATTTTGATCTATTACAATCCAAAACTTAAATTCGGATATAAGATTTAACACATGCCTTATAGTTGTACTTTGCTAAATCAACTTGCAAATAAACATTGGAAAGAGATTTATTTCCGAGTAAGGTGAGAGGTATCGGCGCAAATTAAAACGGTGGAAAATTGACCACGGCCATCTTAGTATTGGATAGAAAAAATGTTGAGAGTTCTCTAGAACTTTCACATCTATTTGATGTTGAAATCACAATATGGTAAAAAAAAAAGCGACGCATACCAGAAATTCTCATGAGACAGTAAAACATGCATATCTTAGTGTACATTTTTTTTGTACTTCCCCGTATAATTTCATAAAACATCTTAAATAACCAATACATTTGATATAATTATAACCGACCATATCACGGATAGTATTCTATTCTATTGGTGCAATAGATATGAAAAATAGAAATAGCCTATTTTATCTATGTAAATCCTTTTTACAAAATACATATGGGTCATGGGTTCCTATAAGAGTTAAGACAACTTCTCACTACAATCACATCGTAAAATCAAGGACTGACTAAGATGATGAAACTTTGTTGTTCATGTCTCATAGTCACGGTACATGGCACTACATGTATATGTGAGCGGAATGTAGAATGATTGTGTTGGCGATAGTGATAGGGACATGGATAGGGATAGGAAGAATGGATGGATTTACATATTAAAAATTAGAATGTCCTAATTAAAATGATGTCCTAGAAAACTGGGCACTACAAATTTTATTACTTTGATTATCGGTGTATAAATGTATATATACATATAGTATATTGAAATAGCTAAAATAATAGATATCTTAAGTCACAGTTCAAAATATTTTCTATTTTTATAATTATTATTATTAAATTTTAGTACCATATTGCTATAGAAAATAACACATCTTAGAGACTATAACGTCTTAAGTATATGTATTTGGAATGAACGGGTAAAATACAACCATGTACCACCAATCTCTGCGTGAATGGACGACTCCAAAAAAGGGTGCAGTTGTGCCCGGGATCAAAAAAACATTTCAGAATGAACGAAGATAGTGAAAGTAGAAAGACCGACACAAAAACAGCAAATAATCTTTTAAACCAACAAAACGGACGATTATTACTCTTTACTTGGCCTGGCTGTTAACTACAAAGATTGATGATTTTTGTTCATTAATTTAATTACTCAAAAAGGGAGATCCATATGTCAAGATGATTTATGTATTCCACGCCTATTTGAACTTTTTTATTGAGCATAACATTTCACACTAATTAACCGTTTTACTTTTATCTTGTGTTGTGATTTTTTTTTCACTTTTATAATGGTAAGAAGATGCCCTCGCATTTGCGAGGGCCACCTTGCTAGTTATCACTAACAGTAACAAATTATCCTAAACAGAGACTAACACTAATTTATCTAGATAGCCAGTACTAAAACAAGACTAACAGAATTGGATTTCCTCGAAAACACTAATTCTACAATTTTAGGAATTAGTTGGAGTCTGCAGTATACATAGAGCAAGTTTAATATGTCAAAAACCGTACAAAAATCTCTAACGCAATTTGTTTCATTTAAATCGGATGAGCCAATCAAAAGATATTTGCAAAAAGGCTCACAGATACATATCAAATTTTAACAGAGTTTGAATTTTTAAACGGAATTAAAAAAGGGCGGGAAGGAGCTGGGCCGTGCCAGGTGCACCGAGATGGGCCGGCCCAGGGGAATTTCCAAGTGGCGCGGGAAGAAAACGAGAAAGAAAAAGAAAAAGGGGCCAGGGCCCGTGGCGGGCCAGGCCATGCATGGCCAGTGTGGCCTACATGGGTCATGCGGCCGTTGGATGGAGATCTGGCGGCCAGTGGCCGCCGTCTCCTCCACGTCTGTGTCGCGCTCGCCGATAGAGGGAAAAATAGCGGGCGGCGCGGCTTACCAGCGGCTAGCTAGGGCTTGGCGGCGTGTTGGCATGGCGGTGGAGTGGCGGCATCGTGCGGAGAAGGCTTGGCGGCATCCAGGTCATGCTCCTCCTCCTCGCTCGGCATCTCCTTCATGGACGGCCTCGGCGTGGCGGTGGCGTCGGCGTTCCCTGGCGGTCCTGGGCAAGGGAGGGGCAGGGTTAGGGGCTGCAGATGCAGGGGAGACGATGGGAAAAGGAGAGGGAGCGGTGGTGGCATCGTGGCGAGCACCACCAGCTCCTTACCCTCGCGGTGACCGTGGCGTGGCGACGGTGGCGAGCAGCAGCAGCTCGAGCAGCGCTGCGGCATTCTGGCGAGGTGAAGAGGAGTGGGAGGGTGTTGAAAGGGGGATGCGTGGGTGCTAGAGGGGTTTAAGTAGGCGGGAGGGAGATCGATAGCCAAATCGGCCGTGGCCAATGGCGACGCGAGCGGTGACCACGCGCGGCAGGCGAGGCGCTAGCGTGGGCGACGAAGCATCGAAGGAGGCATCCGAGGCGCTGGTGCGTGAAGACGAGGTGGTGGCACGGTGCACGAGGCGTCTGGCACGTTTAAGGTTCGGGGGGCGTGCCAGGCAGGCGCGCGTGCGACGCCCTGGCTAGGGTTTTGGTGGGAGAGGGCGCTGGTGGCGTTGGGCCGTGAGAGAGGGAAGGGGAGGGGAAGGCTAGGGCATTGATGTTGGGCCAGGGTGGTGGAGGGAAGAGAGGTGGTTTGGCTCGGCCCAAATCAAAGAGAAAAAGGGAGGGAAAAAGAGAGAAGAAAAAGGAGAGGGGGAAGTGTCACCTCTCAGGGTTTCCTCCCCGGAAGAAGAAAGAAAAAAAGGGAAAGAAAGAGAGAGGCAGGGATCAAGAGAGAGGGTGCATGCAAGGGACTTGCATGTACCAAAATTTTGAACAAGTGGAAAGCATAAGAATTGTAGAGAAAGAGAGAGAAGGGTGGTGTGATGGTGGTGGTGATGGTGTCACCCTTGGTGGTGGTGTCTCACCCAAAAATAAGAGAGGGGAGTGTTCCCCCTCAACTTGGAGAATTTTTAAGACTAGGGTTAGGGTTCATTAGGGTTTGGATTCAGAGAAACAAATTTGAGAGGGAGAGATATCAAGTGGAAGGAGAAACCCTAATGGTTCAAGGTGGTCTCAAAAATTTGGTACTAGGGTTTTAAGTGGGTAACTACTCCCAAAAATACAAGTTAAGCACTTCCTTAAGCAACATACTACTCTATGCACACACATAGCAACAAACATAAAAAGTTTTTGTTGGTTCCAAATTTTCAAGACTAGAAAATATGCATGTTGTGAAAAGTGGGTTGTGACAGACGGGCTCGGAGTGATTCCCTTGGGGCGTATAGCATCGCTCATTTACCTTTTTGGCGTTTGGATGCCAAAGGGGGAGAAGTAGTTCTATTTAGGGATTCTCCGGGATTTGCATGGGCGGGCACAAGCATATGCTTCTACCAGTCTTTGGCAGCTTGTGTCCCTTTTATTTGTTGAACATTTGTGTTTCATTATGTTGGTTATGTTGAACTATTTTATGGGCTTGTAGTATGGTTTGTGAGACATGGATTTCGGTAGTCTATATTCTATATGTTGAGACTATGAATTATTATATGGTGTGTGACATATGGTATTCGGCATTCTATATCACCATAATGGTATGATCTCTATCTCAATGTATCAACTATATGTGATTATGTCTTATGTTGTTGTTCATGTTCCCTAGCTTATGTTTCGAGGCCTCTAGTACATATGTGTGCTGCATTTGTATTCAAATGCAAATTACTAATATGCACACATGTAGGGGGGAGTGCCTCTATCTTTTGTCAACATGATGGTTCATACTAGTGATTTTATTGCAAATCTGTATGTTGTCATCAAGCACCACAAAGGGGGAGATTGAAAGAACATCTCTCCAACTTTAAGGTTTTGTGTGTTTGATGACAACATGTGTGATACATTGATGTGTGTTGAAATGGTGCAGAGTTAATCCTTGATCGAATTCATGTTGAAAATCAAGGAAAAAAGGAGCAAAGTTGCCCCAGGCCCTGAAAATCGGCTAAGGACTTAAGGTCCGGGGCTACTAGATGTGGCCTAGAAATTTGGCCGGATATTTTCCATTGCACTGGATATTACGGGGGGGGGGGAATATCCGACCATTACTTAGGCCGGAATATCCGGCCCTTACTTAGGCCGGAATATCCGGCCTCACTTTTCAGCAACGGCTCGATGGGGGGGGGGGAGGGTAAATACCCCCTTCTTCCCTAAGCTCAGGTTGCTCACTCTCTCCAAGTTCATCCACTCAAGCCGAGCCACCAAAATCAATTGATCTCCTCCTCCAAACATCCAAAGCTCTTGATCTTTGGAGAATCGAAGGAGAAGACCCCGATCTACATCTTCACTGAAGCGGTTTGCATTTCCCCTTAATTTTCTTAGGGCCCCTTTGCTAGTGTTCCTTTTGGAAACCCTAGTTGTTTTTACTTGAATTGATCTTCTTGTTGTTACAGCTATTGGGAGCCTCCAATTCAGTTGTGGATGTGCGCCCCAAGAACCTTGTAAATGCCCGGTTTCCGCCTCGAGGAAATCCCTTAGTGGACAAGTGAGCTAGGCCTTTGTGGCGTTGCTCACCGGAGAACAAGGTGAGGCCTTTGTGGTGTTGGTTAGGCTTTTGTGGAAACCACACCCCTCCAACGCAGACATACTTCCCCTCAAAAGGAAGGAACTACGGGAATCATCCCTTGTGTCTCCGTGTGCTCCACTCTCAGTTACCTCTATCCTTTATTGCATTATTATATCTTGCCTAGCTATATCTTACTTAGTTGTATACCTTGTCATCTAGCGAAATTCACATAGTTGCATATCTAGAGAATTTACCTTTGTATCAAGCCTTAATTGAAAAAGAACTAAAATTGGGTAGAACCTATTCACGCCCCCTCTAGGTGCGGCATACGATCCTTTCAAATACCCCAATGTTCTACGCACTTTCATAGTTCAAATCATCGACTGAAGCATGAAACTGAACAGATCTAATTGACAATTGAACTACAAGGTCTACTGAACCAATAATCCATTGCACATATATCTTAGAAAACGAGGCACACGGAGAACAATACGAATGTCAGAAAGGGAATCAACCCCGGAATAGTAGTCCAATGGAACCCTAACCCTAGCAGATATGATATGCATGTCTTCAATCGCACGTCTCCAAACCAGATACATGTAGATCTATGGTAATCAAGGGGCGGTGAGGGATTTTGGAAGGCTTGCCGCAATTGCCGAGCCGCCAAAGGTCGAAGTTGAGGCGGTGTAGGAGTTCTTGCTCAGAGACGATGATGCGCGGTCGAAGTCGAAGCAACGTAGGCGATGAAGAAGCGGAGATGGTAGACAACCTCCGCCGTCGATCTACGCCTCGTCGCTAGCAGAGGAACCGCCGACGAGTTCCGGGGAAGGGAGTGAGACGAGAGAGAGAGAGAGAGAGAGAGAGAGAGAGAGAGAGAGAGAGAGAGAGAGAGAGAGAGAGAGAGAGAGAGAGAGAGAGAGAATGAGAGGAGGAAGAAGGCGGTGGGGGAAATTTGTTGCCCGTGACACGAACCGACACGGTGCCTCGCACTGCTTTCCCACGCGTGCATGGGAAGCCTCACTTTGCGCTCCACGAGCCTGCATCCATGGAAATGACCAATTCATGCGTAGCAGCTGGGCCTGCCCTAGACTGCTTTGACACACATGTGGGCCAAGATTTTGAGAAAACCGAAGCATCCAATTGCCTAGTTTTTGGCTATCGAGAGAGTATTTAGGGTCGTGCCATAGACTCCCGAAGATTGAGTGAGTCAGTTTCCACCGTCACCCGCAACACACCCATGATTGGAGACTCCAAGGGCTGTACTGATGGATCAAAAACCGCCATCAATATTAAAGATGTGTTTGGATTATGCACAAAATTGCCTGACCAAAATATCGTCAAAAAAAAAAAGTTGGCTGACATTGGCTGACTCGATAGTGGAACATTGTCAGTTTGCTCCAGTGTTAAAGCACACGCAGGTTTGTAGGTCGTCCTGGACGCATGGTAGACTACTAGACTTCTGTATGATTTTTTTTTTTGAAGGACTGTATGAAATTACTCCCAAACTCTTTCATAAGAGACTCCTTTCATAATGTGTTCAAATGCTCCCAAACTCTTTCGTTTCTTGTTTGTTTAACTTTTGCTAGTAGGTTTGTTCCTCGGAGTACTTGTTTCCAACCTTCTCACGAAGTCTCGAGCCGCACCCTACACCGAGCCATGTCAGTCCTTACCTTGGGCGCCGCCGCTAGCTGGCCGGAGGCCGTCGTCCAGGGCCTCCTCTTCATCCTCGCCGCGGGCATGCTCGTCGCCCTGCACTCCCTCCCCCGTCGCGTTGCTCACCGCCTCCGACGCAGGGCCGGCAGCTCCTCCGCCGCGCAGTCGCGCCGGCACTTCGCGCTGGGCGCCCAGCTCCTCGCCCGCGCGCGTGCCGCCGCGCCCAAGCCGCCGGGCCCGCTTGCCCGCGCGGCCGTCGCAGAGGCGGACCGCGCCATCGCGCTCGACCCCCGCGACGCCGCGCCGCTGATCCTCAAGGCCCTCGCGCTCGACCTCCAGGGCCACCGCCTCCCCGCGCTGCGCACCCTCGACGCCGCCCTCGCGCCGCCGCTCGCGCGCTCCCTTGAGCCGAGGGAGCGCGGGGACGCTCTCGCCAAGCGCGCCGAGCTCGCGCTAGCGCTCAACCGCCGCCGCCGCCTCGACCAGGCCGCCGCGGATCTGGCCGAGGCAGTCCGCCTTAGCCCCAAGAACCCCCGCGCTCATGCTCTACTTGGTGAGTGCTACGAGAGGAAGGGCCTCACTGCCGAAGCCAGGAGGTCCTTCAAGACCGCCGCGTCCCTTGACCCATCTCTGGCTACTGCGCGCGACGGCCTCCATCGGACAGGCGGGGGCAGCGACGGCAACGAGAGTGATTGATGTAAGCAAACTTGCCTTGATTCTTATCATCAACTTGTTAATTGCAAAGTATGCAGTATAGATTAAAGATCACAGGCTCCACAAACGCAAAGAGAGCAAAATAAAAACTTGATTAGGTACTACAAATTATTGATTTTGTGCATTATGTAAGCGAAATTGGTTAGAGCACTGGGCACTGAAATAGTGAAATGTTGCAAATGTTTCCCTCTTTTCAGGACCTGTTGTTGGGCAAGCATTTGTAACTGTTGTTGTATATTTTGCGGTGGAATGAACGATCCCCTTTAAGACAAAAAAATGGTAAATGTTTCATGTATAATGCTGTGTGGCTTTGCTGTAGTTGCTTACCTTGAAGATATGTTACTTACTTATGGTCCACTGTTGCTGATTAACTGAATATGCTATTTTATTACAATGGAGATATGAATTATGAGTTTAACGACTACGCTGTCTATCAGTTGAGCTCAAGCATGCTCTATCAGGATATCATGCTCCCCCCTACCCACGCAGAATGCTGTCCAGGCTCGTGGATTCTATAGACTAAACTCTGGATACTTGCAAAACTAGACTTATTTGCTCCTGATATGTGCTAATTCTGTTCTTTAAAAGTTATTTTTGGGTTAGTTTGGCACTCCACATAGAGATGCTTCGCAACAATCAACAAGTTTGTTGCAGTCATAGAACATCCTTGGACCCTAATTTAGATGCACTGCGAAAAAATAGATACACATGCCAGTATCATTATAAGGTATTTATACATGTTTTGACATTTTTGAACATTTGACTAGCTCAATACAAATTCCATTGTTAGTGAAACAGCATATCCATGGAAGAGAAAATGGATATAAATTCATTAGAAGGGAAGAAATGCAAATAACAGCAACACTACAACACCTGAAGCAAAAATTCATGACTTGAATCTTGACTATGCTGTCTATCGGTTGAGCTCAATAACATGCCCTATCAGGCCAGAGGAGGACCCAGGAATTTGTAGAATCCTAGGCACGCTGCAAGGTAACTAATTTTTTTTCTCATGAAGAGTAAGAATTGTATGGAGCAAATAACGTCTTAACAATAGTTTGAATACATTCTCGAAAAAAAAAACAGTAGCTTGAATCCGAATACACGAATGCAATACATTACACGTTCACAGCACATTCCAATGTTCACAAGTTCACAACACATTTGAATATTCACAAGGTGACAACACATTCAATTATTTTGAAGCGTTATGGCCCAGGACCAATATTTTGAAGCCCACCAGGCCACCACGCCATCCAGATTTTGCCCCAGCTCATTCCAGATTTTCTAGCTTGATTTGTCCTTGTGCAACAGGCAATCGATGGTGAAGCCCAGGCAAGAGCCGGGTGGTAGGGGTGTTGTGTCCGCCCGTGTACCAGGCTATCACTCTCTCCCCCTCCCTTGCAGAATGCTGTCCAGGCTCTTGGACTCTATAGTCGATGACTACTTGCAAAATCAGACTTATTTGCTCTTGATATGCATTAATTCGGTTCTTTCAAAAGTTATTTTTGGGTTAGTTTGACATGCCACATTTCCACATAAAGATGCTTTGCAACAACCAACCAGTTTGTTGCAGTCATAGAAAATTGTTATAGAACCTATTTAGATGCACTGCAAAAAAACATATGGACATGCAACATTTGAAAGCATTTGACTAGCTCATAGACATTTCATTGCTAGTGAAACAACATAGCCATGAAAGAAAAAATGGATAAAAATAATCAGAAGGAAACAAATGCAAATAACACCACACTCCAATGCCTGAAACTCTATAGGATAAGCAAGTACTATAGTACTGTACTGAATAATGGTGTAACTCTGTAACAAAGCGAGGAAGGCTGAAATTATAACTTCATACAAGCGGACAGATATAACCCATTCTAATTGAAAAGCATCAGTGGCATGGAACCTATGGGTATCACAGCTGCATCTATATGAATCCATCAGTAGTAAAAAGTAAAAAACCAGAGCCACCAGTTGAAGCTTTTCAATTCTGAAGTTGTAAATATTTGTGACACTGTAATTTACATGAAACACCATAGCAATTGCATTATTAAGCCTGAGTATATTGAGTTATTGACATGTTTCACTGAGGTGTGAAAATTATGAGGATGATCATTTGGATATCACTATATTTAATTCGGTATATGACTGGGGCATGTCGATCTTTTATTTATATACACCCCTGGCCTCCTCCACAGTCTTTGGATAGTATCAGCAGAAAATGAATTTCCCAAGTGAAGCATTAACTTGGATTAGTTGTGGTATCAGACTTCTTATTTGAAAATTTTGGCCTGTGCTATTTATGGTTGTTGTGATATGTTATGTTCTATATAATGGTATATTTTCCTTGTTAGAGCTCAGACAATAATATGTTTCTCATGTATAATAGTTGAAAGATGTCTCTGCAACACAGTTACTCAACCCTTCTCTGCAATTACATTTCTAGGGCAAAACAGAGTCAACTGTATATATTTGAGGCTTGCCTTCTTGGTAGTAATGGTTGCGTTTAAGTGTTTCTTTGGTAGATAATGAAGTGTTCATTTCTCTTCATATTATCTGTCCCATTGCATGGGCATTGCCCTTTGATCCTAGTATCCTACTCACATCTATGTTGACATGTTCACATTTTCATTTATCTTATGAAGATGGAAGAGATCACATGTATGAGCTATGTGCCCCTCTTTGCCCTCCTGTGGGAATAGTTCTCCGTCGTAGGTTGCCCCTTGTTTGCACCTTTTCCTCTTGAGTCTAGAAGCATGCCTTGATTTGGAATCTTTGGTCAGTTAGACTGTCAAGTAGAGATGCAAGTGGGACCCCACCAATGTCCCACTTATAGTTTGTTTTGTGTTTTAACTAGAAATCACAAAATGAATTATAATTGGAATTTTGGTAAGATCCCACTTGACTACAGGGATTATATTTCGTTGTTACTGCCTTACTGGTGATGTTTATACGTGCAATGCAGGTCAGAAAGTGCATTCATCTCCTTACTACCACGGGTGATCTCTGTACTGCTAACATGTCAGCCAGTGCAGGAAAGTCACTCTTTGAAGCTGAGTGATAGTCAGAGGTGGATTGTCAGGTCTTGCTCCTGTGTAGCACAACAAACGGCCAGTACTTTGCCACCTTGCCTTATTTAATTAAGCCTTAAGATAATAGCTTGTCATGATTGTACTGAACAACTAAACGCTTGAGCCTGTCTCTGCTTATAAAGAGGCAGGTGGGGAGGATGGGAGGATCAAGCAATTATCAAATATTTCCATTGTTCTTTACTTTTCCTGCAAGTAGAACTAGGATGAGCCACGAGCTCGCTATCTCTTCCTCTAACCCCTGCTCCTTCTCCGTCATGGTCACCGCAAGACCTGACAAGTGGTATCAGTAGCAGCTGGTCCTCGGACCACCGCACCGGCGGCGGCTAATCCCTCCCTCCCTTTCCCTCATCACTTCCCCGAGATCCAGATCCCATCAGGATTTGGGGAGGAATCCTACACCAACAACCGCCACCATGTCTGCCCGTTCAAGATCAACGTCGCGCGACAGCCGCCGCGCCGGCCCCGTCGTCCGCTCCGCCTCCTCCACCGACGCCGAACTAGCAGCCCTGCGCGCCCAGCAGCGCGCGGAACGCGACGCCCGTTCCGTGGGCCGCCGTCTTCGGCAACACCGAGAGGCCACCTCGGCCTCTCTCAACGTGATGCGGACCCGGATGGAGTCCATGGCGATGATGCAATCGCAGATCTCTTCGATGATGTCAAGGATGCAAACCAGCATCGATCGTCTCGCTCCGGAGGAAGGTAACACCACTTCTGCCCTTCCTGCTGTTTACGTTCAGGTTCCCACAATCAGCAGATCCTTCACCACACCCCCTCCACGCTCAAACACCACCCTTTCCCCCATCCCAGAAGTAACCACTCCATTCCCCACTCCTCAAACATCACAAGCACCACCTTTTCCGCCATCTCTGGGCACACTGGCACCGGAGCAGCTTCCACACCAACCATGCACGCAACATGCTCGACGAAATGACCCTTCCTACACTTACACACCACCCATCATCACAACCATGGCTGCGTCAACATCACAGCGTCAGCTCAACCAATACACAACTCCACTTACCCAACCCCAGTATTACCAGTCGGTAGACCGAGCAAAACCACACCTTTACCACGGCACCACCTCGAGCAGCAACAATTCCGCCCAAACCAGCCACCATATGACCCACCATATACCCAACCATTCCAACGAACAACAATACCAACACTCCTATCAACCACAACACCACAACTCTTCCTATGCAGTCACAACTACAAACAACCAAAACCACCAACGACAGACCTATCAAAGATACTATCCCAACCCAGGAACCATCCCACCCACGATACACAACGAGACAGCCGGCCAATACCACATACTCCAACAACACTACCTACCCAACCGAACCACAACTCCGCACACCCCATGTCGAGCTCCCTACCTTCCATGGAGAGAACCCAAGAGCGTGGATATTAGAGGCGAGAGGACATTTTCGGATTAGTGGGAATCACAGGGCGAGCTGCGTGTCGGATGGGGATTGGCACATGTAAGAGGACAAGCAAAGACTTGGTTAAGCGATTCCGCCTGGACTTACGAGCGGATATCATGGGCGAGTTATGTCAAGTTCCGATCGAGAGATTCCCGGATACGGTTACAATTGACCCAATGGAACAGTTACAACATCTCAAGCAAACCACTACCGTAGACAGACTACATCAATGCTTATGAGTCCTGGATGCGAGGTTATGAAAAGAGGCGGATCATATTTACCTCAAGACTTCTTTGTGGACAGATTTCGAGTGGCTTGCAAGATAACATCAAACACACAAGTGCAATGTCGAAACCGGACACTCTACTTTCAGCCCTACCTGGTTTGCCAGACAGTATGAGAAGGCCTCAAATTCTAATGCCTTGGTAACTCGTAGACCACTGCCAGCCATTCCAGTTCAACAACAAGCTGTAAGAGCTGCTCCTCCTAGAGATGCCAACAATCGCCCTAATAATGGAAGACAGCGCACTCCTCGCAAATGTTGGTACTGTCCTGAAAACTGGGTGCCAGGACACCGCTGTCCTAACATGCAAAAGGCGTTAAATGTCCTCATTATGCAAGGAAATTCTGATGATGAAGAGGAAGAAATACACCAAATGTTATTGCAAGATACTCCTGTAGCGGTTGAAAGACTGAAGCCGGAAAATGCTGAAGCTACAGTTCAAGCAACGAGCGAGCTCCTGCTATAGCAAAACCGGCAGAGGCCTTAATGCATATATCAGCAGCAGCCTATACGGGCGCTACTAGTGAGTCAACAATTTCCTTGCTCATTTCGCTGTCAGGAGTTCCAGCAGTTGCCCTTGCAGATACAGGGAGTACAAATACCTTCCTAGATCGCCAATTTGCCATGGATCACAACATTCCCATGTCCCCTGCCCCAGCCAGGCGTGTCGAGTAGCGAGGAGGAGGAGAATTAGTCTCACAAGCGATTGCTTACAACCACCGAGTTCTTGATAGAGGGAAACATATTCTCTCGCTGATTTCCGCATTCTAGAACTCAATGGCTCAGATGCAATATTGGGAGTGAATTGGTTTAAACTGCATAATCCAGTAACCTTTGATTTTGTCGATCGGTCTCTAACTATTGGACATGAAGGCACCACTTATACCTTCCAGGATCATGTGCTACCTAAGAATAACTTCGTCATCACACCAATGGAATGCTCCAAGCTATTTGCCGAACAAGCTCAAGGGTACATTCTCGTACAACATCCAAGATGTCCAGGCAACACTCTCGGAACTTGAAAACACGAGTCCCACCTCGCCGAATTCCAAGATATCCTCCAGGCCTTTGCAGATGTGTTTGCAGAACCAGAGGGACTGCCACCTCACCGCTCCTCTGACCACACCATTCCATTACTTCCTGGATCCAAGCCTCCAAACATACGGCCATATCGCATGTCCCATACCCAGAAGAACACAATTGAAACAATCATTCGACAAATGCTCAAAAACAAGGAAATACAACCAAGCAATAGTCCTTTCTCTTCACCTGTAATATTGGTCAAAAAGAAAGACAAAAGTCGGCGATTGTGTGTGGATTTCCGGGGGTTAAATGAGCTCACAATAAAGAATAAGTTTCCAATCCCTGTCATCGAAGACTTGTTAGATGAGCTGCATGGAGCGACAGTGTTCTCGAAACTTGACCTCAGATCAGGGTACCACCAAATTCGAATGAGGGAGGAGGACATTCCCAAAACGGCATTTTCCACCCATCTGGGGCATTATGAATATCGTGTCATGCCTTTTGGCTTGAGTAACGCTCTCGCCACATTCCAAGAGCTCATGAACACAATATTTTCCAAGCACCTGAGAAAATTTGTGCTCGTATTCTTCGATGACATCCTCATCTATAGCAGTGACAGTGAGCAGCACAAACATCACCTTTCCATCGTCCTGCAGATACTACGTGATCATCAACTCAAAGCCAAGCTACAGAAGTGTACTTTTGGACAAGCTTCAGTTGAATACTTGGGTCATATCATATCTGGTCAAGGTGTAGCTACTGATCCGACCAAGATAAAGGACATCATGGAATGGAAAACACCAACTACTGTCAAGAAACTAAGGGGTTTTCTAGGGTTGACGGGTTATTACAGGAGATTCATTAAGGGATATGCCATGGTATGCCAACCCCTCTACCAAGCTCTGAAAAAAGACCAGTTTCAGTGGGGACAAGCTCAAGAAGCAGCATTTAACCAACTGAAGCAAATCATGTCTACACCACCATTGCTTCGACTACCTGATTTCTCCATTCCATTCACCTTGGAGACCGATGCTTGTGCTATCTGGATTGGGTGCAGTACTCATGCAAGAAGGGAGGCCATTAGCATTTTACGACCCAGTGCTTAGGACAAAAAGCCAGTGCACAATCAATTTATGAAAAGGAAGCACTAGCCATATTGCATGCTCTTAAAAAATGGCGCCACTACTTCCTAGGTAACAAGATACTCATCAAAACAGATCAGCAAGCCTTGAAGTACTTGGGCAGTCAAAGATTATTAGAAGGCATCCAACATAAACTCATGCTCAAATTGCTCGGAGTTCGATTACAGAATAGAGTATAAGAAGGGCAAAGAAAATACAGTTGCTGACGCCCTTTCTCGACAGTTTCAAGATGATGACACTCCAGAAAAACGCCAGATTGCCTTGGCCACAATGGATTGCCTGCCAGTTTCTGCTGCTGTACCAAAATGGCTCACAGAGGTCCATGACTCTTATGCCAATGATCCGCACTGCATCAAACTGATCCAGGAGCTAACACTAGATGCTGCAAGTCACTCCAACTATACACTTCAAGATGGTGTTCTTCGGCATAAAGGAAAAATATACATTGGGTCATCCACATCTCTCAGGGATAAGGTATTTCACACCTTCCACTCATCAATATTTGGCGGCCATTCTGGAGTTAAGGTAACATTGCATAAATTGCAACAAGCTTTCTATTGGCCCAAACTCCCACACTACACAGCTGAACAAGTAGCTGCCTGTCCTGTATGTCAAATTTCTAAAACAGAGAAAGTACCATACCCGGGACTGCTAAATCCACTTCCCATTCCACGAGCAAAAGTGGACGGATATCGACATGGACTTCGTGGAGGGCTTACCAAAATCCATGGGCAAGGATGTTATCTTGGTAGTCGTGGATAGACTAACTAAATATGCCCACTTCATTCCATTATCACATCCTTATACGAGTTCAATCTATAGCTGACCTTTTCATGGCAAACATCATCAAACTACATGGGCCACCGACTTCTATAGTCAGTGATCGAGATGTTATCTTCACTAGCAAGCTGTGGAAAGATATCTTCTCCTCATTCAACATACAGCTCAACTACAGTACAGCACATCACCCAGAGTCAGATGGACAAACGGAGAGGGTTAACCAGTGCCTCGAGCAATACTTGAGATGTATGGCATTTCAACAACCAAAAAAATGGTGCCACTGGTTGCCAGCTGCAGAATGGTGGTACAATTGTTCCCATCACACTACAATCAACATGTCACCCTTCCAAGCGTTGTATGAATATCCACCTCCTCTTCTGCAGCAAATTCCAGTACCTCTCTCTACAGGCGAAAACAACACTGTCACACAAGAAGAAAAGGAGAACATGTTAGCCCTCCTCCACAGAAACCTGGCAAAGGCTCAACAAAGGATGAAAAAATATGCTGAGGCTCATCGCATCGAAAGATCCTTCAATGTGGGCGATTTCGTCTATCTGAAGATGCAACCGTTCAAGGAAAGAGCACTGGGACGCGAAAATGCACCAAAATTGACATCCAAGTGGTATGGGCCATTTCGAGTTCTCCAAAAAGTTGGCACGTGCTCTTACAGGATACTCCTGCCGGAATCAGCAAAAATCCATGATGTATTCCATGTGAATCAGTTAAAAAAACACATTGGCACTCAAGCTATCCCCAATGACAAGCTACCACTGGTTACGGCAGAGGGCAAGATCAAGATAGCACCAGTCAAACTTCTCCAGCGTCGCCAGGTACCAAGACGGGCTACTGATGGTGACTATGACATTCCTGTACCTCAGTGGTTGATACAATGGGAGACAATGACTAAAGAAGAGGCCACCTGGGAGGATGCATCCTTCATGCAACAAGCATTTCCAGATTTCAAGCCTTGAAGTCTTGCCTCAAGGGGAAGGCTCTGTCAGGTCTTGCTCCTGTGTAGCACAACAAACGGCCAGTACTTTGCCACCTTGCCTTATTTAATTAGCCTTAAGATAATAGCTTGTCATGATTGTACTGAACAACTAAACGCTTGAGCCTGTCTCTGCTTATAAAGAGGCAGGTGGGGAGGATGGGAGGATCAAGCAATTATCAAATATTTCCATTGTTCTTTACTTTTCCTGCAAGTAGAACTAGGATGAGCCACGAGCTCGCTATCTCTTCCTCTAACCCCTGCTCCTTCTCCGTCATGGTCACCGCAAGACCTGACATGGATCAAATGAGGGCATCAGGATTCATCTCAACATGCAAGGTGCCCACCTCATGGACCAATCCTACCTTACCACCTAAGCAAATCTGCCACCTAATGCAAATGATTTGTTTTCCTTTGTTGCTCTTTCTGTTCATCTCCTCCACTGATGCAACAAATCAAAAAAACGATTTATCTCTGCTTTTTCATCTTCTCCAAACAAGAGTAACCGATGCGACGATTGGCCTTTATAACAGCTGATCTCGATTTCGCTAGGGATCTACTCACATGCCCATCTCATACACCCTCCACTGATTCGCCTTGAAATTCCGTCTGCTCCAATCAACTGATTCGTCTCTAATCATGCCAGCGCAATCGCTGGAGGCAAGACGCCTCTTCTCCTCCTTAGCTACTAGGTTGTGCAGCGTCTGCTCTCCCGCTCCTCTCCTTGCCATCCAACATATCTTCCATCACAAGCTCTGGTTACGGTTCAGGTGGAAGTCTGATCGCAGGTCGACACTGACAGCGGCCGGCTCTAAATGCCGTCTGCTGTTGTGTGCCTGGGGCCTCTGTGTGCGCCTTTTATTAATTTATGCGGATGTCAACACCTGACTTTGGCTTCAGATCAAAATCAAAGTTCAGGTTTTCTAGCAAAAACAAATGAACCTTCGGATAGATTGGTTTCTGCAGTTTCGATTGGTCATTTTTTGGGCTAATATATGCATGTGTTCCTTTCATTTGGTAGTTCTCTAAAAGCGGGAAGCTGCCTTTTCATTTAATCTGTTTTAGCCTGACTGCTATTTCTCAGGTTCCATTAAACGTAATATTAAGCAAAGAGATGGATTACTAATTTATTCTTTTGTGCTGAAACTATATGCTATCGGTGTTCAAAAAAGCAGCATCTCGGACTTCCCTCAGTGAGCTTTTCAGGGTTGTTAGATGACGGGTGTGTGTCAGTTTTAGTCTACATATCATGTTGATATAAGCAAGTTTTTTTTGGGTTTCAAAAAGAAAAGAAAAAAAGGTATAACCAGGTTTTTTCATTTGAAATGATATAAGCATGCTCTTGTTTTTAGAATGATTTTTAGGTTTTGGCTCTGGAAGAATCTGCCAGTGAATTGTTGTAATGCTTTATGAATGAAGCAACAAATAAACACAAAAGCAGAGTTGCCATAATCCGTTCACATTAAGTATTCATATTTTAGAGGCATGGGAGATCTTGATGGCTTGATTTGTTGTATGGAGGAAACTCACATTGGAAACTACCATACTGTATCCACTTCTCTCTGCTATTATTTTTTTAAAGCGCATACTCATCGAGATTTCAGCAGATATAAATTTGATTTGTGTGAATATTCATCACGGGGTGGCAAATGCTAGTATTGTTTATCGGGAATCTAAATATAAATGACACGCTTGAGAGTATCATAAGCGGAAGTCATAGTCAGTCTCTGCTATACATCAATGTTTATGGATGTTACTTCACTTAGTCGTTTTTATCTTGCAATATATATGGAAAAGATTAATCTGTCCATAAAAATTGAAATACATATTTGCATCATCCAGTGAATTATTGTTACAAAATTTCTCTATATATCCACCATGAGTGTATTTGAATTCCAATTTTAGAAGTTCGCAAATTTTTGCTATTGTGCATGCTTCATTTCATGCCGCAAAAATATGAAATATGTTCAAATTCTTCACACTCAAATCTCACCAAAACAACAAGCGCTAGGAAGGAATTAAAGAGGAAGAACAATGGAGAGAATTAATAAATGACTTCAAGATCTAGATCC
Source organism: Lolium rigidum (assembly GCF_022539505.1). Classification (NCBI taxonomy): domain Eukaryota; kingdom Viridiplantae; phylum Streptophyta; class Magnoliopsida; order Poales; family Poaceae; genus Lolium; species Lolium rigidum. The sequence continues at coordinate 75,109,248 of NC_061509.1, forward strand.
CAAGAGTTCCTCCTCTTACTTAGATGAGAAATTGATTGGTGGATATTGCAGATCTAGATCCCATCTTCAAATCTCTTAAGAAGATGCAAAAATCCTATGAGAAATGAGAGAGGAAGCAAGCTTTTGAGGTTCACCAATGGAATAGAGGGAGACATAATTGTTGACCTTTCCCCAAGGAGGAAAGAAATGTTATTTATGGTCCAAGGAAAAAAACTAGCGATGCAATCGGACAGTAAGTTCAGCGGTGCCGGTTTACATGTCGGATGGTCCGGTGCAAAGACCAGCGAACTGGAATGCTCGCCGAAGCAGCAACCAACACACAAGGCTGGACCGACACGCCGGTTTCCTCGCCGGTTTGAATCAGGCGAAGCGGAACCAGTTCAGCGGTCGCTGGAATAGCGCTCGGTATAGCCTTCGGCATATCCCGGAATATTTTGGCGGCAGCTAGTTGGTTCCGGCGGTGAGCCCGGTGGCGCCGGTTTGCACGCCAGTTTCGCAGAGGTCCTTCAAATTGGAGTTTTCTTAAAAGAAGTTAAGCTTTCACATTTTTTCCGAACCCGATTGAGATGAAACTAATTTTGTCGGAAAGATAACAATAAATAGAACACCAACTAAAGTTAAAATATTAGGAATCATCAAAGGATGTTTTTTTCACCTCTCCACACGAAGAATCGGTAAAAACATCCTAGCTCGAAAACACAAGATGCATCCGATTCCGTTTTTCATGAATTTAAGCTTATTGAAAGCTAGAAAAAACTCAAGATTCTCACATAGAGAAACACCAAGAAGCAACAAGAATAACAAAATGCAAAGCGTGCAAAGGATTAAGCTCCCTAAAACGATGCGATCAAGTTACCCAACCGAAATTCCCTCTTGATAGTGCGGATATCTATCCTATAACCTGGTCTTCCAACAACCATCTTGCGGTCGATTAAAGGAAAACCTAGCAAGACCATACCTTTGCCTTGCGCATCCCGCTTGACCTTGATGATTATGCTTTATTTAAGACGGATTGTTTCACTTGATCATTATTGCTTCGTGAAGACACGTATATAATTTTCTCCCCTACACTAATATGGGGTAGTTTATTAAGGCACATCTTCATATGTCCATTATCACCGAATACGTCAAGCTTCAAGCATGATTTTCTCGAAATGCTAATCTGATCTTCTCGAAATGCTAATCTTGAACTTTCCCTTGTCAATCTGGATGACGATCATTACATGATGTCATCTTCTTATGAGCTATACGAGATCTTACTCTTGATGCATACCCATGAAAAGATACTTAATCCACATATTTCACAAAGCATAATTGACAATACTTACCATACCACAAGATCACATGATCCCATGTGGTACAATCTTCATGATTCATGTGTTGACACCTTGAACACAATCTTCACTCTTAGTTTTGGTCAACCTTGTATCTCTCCATGCTCTATCATAATATCTTGATCATCCACTACGTAACGGACGAGGTAGATCATGGCTAAATTGAGTTCCACACAAGAACTCCATCTTCATCTCTTTTTCTTGATCATATCATATTCTTCTCTTCAAATCGATGATCTTGATGCCAATAATCAAGGTATATCTTTATTTTTATGGCATCTACACTCACTGTTCAAAAAATCGGCCGAGATACCGATTTATCGTGAATCGGGTGGTAACCGATAAGATTTCAACATATCGGCCAGTTTATCGCGCCACCGATATTTCGTCCGACTTTCTGCGCGAGAGCCGATATTTCACTCAATTTTCACTCTCATGGCCGATATTTCGGCTGATTGTTAGTGCAATTTCAATGAAATTTGGTATGACAGTCGATATTTTCGTTCTATGGTTTTGTAGAATTATGCATTAGCTCAAATTATCCATTATTTGATTCAAATGCAAGGAATCAAGGTAATACTTTTGTGCAATGCTCCAATATTATTTTTTGCATAGAAAATTATAGAAAATTTAGTGTAAAAAATTCGGATTTACAAAAAAATAAGCCGATAATTGGTTGACCGATAAAATTGGTTAATCGGACGGTAAGCGATTAATCTTCATTTTAAGGCTGACCGATAAGTTAAGATCAACGTTCAAAAAAGCGTACGCTTAGTCGCGCTTAAGCGCAAAAGCGAGCGTAGCGGTGGCTTACCGCTTCGTTTCAGCCCTGAGCGTGCGGGTAAGCGCTAAGCGCGATTAGGCAGCACTGAGCGGCGATTAGGCGCGCGGAAGCGAGGCAAATCGGAGAAAAGCGCGCCGCTGAGCGTCCATGCTCGTCGGGCGGCAAACGAAAAATTGGGGCGGTTGGTGGGAGGGAAAATGGCCAGATAGGGTTCCCTGGCACCCAAATCGACTACCCAAATCGACCATTCCCGCACATAGTCGAGAGAGAGAGAGGTGGCGCACCTGGATGGATCTATTCCGCCGATGAAGCTCCTTCGTCGCCGGTGAAGCCTCTGCTCTTCAGGCCGCTGGATGTCGTCTCTCCTTCTCCCAGCAGGCAGCAGCCTTCGTGTCCCCTTCGTCCCCTCTCTGTCCAGGCGACCAGAGCCCCAGACCGAGCTTGACCTGCTCGACGCCGGCCGCCGCCCGTCGCAAATCCCTTTTTTCTTTTCTCATCTCGTTTTGGGCTACGTGTGTTGCTACCGGTTGCTGTTGGGCTGTTGTTGTTGGGCTGTTGCTGCTGGGCTAAGTTAGATTAGGCTCTAGATGCGTTGCTGGCTGTTGCTGTTAGGCCAGTTGCTGCTGGATGTTGCTCAAGACGTTGCTGGTTAGCACTAGATACATGCTTATGGTACAAAATGAATATTATGGTCTTGTGTATGCCCAATTTGTCTTCCCTGCTCCTGGCCGTATGCTTTTACCCTGTACGCTTAAGCAGCGCTTAAGCTCGCTTAAGCAGCAGTTCCTCTAGGCGGAGCCTCACCGCTCGCTTAGCGCTCAGCGCTTTTTTGAACCTTGGTTAAGATTAACGATTTTTTGAACATTGTCTACACTTGAATCCAACACATCGATCCCAATGAGCAACATCGCCATCTTTACCCTCCCATTTCCGTAGTTTGCCGTCCCTCTCAAGACCATCTCTGAGTGGAGCCTCCTGCCACACTACTCACGCAGACTCAACGAGAAGGTGGCCGGGCAAGGCGGCCGTCGGGTTTGTTCGGTGACGGGCCGCCACTTTTACAATACACATTTTAAAGCATCCGCTAGAGTTGGTCTTAGCACAACAAAGTAATCATATTACACATGTTTGCAATTGTTCCTTGATAGTTACCACCTCTTTGGATTGGCAATTTTACCATTGTCGTTATGTCGTGGCAATTTGGCTACCAAAATTTTCAACTCTACTTTGTTCTGTGGTCGAAAGGGATCTAGCTGCAACTTGACAGGAAAGAAGATGTAAAGAGAAAAATAAACAAGTTAAAGACAGAAGAGCCCATATTCCAAATGAAGAATTTGAAACTAGAGAAGGTTCCTTAAAATTCTCAAGAAATAAATATGGGTGTGCCTATGTCTCAGTTGAGTGAGATTTTCTTAAGTCTCATCAACTCAGAAAACTGCAACTACAATTCAAAGAAAAGTGCAACTCGGTTCAGTTGCACATTTCGATGTGTTAATGGAATCAGTTCACAGTGTAACGCCCGTTGACATGCGCTCCCGCGACGCAATAGGCGACGCGGGCGCCCCGCCCGTCGCTGCTCCGGCGGCCGGCGGCCAGAGCCCCGACCCAGCCACAGCCCCCGCCACCTCCGCCTCGCCCTGCCAAAGCCCCCAGCTCCCCGCTCCTCCCACGGCTGCTCCACCTGGCGGCGGCCCCTCGGAAGGCCCGCTCCCTGCGGTCGGCGGTGCCGCAACCATCAGCCGCGTCCGCTCTCGTCGCTGCGTAGTGCCAGGTGAGGTGTTCCAAGGTTTCATCCTCTCCCGTTTCGCCTCCCTGATCTCCTTCTCCCCGCGTTTCCCCTCGATCTTGGGGGAGATCTGGGTGACTCCGCCCTTCATCTCGCCTTGTTTTTCAGTGACCTCCATGGGTGAGATCCTTTCCTTCTTCCTCTGTGGTCCCGACTGTAAGGGTACATTGCCCCTATGTGTGGTTTTGGTAATTAATGACAACCCCTATGGACTAATGTTTTCATTGAGTTTATATGAAGGAATATTCCATAGGTACTACTTGCTCTCCATGTGTTGGATTCAAGTATGGATGCCATGAAGATAAAGATGTGAT
>NC_061509.1:75113565-75144104 GCF_022539505.1 Lolium rigidum
AATCTCTTTACTTTGTTTTTGTCTTGCTTTATTTTATTTACTACTTTGTTTGCTGCACTAAATCAAAATACAAAAAAATTAGTTGCTAGTTTTACTTTATTTGCTATCTTGTTTTCTATATCAAAAACACAAAAAAAATTAGTTTACTTGCATTTACTTTATCTAGTTCACTTTATTTACTATCGCTAAAATGAGTAATCCTGAAGTTGAAGTTCGTTCATTTAAGCAACAAGGGGGAGAATGTTTAAAAGATGCTTGGTATAGAATTAGTGATGCCCATAATAGGTGCACTAAGAAACACTCCACCACTATCCTACTCAGGAATTTTTATGTTGGTATCTCTAGCTCGGAATAGATATGTTCTTGATTGTCTCGCGGGAGGTAACTTCCTAGGTGCTCCCGCTTTAGAAGCTAGTTGCATTATTGAGAGTTTATTTGGAACACCACCTGTTAATGAAACTAAAAGTGAAACCTCCCTTGAGGATGTTATGAAAAAATTGGAAACCATAGAGAAAAATTGTAGCATTGAAACTAAAATGAAAATATTATTGGATAATACTGATAAACTTGATAAAATCCTAGGAGGAATTAATGAAAGAATTGCTACTCTAGAAACTTGTGCTATCCATGATAATCAAACCCATAGAATTGGTAAACTTGAAGAAGCTATGAGAAAATTGGGTTCAACTTTTTCTTCTCTTAAATTTAATGAGAAAGCTTATGTGGGTAAGGAGCAAAAATTCATGTATGTCTCTAAGGTGCCTAAACCAAAGAATTACTATAGGCCTAAAATTGATAAAACTCCCAACACCGCTGGTAATGATGTTGATGCTTCATCTCTCGATGTTACTTGATACACACTTTCTGCGCCTAGCTGAAAGGCGTTAAAGAAAAGCGCTTATGGGAGACAACCCATGTTTTTACCTACAGTACTTTGTTTTTATTTTGTGTCTTGGAAGTTGTTTACTACTGTAGCAACCTCTCCTTATCTTAGTTTTGAGTTTTGTTGTGCCAAGTTAAGCCGTTGATAGAAAAGTAAGTACTAGATTTGGATTACTGCGCAGTTCCAGATTTCTTTGCTGTCACGAATCTGAGCCCACTGCCCTGCAGGAAGCTCAGAAAATTATGCCAATTTACGTGCATGATCCTCAGATATTTACGCAACTTTCATTCAATTTGAGCATTTTCATTTGAGCAAGTCTGGTGCCATTTTAAAATTCGTCAATACGAACTGTTCTGTTTTGACAGATTCTGCCTTTTATTTCGCATTGCCTCTTTCGCTATGTTGGATGAATTTCTTTGATCCACTAATGTCCAGTAGCATTATGCAATGTCCAGAAGTGTTAAGAATGATTGTGTCACCTCTGAATATGTCAATTTATATTGTGCACTAACCCTCTAATGAGTTGTTTCGAGTTTGGTGTGGAGGAAGTTTTCAAGGATCAAGAGAGGAGCATGATGCAACATGATCAAGGAGAGTGAAAGCTCTAAGCTTGGGGATGCACCCGGTGGTTCACCCCTGCATATATCAAGAAGACTCAAGCGTCTAAGCTTGGGGATGCCCAAGGCATCCCCTTCTTCATCAACAAATTATCGAGTTCCTCCCCGAAACTACATTTTTATTCGGCCACATCTTATGTGCTTTTTCTTGGAGCGTCGGTTTGTTTTTGTTTTTGTTTTGTTTGAATAAAATGGATCCTAGCATTCACTTTATGGGAAAGATACACACTCCGCTGTAGCATATGGACAAATATGTCCTTGGTTTCTACTCATAGTATTCATGGCGAAGTTTCTCCTTCGTTAAATTGTTATATGGTTGGAATTGGAAAATGATACATGTAGTAATTGCTATAATGTCTTGGGTAATGTGATACTTGGCAATTGTTGTGCTCATGTTTAAGCTCTTGCATCATATGCTTTGCACCCATTAATGAAGAAATACATAGAGCATGCTAAAATTTGGTTTGCATAATTGGTTTCTCTAAGGTCTAGATAATTTCTAGTTTTGAGTTTGAACAACAAGGAAGACGGTGTAGAGTCTTATAATACTTTCAATATGTCTTTTATGTGAGTTTTGCTGCACCGGTTCATCCTTGTGTTTGTTTCTAACAAGCCTTGCTAGCCTAAACCTTGTATCGAGAGGGAATACTTCTCATGCATCCAAAATACTTGAGCCAACCACTATGCCATTTGTGTCCACCATACCTACCTATACTACATGGTATTTTCCCGCCATTCCAAAGTAAATTGCTTGAGTGCTACCTTTAAAATTCCATCATTCACCTTTGCAATATATAGCTCATGGGACAAATAGCTTAAAAACTATTGTGGTATTGAATATGTAATTATGTACTTTATCTCTTATTAAGTTGCTTGTTGTGCGATAACCATGTTTATCGGGGAACGCCATCAACTCATTGTTGAATTTCATGTGAGTTGCTATGCATGTTCGTCTTGTCTCGAAGTAAGGGCGATCTACACTGAGTTGAATGGTTTGAGCATGCATATTGTGAGAGAAGAACATTGGGCCGTTAACTAAAGCCATGTTCCATGGTGGAAGTTTCAGCTTTTGGACAAACATCCTCAAATCTCTAATGAGAAAAGAATTAATTGTTGTTGAATGCTTAAAGCATTAAAAGAGGAGTCCATTATCTGTTGTCTATGTTGTCCCGGTATGGATGTCTAAGTTGAGAATAATCAAAAGCGAGAAATCCAAATGCGAGCTTTCTCCTTAGACCTTTGTACAAGCGGCATAGAGGTACCCCTTTGTGATACTTGGTTAAAGCATATGTATTGCGGTGATAATCCAGGTAGTCCAAGCTAATTAGGACAAGGTGCGAGCACTATTAGTACACTATGCATGAGGCTTGCAACTTATAAGATATAATTTACATGATGCATATGCTTTATTACTACCGTTGACAAAATTGTTTCATGTTTTCAAAATCAAAGCTCTAGCACAAATATAGCAATCGATGCTTTTCCTCTATGAGGACCATTCTTTTACTTTCAATGTTGAGTCAGTTCACCTATTTCTATCCACCTCAAGAAGCAAACACTTGTGTGAACTGTGCATTGATTCCTACATATTCGCTTATTGCACTTATTATATTACTCTATGTTGACAATATCCATGAGATATACATGTTACAAGTTGAAAGCAACCGCTGAAACTTAATCTTCTTTTGTGTTGCTTCAATACCTTTACTTTGAATTATTGCTTTATGAGTTAACTCTTATGCAAGACTTATTGATGCTTGTCTTGAAGTGCTATTCATGAAAAGTCTTTGCTTTATGATTCACTTGTTTACTCATGTCATCACCATTGTTTTGATCGCTGCATTCACTTCATATGCTTTACAAATAGTATGATCAAGTTTATGATGGCACGTCACTCCGTAAATTATCTTTGTTATCGTTTTACCTCGCTCGGGACGAGCGTAACTAAGCTTGGGGATGCTGATACGTCTCCAACGTATCGATAATTTCTTGTGTTCCATGCCACATTATTGATGTTATCTACATGTTTTATGCACACTTTATATCATATTCGTGCATTTTCCGGAACTAACCTATTAACAAGATGCCGAAGTGCCGCTGTCGTTGTTCGCTGTTTTTGGTTTCGTAAATCCTAGTAAAGAAATATTCTCGGAATTGGACGAAATAAAAGCCCAGAGGCCTATTTTCTCACGAAGCTTCCGGAAGTCCGAAGGAGAGACGAAGAGGGGCCACGGGGGAGCCAAACCCTAGGCGGCGCGGCCCCCCTGGCCGCGCGGCCCCGTGGTGTGGGCCCCCGTGCCGCCTCTTGACTTGCCCTTCCGCCTACAAATAGCCTCCGTGACGAAACCCCCGCACCGAGAGCCACGATACGGAAAACATTACCGAGACGCCGTCGCCGCCGATCCCATCTCGGGGATCCCGGAGATCGCTCTCCGCACCTCGCCGGAGAGGGGATTCATCTCCCGGAGGACTCTACGCCGCCATGGTCGCCTCCGGTGTGATGTGTGAGTAGTCTACCCCTGGACTATGGGTCCATAGCAGTAGCTAGATGGTTGTCTTCTCCCCATTGTGCTATCATTGTCGGATCTTGTGAGCTGCCTATCATGATCAAGATCATCTATATGTAATTCTATATGTTGCGTTTGTTGGGATCCGATGAATAGAGAATACTTGTTATGTTGATTATCAAAGTTATACATGTGTTGTTTATGATCTTGCATGCTCTCCGTTATTAGTAGATGCTCCGGCCAAGTAGATGCTTTTAACTCCAAGAGGGAGTACTTATGCTCGATAGTGGGTTCATGCCCGCATTGACACTCGGGACAAGGATGTAAAGTTCTAAGGTTGTGTTGTGTCGTTGCCACTAGGGATAAAACATTGATGCTATGTCTAAGGATGTAGTTGTTGATTACATTACGCACCATACTTAATGCAATTGTCTGTTGCTTTGCAACTTAATACTGGAGGGGGTTCGGACGATAACCTGAAGGTGGACTTTTTAGGCATAGATGCAGTTGGATGGAGGTCTATGTACTTTGTCGTAATGCCCAATTAAATCTCACTATACTCATCATGATATGTATGTGCATTGTCATGCTCTCTTTATTTGTCAATTGCCCAACTGTAATTTGTTCACCCAACATGCTGTTCGTCTTATGGGAGAGACACCTCTAGTGAACTGTGGACCCCGGTCCAATTCTCTTTCATCGAAATACAATCTCATCGCAATACTTGTTCTACTCGTTTTCTCGCAAACAATCATCTTCCACACAATACGGTTAATCCTTTGTTACGAAGAAGTCGGTGAGATTGACAACCTCACTCGTTTCGTTGGGGCAAAGTAGTTTGGTTGTGTTGTGCAGGTTCCACGTTGGCGCCGAATCTCCGGTGTTGCGCCGCACTACATCCCGCCGCCATCAACCTTCAACGTGCTTCTTGGCTCCTCCTGGTTCGATAAACCTTGGTTTCTTTCTGAGGGAAAACTTGCTGCTGTGCTCATCATACCTTCCTCTTGGGGTTGCCCAACGAACGTGTGAAATACACGCCATCAGGGCTCGCGTCTGATCACTATCCGCAAGATCCGTGTCTGGCGGCTGCAGGACTCTTATGACAGTGACGGGGAGTACGTGCCTTTCTTCCGCACGCCTCCGCCGCCTCTTTTCCACCGTCGCCACAGCGGGCTGCCGCTTGTTCCGGCGCGGCTCCCTCCTGCTCCCCATGCGGACAACGAGTCGCGTGGTGAGCGTGGTGGAGGCGATCGCGACGATGCCCTTGACGGCCATGCTGCTCTTCTTGCCATGCTGGACAGCGTGGCCAGCTCGCCAGGTGGCTCCCTGCCCTCCCCGCCCCGGTCCTCCTCCTCCTCGGCCTCCCTGACCATCACCTGGTGCTCTGTGGTGGGCTCGGAAGAAGGAGCCGACTCGCTCCGCTCTGGCCCACCCCTCGCCGTCACCAGACGCCATGGCGTGGTGATCACGGAGCTGGACGCCGACTCCGACGCTCCTGCTCTGACCAGCTCTGGTGGCGCTGCGGCCGTGCCTCCTCCTCCTCAGGTCAAAAGGAGCTCCAGGCTGGCTCTCAAGGAGCCCACGCACTACGAGCCCGTCGAAGCCCGTGCCATGAAGCTGCACGGCCTAAAGGACGCGCTGGGAAGCTGCACCGCGGCTCTGCAAAAGCAGGTGCACAAGCACAGCGCCCTGGCCGCGCATGCCAAGCCCCTCCGCAAGCGCGCCGTGGCTGCGCTCGCGGCCTCCATCTGCGCCTCTGCCACATCGGTGCCTGCCGGTGATGATGTGTAGTTCTCCCTGTGTGTGCGACGGCGCCGGAATCATCCTGTCCGCGTCGTGTCTCCCCCTCCCTGTGTTGTGTCCTCTTGATCCGTGTAGGCTTGTCGTGTGTGTGTGTGTGTCGCTGTGTTCTTCCCCTTGTAATCCCCGTGGCCTTCCTGGTGTTCATCGTTTCTATGATTAGTGCGTTTCGTGATCTTACCATCGAGTCCTGGAACACGCAGGGGCTGGGCTGTCTTAAGAAGCGCCCCGTTGTCCGCGACTCGATCTCTTCCGCTAAACCCTCCATTATCTGCGTTCAAGAGACCAAGCTGGCCACCATCGACCGCTACGTTCTCTCTAGTTTCCTCCCTTCCAACCTCTCCTGCTTCGAAACCGTCGACGCCATCGGGAGCTCTGGTGGCATTCTCACAGCTTGGGACGCTGGCCTTTACTCCCTCGTTTCTGCGCACCGCTGCCGTTTCTCGCTCACTCTGACGCTCCAGTCTTCCCTCTCCGACCTCGTTTTTGCCGTTACCAATGTCTACGCGCCCGCAAACCACGCTCTGTCGCCAGAATTCCTGGACGAGTTTGAGAGCCTTGGCCCTCTCTTCCCCATCCCCTGGTTGATCATCGGCGATTTCAATCTCTTGCGTGATCCCTCGGACAAAAATAACGCTAATTTTGACGTCTCCTTGGCCTCCTCCTTCAACGACTCTATCCGTAAGTTAGCCCTCTTCGAGCTTCCCCTGTCGGACCGGTTGTATACTTGGTCCAACAAACGAGACACGCCCGTCCTGGCCCGCCTCGATCGCGCCCTGTTCAACCATGCCTGGAACTTGGCTCTCCCCAATTCCTCTCTCTCCTCCCTCCCACGCCCTACCTCGGATCATTTTCCCCTCATGGTCACGGCCTCCACCTCCATCCCTCGGACGCGTTGTTTTCGTTTCGAAAACGCCTGGCTCAAGGACCCTCTCTTCCTCCAAACTACCCTCCCTGCTTGGCACTCTCCTGCTGCGCGTACGGATGCGGCTGGTGATCTTGCGGCCCGCCTGAAGTCCTTCCGCTCCGCTGCCAAGGTCTGGAAACGCTCCCACCGCTTTAATCCCAAGTTTGAGAATAACTGTGTGTTCTTGATTGACCTCCTGGACCTTTTCGAGGAGACCCGCCCTCTCTCCTTCGACGAGCTCCAGCTCCGTGTCTCCTGCAGGACTACCTTGGAGCGGCTGGTCCTTGCTCGCGCCGCTTACTGGAAACAGCGAGGGAAGTTCCGCGCCATTGTGGAGGGCGACGAGAACTCCAAGTTCTTCCACGCGCGGGCCTCTCAACGCCTCCGACGCAATAACATCCGCGTCCTGGATGTCGCCGGCGTCACGGTCGCCACGCATGAAGCCAAGGCCGCGGCTCTCCACTCCTTATACCTCAACCTGCTTGGCCGCCGCTCCGACGTGCACTGGGACTTCGACGTGCATGAGCTGTATGCTGGTTGCGTGCGTGTCGACGGCGCCGAGCTCGTCCAAGCCTTCTCCTCTGATGAAATTAAAAAGGCCGCCTCGTCCCTGGACTGCTCCAGCGCCCCTGGGCCTGATGGCATTGGGCCCAGCTTCTACCGGGCCGCGTGGGATTCGGTCCGCTCGAGCCTGGAGCGCTTGTTTGAAGATTTCCGTTCCCGCTCAGCCGATCTGGAGAGAATTAACAGGGCTCATGTGGTGCTGCTGCCCAAGGCCGCCGGCGTGCTCGCGCCAAGCGCCTTCCGACCTGTGTCCCTCCAAAACAGCTCCGTCAAGATCCTCTGCAAGGCGCTGACCTTCCGTCTCCAGCGTCAGATCGGCGAGCTCATCGACGCGGATCAAACCGGCTTCCTCGCCGGTCGGAGCATCTCGGAGACTTTCGTCCTCGCCACCGAGCTGGTCCAAACCTGCTACCGCCGGAAAACTCCGGTCGTCGTCCTCAAGCTCGACTTCGCCAAAGCCTTTGACTCTGTGAGTTGGTCCAGTCTTCGGGCGGTGATGCTGGCGCGGGGTTTCCCGGCCACCTGGTGTGACTGGCTCGACGACATCTTCACCTCCTCGCGCTCCGCCGTCCTCCTCAACGGCGTGCCTGGGCGGTGGATTCGGTGCGTCCGTGGGCTTCGCCAAGGGGACCCCCTGTCCCCCTACCTTTTTCTCATCATCGCCGACGTGCTGCAGCGCCTGGTCCGTCGCGACACTGTCCTGCAACATCCGTTGGTGGACGGTGCTGCCTGCCCCGTGCTACAATACGCGGACGACACCCTCCTGATCTTCCGGGCCGACGTTGGCGCGGCGAGGCGCCTCCGCTCGTTGCTTGGACAATTCGAGCGCGCCACGGGGCTGGCGATAAACTACAGCAAGAGCACGTTGGTGCCCATGCACGTCCAGCCGGATGTGCTCCGCCAAATCCAAGATGAGCTGCGGTGCCGCGTCGAAGGGTTCCCTCAAACCTACCTCGGGCTGCCTTTGTCTGCTGAAAAACTTCGGCTCGCGGCGTTCACCCCCTTGATCGCTAAGGTGGACAAGTACTTGTCGGGCTGGCGCGCTCTCCTTCTCTCCGCCGGCGGCAGGTTGGTTTTGCTCAACGCCGTCCTCGACGCCCTCCCCACTTTCGCCATGGGCGCTCTTGAGCTCCCCCCCGGTGTGATTGCGGCTCTGGACCGCCTGCGTCGTGCTTTCCTGTGGGCTGCCACCGACAAGGTCTCCGGCGCGCAGTGCCTCGTTGCCTGGGAGCAGGTGTGCCGCCCGAAAGAGGAGGGCGGCCTCGGCGTGCGCTGCATCGCCACCCAGAACACGTGCCTCCTCGTCAAGCTGCTTCATCGTCTCCACTGCGCCCCCGCCGAATCTTGGCCTAGGTGGGTTTGGGACTCCCTGGACGGCGCCCCACTCGACACGTCCGGCGCCGCGCCGCCCCTCTGTGGGACTCACTGGACCTCGCTACAACGTCTGCTGCCCCTCTACCGCAGCATTTCTCGGGTTACCCTGGGAGACGGGCGGAGGGTGGCGTTTTGGCTCGACCGGTGGCTTCCGGCTGGCCCCTCGCCGGGTCCTTCCCGGAGCTGTTCTCCCACCGCACCCTCCGCGGTGCCTCTCGTCCGCCGGTGGTCTTGGGTGGACTCGACCCCATTCTGACCCCCAGGCTGTCCTCCGTTGCCGCCCGCCAGAAGGAAAAATTGGAGCGCGTCTGCGCCGCCACCCACCTGAACGAGAGCGTGGACGCTCGCGAGCTCCCCCTGTGCGGTCGCGCTGGTGGGCGTCTCCGCACGGCTTCGCTCTACCGCCTGTGCAGCTTCGGTGGCGTGCTGGACGAGCACCACGAGTTCGTGTGGCGTAGCTACACTCCCTCCAAGGTCAAATTCTTCGGGTGGCTGCTGGTCAAGAACAGGATCCAATGCAGGGCAAACCTCCTGCGGAAGGGGATCATTGCCCTCGCCGACGCCGGCTGCCCCATCCGCCCCGCCTCGACGGAAACCGCCGGCCACATCTTCTTCGGCTGCCCCTTCGCCCAAAGTTTCGGGCCGCCATTGGTGTGGCTCCCGATCCTCGCCCCGGATGCATCTACCGCCGGCACCCGCGTGCCGCCCGCCGCCGTGCGACCCCGGACGGCGTCGACGCCGCGCCTCCTCTCGCGTTTGGCGGCTCGTGGAAGCACGTAAACGATGTGGTCTTCAACGGGCCGGCGCCGTCCCTTCGCCTTGTCCTCAAAAGATGCAGGGATGATGCCGTGCCGTGGCGTGCGCGGCCGCCGTCCGCTTGCCGTGATGACGTCGACCTCTCGGCTCACCTTCCTCCTTCCCGAGCGACCATAGTACCCCTGTTGTGTGTGTGTTGAGCTCTCCCCTTTGCGTTGGGAGATGTCTCCCTCCTCCCCCATGTACTGCTGCTCAAAACCCTGGGGCCTTCGCCCAATCTTGTGATAAACTGAAGGAATACAAAATATTCAGGTGGGAGCCTTTTGCTCCCCCCGGTGAACCCTCAAAAAAAAGTTGCACATTTCTGTCAGAAAAGTGCAATTGCACTTTTTAAACAGAAAAGTGCAACTCAAAGCATATTTTTGTAAGTGACTTAGACTTAAGAAAATCTCAATTGACTGAGACATAGCAAAACCGAATAAATATTTAAGAGTGCACCTATGAAAGCAGAAAATAAATCGACCCAACAGTTTTTAAGCCGCAAAAGATCATAGCAGCAAAATCCAGTGTCGAGTCAAATATTTCCGGTTCTTGTTTCCTTTCCTGGATCGTCCCACGAGGATCACCAACGTCATTCAGTCACCCGATAGACGGTCGAGATGGCGACCGGACTCCTCGGGCCCAAACACGTGTCCCATCCCATGCCAGCCAATCCTCCATTCCTCCCCTCGTGTCAGTGACATCCTCGTCTCGTCAAAGCTCGTTTGGACTTGGACACCTGGCAGCGGCCGACAGGCGGGCCCGGGCCCTTTGACCTGCCTCGACGTCGGTGCCGTGCAGCCGCGAGCAGGCAGGCAAACGCAAAAATCCCGAGATACGGAAAACGGAGGGTCTAGCTAGCTAGGTTTTAATCCTCCATAAATCTCCTCCCCCCTTTTCGGTTCAACAATCCCTCTCGCTCCCGGCCGCCGCCGTTCTCCTCCTCCTCACGAGATCATAGTCCCCCGTCGCGCGCGTCGGATCGTCGTCGTTTCGCCGTCTCTTGGTCGCGAGGAGCCGGATCGCCGCCTCGATCAGGTGCGTGCCCTCCTACCGCCGCCGCCGCCCTCGTAAGCCGTCAGATCACGCTTGGGGTTTGGATTGGTTTAGCTGTTACCTGTTTCGAATTCGATGATGCGTACGTGTTTTGTTCGATTCCCGTTCGATCGTACGTGGTCGTGGAGATAGATCGATCTCGTAGAACGACGAGGCTGGATCGAGGATTGGGAATGGACGAACGTGGCGACGGCTATGGTACCGGCCTCCCCATGCCTGCTTTCTCGAGTTCGATATCCGTCACGTTCGCGCTGTAGGGTTTGGAGCGGGGTTGAGGCTCCCGCACTCCGAGATTCGTGCTAGGTACCGCCCATCAGTCGACAGGTGTGGCATCGCGCGCATCTGTTTTACTGGTGGGGAATGATTTCGTTGGATAGGGTGGGGGCGTACGTGGGGCTTTGCTGCTTGGTTCGTCGCCGATACTGTGAGCAGTGCGGGGTATAGATGATTCTAGATTCCAGGGTTTTGTGGCCATTGCAGTCATCCTACCTAGTAGGAGAGCAAACCACACATCTTGTTATATATTCTTGTCTCTTTTACTGAAATATGCTGTTACTATTTCTTTATATTTCTGATTTGTTCGTTCTGAGAGACGAAGCTGTGTGCTCCAAAGTTCTTTGAGTTTTGGGCATTGGTGTTTGGCCTGTTTGATCTGCTGGCACACACTACTGTCTTAAAGCAGAGATGAAACCAATACTTGCATCTCCCACAGCACATCATCACTCTTGTACCGTGGAATCATGCCGTGCACTATCTAACCTTGATTAAAACCATCAGCACCACACAGCTTTGGTGTTCCCGACGGGCCAACCTTAAAGCGAAGACCAAGATCTTTAGCTCAGCTCCTCGGTATGCAATGTAGTGCACCTTCATCGAGAGCATACAAGAAAGAAAGCTGCCCATTTGGCTGGCTGGCTATAGCTAGCTTTTACATTCTCGAGGCCCGATTACGTCATCAAGTCAAGGAACTACAGGAGTGCAAGTGTGCTCCATCAACACACCACACATGACATGGCGTCTGTGTTACTCATAGCGTCCTGCATGAACTCCAACCTGCGCGCCGGTATAATTAAAGTTTATGTGCACTATGGTATATATTGCTCTTGGTCTTGGGTAGTGCAGCCCATCCGTGTGCCGACTCATTGCTACATGGGCCAGGGCGCAGGGCCTCTCAAAAGCCAAGCATGCATACCAGTGCTTTGTGGATTTGTTTGGACTTGCATGTCAGTGAGGGTGTACATCTCTAGAGGGAAAGATTTGTGCTCCACGAATTGCATCACCGTCTTTGGAATCCTAGAGTCCAAGATGCATGCTTCGTACATATAAGTGCAGTGCAGCTAGGCAGCTAATGATTCATTTCGTAGATAGGAACATGTGCATACTTAATTTCTTAAACCATTGGTTGAGAAAGTGGGGTCTTATTGTTGGAGATATATATGTTATTCCTCCCTTGGGACAGACAGCATAGTGCTATTGTTTATAACTATTTGACTAGTATGCATGATCTTGTGCCCATAACAGATGAGATACGGATAGTTTCCCAGGTTAGTTTTTTGCGTGAATATATGTGAGTAAATAATAATAATATATGATATTTTTTAACTAGTCACAATAATTTAATATATCCCTCACAAATATATATTTTTTCTGCGTATTGATAGTCAACATTAGAGAAACTTCTGTACAGCTGTGATATTTTTTTTCGAGAATACACCCTGAAAGGTGTACTAATCGTATAGAAGAAATGGCTAGAAAGCCCGAGCCTGCCAACATGGGGTGATGCCAACATGGGGTGACAGCTCACCTACTAAACAAAATTCTAATCTCCATCCCTCCACGAAAAAGGAAAATGCTTAGGAAATCCAAAGGATTTTGAGCGTAAAAGCCTAGCTACTTGTCATCTCCGGTACTCATACTCCTCGGTATTCCTATGCCCAATGGCCTCCGTTGCCGGGGTGTTGCCATTGAACACCACGTCATTCTGATGCCTCCATATATACACCAGAAAACCAAGATGATAGACGTCCACATATCCCTCCTCACGGCTATGGTGCAGATGAGCGAGGTCCACCAGGGCACAACCTCCGTACCCACGTCGGGCATCCACTCCAGCTTGCCCCAATGTGTTAGCGCCCAAGCCCATACCCCACGAGCGGCGACGCAACCAAGCAGGAGGTGTTGGAGCGTCTCCTGCTCCTGGGCGCAAAGGGGGCAAGCAGCCGGCCTCGGCAGGCTGCGCCGCTGAAGTCTGTCCACCGTCCACCGTCCAACACCTGTTCCGGGACACCAGCCAAGCGAAGAACTTGCAGCTATACGGAGCCCTTGAGCGCCAAATCTCTGAAGCAACCGACGCCACCACGGTCCCAGCAAAGAAGGCAGCATATGCCGACTTTGTGTACAGTTGTGCTATGACGCCATTAATTTTTTAGTAGAGTTATTTCGTACTGTAATGCTGAAACGCAGTTTTCCTAGCGCACATGCTTAAATCCATAAGAAAATGAATAAATCAAATTACTACCGTATATTTTTTAAAATAAGGTATGATGTTAGTTTTGTATTAAGTTTACAGAAATATATGAACATGTAGAACAGATAATCCGATCAACATCAGTAGATGCATAACTGTACACAAGTATCTGATGGTATTTTAGAGATTGAATTACTTCTTCAATATACTTGGCCAGATGACAAAGTATTAACTTGTCAATGCCTACAAGTAGTAGACTAGGGTTTCGTTGGATGTAGAGGGCAAGTAGATCTCGAAGGTTTCAGCCGAAAAGTACTCGATGATGTAAAACTAGGGTTTGTAAGACAATGAATCGATTCTTTCTTTGTCCCCCGACTCCCCCTTATATAGGAGGTGGAGCCGAGGGTTTCGTGACATACAAGTTTACAGAGTCCGGGAGGGTTTCTAACCCATCCCGCAAGATTACAAATAATGCTTCCTATTACGACTCTAACTTTTCTTAATAGTATCTTGGGCTTCCAAATCTTCTTATTCTTCGGGTCGCGGGCCTTCAGTAAACCCCGGGTATCTTCTTCGGCAGGCCCATTGGGGATGCCTATGTCACCAGACACAAATATATTTGACTCAAGACAACAAATATAACCTATATTTTAGGAAGCAAGGAGTAGCTCACACCCTGCTACAAATAGTCGAAGACATTACCTATTTAGTTTCCACTGTTGCTGTTTTAGTCTATAATTTAAAGTTAATACATTCACATCTAAGATCCTGATTTTTAAGCTTAGTCATGTGTTGGTTCTACCACTCAAACAAACACGGAGTAGAACTGCTGGAGATTGCCTGCAATCTATGCAGTCTTGATTATAGTTCTTAGGCGAAAGCTAAAAGCCTGAGCTGTTCTTCTTGGATGTGCAAAAGCAGAGAATCAAAGCATGTTAGGAGCTATCAAGTGATCTCACTTCCTTTGGAGTTTGGTCATGGTCATGCATGGAAGCACTTCCCTAGGAGAGAATCCAAACTAGCTTTTGCACCCTCAGTTTTTTTCCCAACGATCCATGATACATTCATATGTATCTGCTTCTACTTTCACTTGCCCCAAGAGAATGGAATGGAAGGGAAGCCATATCATCCTATGGTTTTGAGACCTACGTGTGGCCTTCCAACATCTATCAGCACCACTACTAGTAGTAGTACAGTACCATAAGAGAGAGAACATTTAGATACAAAGCAAAAGTAATTCCACTAATGTAAAGCCTCAAGGATGAGCACAAGTAAAGAGCAAGGGAAACTACACAAAAGGAGCAAAACACAACTTAAATAAAAGGAAGGCGAAAGGAATTATAAAGAAGGTGGTCAAGGCCACCCTTGAAGATTAGCAATCTGCTATTTTCCATTTATCTTTATTGAAATTCATGCACACTTACCAGTTATATAGCATCATCCCCGCTCCCTTTGCTTTCTGTCATGAATCATTTTTATAAGATGATGCCATCTTTATCTGTATCCGAAATACCCTCTCAATGTTTGCTCTTCTAACGAAAAAGATAAAGCCCAGTGTTCAGCACTTACAGCTCAGCAATCCATTTGTCTCTGTCCTGGTCTGACTGACACTTTTTCTTTCACTTATCTCCTATCACTTTCATGATTTTATCTAGCAGTGTAACTGCTGTCAATAAGCTTTGCATTTAGATTAGACAAAAGCGCACACTTCTGTTATGGACATGTCTAGAGGCTATACACATGAACAAGGGTGTGTTTCAAATTACGGTAGCCTCTTAAGTGACGAAACACGAGGGACTAAATAAAAATAATTCAGGTTACTGAGTTATATACTCTTATGTTATTTTGCTTGTTTAAACACATCAGCCTATTATTATATCACATAGAATCATATTGCATCTACAGTGAAAGGTCTTCTCACTGGAGAACAAGTGTCTTTCTCGAATATTCACTTGGCGATACTCCTACATAGTCACCACATTCATGTTTATTCTTTCTTATCCCAAGTTTAGTTGCTCCAGTTTTCTCCCATGGCAGCATAACAGGGGAAGTCGTCTGAAATCTAGTTTCCCCCATCTAGATTGTGTTACCTCTCTCTTACAAAATCTTACTAAAGAGATAGAAACATGGCAAAGAAAGTTAAATATGTTGAATGAATTAGATTGATTTTTGAATTGTGATAATTACTGGAGGAAAAACCTTTTATAGTAAAAATGGTTGAAAGAATGAGATGAAAAAATGTCTTGTCGGAGATTACCTGACAAAAATAGATATATCCACTCATTTTCAAGAGAAATGAAACAGATAGTCTCAAGTCGATGTGATGGTTTGGTTGGAATGGATGCCATGTTCTTTTCTCAATTATTGCTAGTGCAACACAGCAAAGTTAGTGTCGAATAAAAGGGATGGGAATTTCCTATTTTGGTGGCACGAATCAACAGTTATGTTGCAAAAAAATATAGCACATGTTCAGAATGATAGCCACCAATCCACAATTTGACACGTCATACACCTATTTTTCACACCCCACCAGGCTTATACTTGTTCTCTTTAGGATCAAATAACTGCTTATTTCAGGTTTCTTTTTTGCTGGTTTCGTTGTGTGCATGCAGTAATCGGTCACACATGTGTGGTGTGAACACCAGGAGTATCCATTCCACAGCTGCTCAACTAAGTGTGATCTTCTGAGTTAATTAGCAGTTACAATTTACATCCTTCACCATCTATATGATTTGCGATTTTGGAATCAGGCAGAGTAGAAGTCATCGGTCGTCCCTCGGAAATGTCAGGAAATCTGTCCAGCGTCATAAGTCGTTAGCCTACCCAAATCGTCTTATAATATGGGACAAGGGTAGTAAAATTTATCACTGTAACCAACCTCAACTCCATATGTAATCGAGCTGCATCTATTCTTGATGTGAAACTACTCATTCACTGCCAAAAACACTCCTGAAATGTCAACGTTAGCTATTTAGAACAGTTTAATTGTAAGGTGGTTCAGTCTAATTATCCTGGAAAAGTAAACAATTATCACGTGCAAATGGATTAATTCAGTTTCTGATTTAATGCCCTTTATAAGTTTTGTGAGCCGTCAATGGTTGAAATTCCAACGTTGGCTATTTAGAACATTGTTTAATTGTAAGGTGGTGTTCAGTCTAATTATCCTGGTAGAGTGGAATAATAATCGTGTACAAATGGATAAATAATGTTCTGATTGTGTTGCCCCCCTTTACAAGTTTTGTGAGCTGTCAATGTTTGAGCACTCTTGCCTGAAATGTTACAAAAGACATTTCTGATTTTTGACTTAAACTGTGCCCTGGAATTTGTGGAACACTTGTATTTATCCATTAGCATTTCTGTTTGAGTGCTATGCTGCTGCTGTCCTGAAACTCCATATTCCTCCACTCTAGTAGTTTTCATTATTCTGGATGCACTAAAGTTCAAAATGTTCTAACCTGTATTATCCAACAAAAACCAATGCACACTGCATGTTAAATTTCCTAAGCACAAGAATGCATACAAGTGCACCTTCCCTCCACCCTATGTCTCAAAAGATGTTGCCAAGGCAGGCACAGATGCAGGGTAAAGGAAGCATTCAAACTCCCCATAATTCTTTTGCCCTTTAATGGCTTTCTCTTCTTTTCTTTTCTTTAACTCCCCTCTTCTTTCTAGTTTTACGTGATTCCCTTGTTCTGCGCGGGCCAAAGTGCACCAAGAATCGAAGGCACAGAGATAGCTCACCCTTGGTTTCAGCATCCACTCCAAATGCCCTATAAATACCCCTGTACTTACGCACCTTGCTGCATCACCATTTCACTTCACAACACTTCTCAGTTTAGAGCTCATCAGCACAACGTCCAAGCTTCTTTTAGGTAACTCAGCTTTCTGCTAGTGTGGTACTGTCGTATTCATAAACATCTTGGTTGTTGGGTTCTGTTTATTCTCTGGATGAAAACTTGGTTTGAAGCAGTGTGTTTCTCTGTTCTTGCTCTTCAGTTTAATCGTATCACCTTGTGTCTGACTACATGTATCCGTTTGGCATTGGCAGGCAAGATGAACAGGAAGCCAGGAGACTGGGACTGCAGGGCATGCCAGCACCTCAACTTCAGCCGCCGGGACCTATGCCAGCGCTGCGGCGAGCCTCGTGGTGCCGCTGACCGTGGCAGCGTTGGTGGTGGGCTTGGTGGTGGTGCTCTTGGTGGTGACTACGCCAACTTCGGTGCCCGTGGCGGCGGAGGTTCCTCCTTTGGCGCTGGCTTCGGTGCTGGCTCTGATGTCCGCCCGGGCGACTGGTACTGCACCTGTGGCGCGCACAACTTCGCCAGCCGCTCTAGCTGCTTCAAGTGCACTGCCTTCAAGGAGGAAGCTGCCATCAACGGTGGCGCTGGTGGCTTTGATGGTGACATGTCACGCTCAAGGGGCTTTGGCTTTGGCGCCGGCGGCATGGGTGGTGGCATGGGTGGTGGCATGAGTGGTGGCATGGGTGGTGGCATGGGTGCCGGCGCTGCTGGTGGTCGTTCCAGCCGCCCTGGCTGGAAGTCTGGCGACTGGATTTGCACCAGGTATGTCTCGCTTAAACACTCCTGGTTTTTATTCATCTAGTTAGACTGAAATATTAGCACACGGAAATAATAGTTCTTTACTAATACTCTGTTTCTGGATAAACTGCACATGGTTTCGGTACTTTACACGATTTGTTTGTAGTTTGGCCTTGCGCATGCTAGTATTTGCTTTCCCTGCTGCCACTATATGCTTCCGGGCACCCGTGAGGAGAAGATACAAATGACTGAAGCAATAGACATGGACTTGTTATGCTGACTGTCTATTTGTCTGTCCATGCATGAGAAATTAAGTAGACTATATGTTCTATGTTTCCTTAGGTGGAGAAAGGATTGTCGTTATATTTGTAAGTAGTAATAACTCCATAAATAGAATTTTGTAAAATATGACTCTGCTAATCTCTATGCATCAGTGCAGCAGGCTAGCTTTTCCATGCATTTCCATGTCTGTGACAGTTCTGCTCCGTGCTAATGCCGATGTATGTCCTAACAGGTCTGGATGCAACGAGCACAACTTTGCCAGCAGGCTGGAGTGCTTCAGGTGCAACGGCCCGCGGGACTCCGGTAGCGCCACGCCATTCGAAAACTTCTTGTAAATTACCTCATCTCCCCTTGTCTCACCGTTTAGATGCAACGGTCTCCTAACTGTATGTATCATGTACTGTGGCATCTGCAGGCACTGAGGTGTAGGGAGCTGGCCCAAAGAGGGCGGCGAGCAGAAGCAGCAAGAAGGAGAGTGTCCGTTTCATGTAGTCCATCCACATAAGAAGACGAAGAAGAAAGTAGAATGATGCAAAAGAAATCCGCCTCGAGAGTGTTTTGTCTCTTCCCGTTTTAGATTTGGTTATCATTCCCATTTGGGACAGTCCGTCCGTATGATGATGACCTATGTCGTTTCCCGTTTTATTTCCGTTATTATTATTATGTTTGTCAGTTCGAGTTATGTAACCCAAACGCTTGCGTGAGAAGTATTATTAACTAGTACTGTTACTTATTAGTTTCCTGTTAAGTACTGTTATTTACGTCATATTTGATGTGAGTGTGACAAGTACAATGCATGCTTTTTCCCTCTGGAGTGACAAAGTTCTCGTTTAATTCACCTCGTAAGTGGATATTAGGGTGGATTTTGTTTTGGATCGAATTTGACCTCCTCAATACACCTTGAACCTGTTCAATCCCCATGAAACTGAACAAAGCCTGAACTTGCACAAGAAAACAATCAACCTTGAAATGAAAATTCTGGAACATATTACACCCAAATCAACCTGATAATATAAATGTAAGCAAGGCTTTGTTCTGATAAGTTGTACCGTAGACACTAGTATATCTCCGAAAAGTAGCAATGCGTGCAATTTACTTTTTGTTTTTTATTTTTACGAAACATGGTACATATGTTCACACGTAGGTATATTCACTCACCCCTATAAACGCGCGTGAGCATCTTCAATAAACTGAATCCAAGAAACTGAGCTGATCTGACGGATGAAAACGTCGTGGCGAACTTGAACCTGTCGCCGGCCACATCTCCTTAACCACAACACAAACTGGGCGTCAGCACGTGCAACACATTCCTCGCGGCGAAACGAAAGGCTGCAAAGCACGAGCTAAAGAGGCGTCGGATGGCCTTGTCGTCTTTACCGGGGCGACGCCGCGCGGCCAGGTGCCCAGGTGAGGGCATCTCCAACCGGGCGACCCATCCCGCGCCCGCGCGTTCGGATGGGTCGAAACGGACAAAACCGCGGCCCAGCGCGCGGACCCATCCCTAAAACGGATGGCCGCCGGGACGACCCAAACTCGGCCCAAATCTTGGACGAGTTTGCGTGGCCGCGGACGCGAAAGGCTGGTCGCTCGCGTCCTCCCTTGTCCGCCCTCGGCCCGCCTCGTCCGCCTCCCAAAACGAAAACACTCCACCGTACTCCCAAAACCTAGAGATGGCCGACGAAGCGACCGCCGCCGCCACCGCCCCCGACACCACCGCCACCATCGAAGAGGAGGCACCCGCGGCCGCTGCCGCTCCTGCCGTGGAGGCGGCTCCTGAACTGGCGGTGGCCGAGCTCCCCCCCGGGCCGCCGACGAAGAAGGCGAAGGCCGAGCTCACCCCGGAGCAGAGGAAGCTCGAGAGCAGGAAGAGGGGCGACCGGCGCAGGGCGCTGGACCAACGGAAGAGGGAAACCGCTGCCGAGCTGGGAGCGGCAGCGGGCGGCGGAGCAGCTTCTCCAACTCCGCACGGAGGCGAAGAGCAGCCTCCTTCAAGAGCAAGCAGGCCATGCTATTTTACGGCCACCCAGCCGCTCGGCCAGCACATGATCATCCCCGGCACCGGCGCGGCCTCGGTGGGGAGCTCGGCCTCCTCCGTGACCCGGCCCCTTCCTCCAAGGTCAACCGCCCCGCCGACGGCCCTATTTGGGCACGAAATGGGGGCGCATGGGCGGCAGGCGTACCAGTCACGGGATGGGTCACCGGAGGTGGGCGAGTCCATGACGGGGCCGTCACCTTCGTCCATTGACCTGAACCGTGCGCCGGCGAACTCCAAAGGCCCGAAGAACCTGGGAGCCGCTGCGACGTCCGGTGCACGCAACCTGTTCGACGATATGTCGGCCGCGCGCGCGCAGGCACCGTCCGCCGTGCAGGCCCCTCCGTCTTTCGCGCAGACAATGCCGACGACCCTTCCATATCCTTCGACACAGCAGGCTCCCCAGCCACCTCCCATTGACACACGAGAGGGCACAACCGCTCGTCCCGGCAGCATAAACATTGAGGAGGAGCCGTTGTTCGGTGAGGGCCTCACACAAGCCGCAGCTGCACAAGCTCGAGGTCGCCGGGTAAGCAAACGAACCGCCAACTACACGGAGAAGGAGGACAAGGTGCTCGTCGATGGATGGTTGACCATCGGGCAAGATGCGTTGACGGGTGCCGAGCGAAGGGGTCCGCATTCGGCGCCGGATCTATGAATACTTCCATGAACATCGCAAATATGGACAGGAGCCATTTGAGAGCGACCGCAGCGAAATATCGCTCCAAAAGAGGTGGGGAGCAATTCAAACGGAGTGCAACAAGTTCCAGCGGCGTATGAGCACGCGAGGCGGCTCCCCGTTAGTGGCATGGGTGTGAAGGACTTGGTATGATTCATAACCTCAACTTATTCATCCGATGTTTGCACATTTGTTTATCGTTGTTGTCTCGCTTTGCTCTAGGTGTGGCGAGCTTTGGAATTCTACAAAGCCAACAATGGAGAGAAGACCTTTGCCTTCCCTCATTGTTGGAAGGAACTCCACGGCACCCCCAAGTTCCAGGAGGGGTACGAGGGCTACATGGCGACCTTGATCGGCAACAATCCCGCCAAAGATGCCACGGTCATTGACCTTGATGGTGGGCAGCCTTGCGGCAGCTCCGCTTCTCGTGCAAGTCGTCCACGCGGCCACAAGTCAACCAAAGCCGACATGAAGCGTGATGCGTCGTCCATGCTATTGTATGGCACTTTGAAGGAGATGCATGCGGACAGAGAGGTGTCCACGGACAAGAGGGATGAGAGGAGGCGCCGGGAGAAAGAAGAGGACAGGAAGAAATTCTTTGATGTCCAGCAGAAGAAGCTTGAGATTGAAGAGGTCAAGGCGAAGACCAAAGCTAAAGAACTTGAGCTCAAAGAGAGAGAACTTGAGCTCATAGCAATGGCAAGGGCCAAAGAGGTGGAGCTGAAGGCGAAGGAAGTTGAGCTCAAACGCCAAGCCGAGGACAACCTCATCATGAACGCCGACTTGACCAACATGAGCGAGGCAAAGAGAGCTTGGTTCGAGAAGAGACGAAGGAGATCCTCGAGCGCCCAAATTGAGTTAGACAATCTCAATTGCAATTTTTATATTTTTCTCAAACTATGACACATTTTATTTGATTTATCATGGTACATTTGATAATATTGTATGGTATTTGATAATATTTTATGTTTCCTATATATTATTTTATGTTTACGAGATATTATTATATATCAAAGTGAATCTGTGGCCGAGGACCTATTTTCCAAAGAAATAGGCCAAATGGCCAAATGGCCAAATGGGTGGCCGCTGCGTTGGGCGCAGGACGCGACCCAAACGGACGCGCGGACGCGGGGCTCCGTCCGCGCGTCCGCTCGGGCACGCAAACGGCCCAAAACGGACGGCCCAGCGCGTCCGTTTGGGTCGCCCGGTTGGAGATGCCCTGAAGAGGTAACATGAGATGCTAGTCAAAAGCGCTGCTCGTCGAGGCTGTCCGGCCGCGCGCGGCGGGCGGCATCGGATTGGCTCCGGCGAGATTCCTTCTTCGATTATCTCGCCAGGCGTCGCCCCAGCTTTATTCATGGCCTGAGCCTCTCAGCTTTGTGCTCGCCGCTCTCTTTAAGCCAGCTGCTTTGGTTTCCTTGTCTCTTTTGCTTGGCATATGTCCGTCTTTTATCGTGGCCGGCCGGGAGCGGGAGGGTAGCTAAAGCCTCGCCGCTGCATGCCTTTGGAGGTGCTCTCGTCGCGCCTCTTTTGCGGGTGACCACCATTGCACGGATTTTCAAGATGATGGCCATACGGGACGACGGGAGGAAGAAAGAGCTTTTCCAAGGAGAGGGGTGGGGCAGACTGATGCCGCTGCCCTTGCCTCCGGAACTATATTCGAAATGCCAATTCAGGGACCTCCGGGCATCTCCAACGGCCACCCGTCTAACACGTACCGTATTTTGGTCCATCTAGGTACCGTATTTCGGTCCATCTAGGTCTGAATGCGGTGGCCCGCAGACACGAAATAGATCACGGTCCAGATGCGGATGGCAGCACCTCCAACGGCTGTCCCTAAATGTCCGCGGCCTATAGGTGAATGTTTTTTTAAATTTTACATTTAATATTACCGGCCATAAATATTGAGCAAATAATTCGCGAAAAATGATATAAAGTTGCAACATAAGAAGTTCAAATACAACAAGCCAACACACCAGAGTTTGGAATGGATGATACACAAATCACACATCTCGAGCTAAAGTAATCTTCTTTTTCTCAAGCCATGCTCGCTGAGTAGGGTCCATGTTGGTCAAGGGGGTCGCCATGATCTTGACCTCCTCGCCGAGTAGGGTGATCTCCAACTCATTTTGGTTGGTATCCACCTCCTTCACGTCCGCTCGAGCATTAATCTTTTCAATCTCGAGCTTCTTGGTTTGTATCTCGTAGTAGTTCTTGATGGCCTCTTCCTTTTCCGCCGCTTCCTCTCATCCATATTCTCGCTCGACACCTCCTTGCCGGCAAGGAGCGTCTTGATCATCTCCATGATTGCTTGTGAGGAGGCCTCTCGCTTGGCCTCCGCCTTAGAGTTGATCCGCCCCCTCAGCCTCTTCAGCGGTGCATTTGGAGCCTCGCCATCAACATCAATGACATTGGACACGCCAGACACATTGGCGCCATAGGATGCATATAGGCTGTTCCACTTGAGGAAATCCTTGAGCTCCATCCAGCAGTGGACCAAGTTGATGTTCATTTGCTTGTCGGCAATATTGAATTGGCCCAAAGATTGGGTCATCAAGTCGGCAACGCCAAGACCACTCAC
Source organism: Lolium rigidum (assembly GCF_022539505.1). Lineage (NCBI taxonomy): Eukaryota > Viridiplantae > Streptophyta > Magnoliopsida > Poales > Poaceae > Lolium > Lolium rigidum. Next base: position 75,136,648 of record NC_061509.1, read on the forward strand.
CTTACGCTTCTTCACCTTGTCGTATGCGGCATTGAATTTGGTGGTTTGCTCTTGGATCCACGTCCACCTTTTCGTGAGCGAGGCCTCGCTCCAGTCCCTCACAAAAGGAGTATCACCCAAATGCTTGTGCTCGTGGAAGTAGTTGTAGATCTTTTTTCCAAAATGTGGCGCCCTTTGTTGAGCACCACATATTGGATCTTGTCCAACTTCCATCCATGCCTCGCAAAGGCACACATCCTCAAGTTCGGTGAAGTTCCCGGTCCAACAGGACGCTCCCTTCACGACTTGAGGTTGGTCCTCCTCGAACAAGGGTGCCTTATTGATGGAGATAGGGATGACATGGGTGGCATCTTGTTGCGTCTAGGTGCCACCGTAGGTGGCATGATGTTTCCCTTCAGTGCCACCTTCTGTGTCGCCACCGACATTGATCATGTCGGTCATGGTGGCATCCATGATCACGTCCCCATCGAAGTAGGACTGCCACATGCAAGGGGTCGGATCAGGGTTGCTAAATCGATGAATGGAACAAATGAAGCAAAATTATAGCTTCATACCCGATGCAAGGGCGTATAGGGTCACACCGTAATTTCGTCGAGCGGGTTGAGGGGGATGGTAGGCCGTCCAGCGACAGCCACCTTGGGGGCTTTCTTATCCTGGTACAAGACGAGCCGCTCACCGGAACATTGAGGTCGATGCTCGGGAGCAGAGGGGCAGCCGGGGACGACTCACCGACCTTAGGGGACTTGTCCCTTGAAAACCGGGACACCGTCGGTCCCTTTACTACCGACGGCTTGGACACGGTCGAGCCACAACTAGTGGCGAGCGCGTTGGCCAGCACGTGGCCGTCCACCACAAGTGTCGCTTGCGCCGCCAGGGCCTCGGTGTTCGCGCTCATTTGGATGGTGGCACCAGGTACATGAAGACATGCCGAAGAAGAACTCTCCCATGATGGATTATGAGGGAGAAATCCGCAAGACTTCATCAATCAAGGGCAATCAAGAAAGGTATTTCATCTAGAAGCGGTCAAGATTGCCATTATTTAGTTCGAATGGAATGCGCAAGCATAATGATTGTTCTTGATAGGCGGGTCTATTTCTTACCGGTCTCTTGTTGTTGAGATATCGAGTGTGTAGGATAGTTGTCCGTACTATCAAGAGGGCTCTCGAATGAGTCACTTGGTCGTATCATTCGAAGAGAGCTCAAATCCTTGCATTCTTTGCATCTTATTTCTTGGTTATTCTTGGTTCTTATCCATATGATGTTTTAGAGCTTGGTTTCATTCTCAGGACAATCGCTAGTTCATTGAAAACGGATTTCGCACGTATCACTTGTTGCATTTTCTGAGTTCGACGCTTTTCTCCGTTTCTCGTATTGAGAGGATGCACCTCTAAAAATCATATAAAATCCCCCCCACTCATTTTTGGTTTTGGACCTTTTCTCGGTTTCTCTTTTCAAGTTTGTGGGGGGTAGCTCTTTTCGTCCTCTTTTCAACAAAATTGGTTTCAACTCATTTGAAGTTCCTAATCTCAAAATATTGCATTTCTCTTATTTGCTATCCGTGTAGCAGTTTTTGTTAGAATAAAAAAGGGGAGATCCGTTTTGGGCCAGGGGTACTACCGCCTGAGCTTCTGGCCCACTACCGGCTAGGGTTTTGCAAGCTTTGTCTCTACCGTAGTACCGGACCGGTACCCGGGCCGGTAGTACCGGACAACCCATCTTCTTCCCCCGGCAGCCCATCCCCCATCTCCACCGCACCAATACGCCCACCATCCCGATCGCTGGCCTGCACTCGGCTCGAGCGCCGCACCTCACTGACCGTTCCTCATCGCCCGTGTTGATCGCTTCGCTCGCCTGCTCGTGCGCTGTCCCGCTCGAGTGCTAGTGTTGTTGCCTCCCGCTCCCTGCTCGACACCACACGTCGCTCGCTTGCGCCACTGGTCGGCCCACGCGCCCAAGCCAAGCTCGACCAGATCCTTCCCAGGCCGCTCCTCTCTCCTGTTTTTTCTGTTTTTCTCAGCTTTGCATGCGAACGATACCCATTTTTTCCATGTTTTTGCTGTTTTTATACGAGAGGTAGTACCGGTTCAACAAGACATAGTACCGATTGGTCGCGAATCGGATCCTTTTTGGTCCCAACAGACATATTTTCTACCCCTTTTTTATACCCTTCTTCCCCCTCTTTTCCACACAACTCTTTCTTCCTCATTGTCTCTCCTCCATAGTGATTTGTCCAATATTTTTTGAATATTTTTGAGGGAAAATAGAGAGGAGATCTATATCTACTATTCCACCAATTAAATCTCTCTCTCTTTGTGAGAGGAACTCATTAGATCTAGATCTTGGAGAAATTTGGTCTTCCTCCTAATTTTTGTTCATCCTCTCTTATTCCCCCAATAGCTTTAGTAACTTTGTTGGAATTTAGGAGTGAAGGACTTGAGCATCTTAGTGGTATTCTTGCTATCGCATCAGGTGTATCAGTTTGAGTTATCTATGAAGATTCAGTCTCGTGAGAGTTCGTGAGTGTTTCCTCTTGGGTTCTTGAAACCCTGGACGGTGTTGTAGTCTTTGTGGCCTTGTAGCCTTTTGTGGCGTCTTGTAGCCTTAGTGGCCTTGTAGTATTTTGTGGCATGTTGCAGCCTTTTGTGACGTCTTGTAGTCTTTTGTGGTGTGTTGCAGCCTTTGTGTCCTTTGTAACCTTGTGTGGCCATGTAGCCTTTATGGCGGTGTAATTGAGAGCCTCCAATTGTTGTGAAGCTTTCCTCAAGCTTGTTACTTGGGAGATCACTCCAAGCTTGTATGGGTTCGGTGACCACCCTCAAGAGTTCCTTAGTGGATCGATGATTTCCCTTTTGGTGAGAAGTCTCGAGGAGAATATGGTGCACCATCATGGCATCTGGTAGTATTATTGGGGTTGATAGTACCTAGGGCAATCCCGCTAATGGTGTGTGGTAGTTGAGGAGATTCCTAGGGAGAGCCTAGCTCTTCAATCTCAGGTAAAAAGTGTTTTAGCCCTGGGGATAGACCCTGGTTTTATTTCTGCTAACAAAGTCATGGAAAAAGATGAGAATTATGAGGATATAGGTGAGAAGTGGATAGAGGTCATTAGGAAATCTCCGCGCAAGCACCCCAGGAAGAAGTTTCTATGTTAGTTCCTTTTTTTAATATTAGAGGGATAAATAGCTGCCCCTGGTAGGAAAAAATGTTTAGAGGACACTATAATTCCATTGAAAGTTGACTATATAGGTTCCCAGGAAACTAAGAAGGAGAATTTTACCAAGTCTTTCCTAAAAAACATTTTGGGGAATGGGAATTTTGAGTGGAATTTGGTTCCTGCTTGTGGTACTGTTGGTGGTATTTTAGTAGGGGTAAATAGTGATGTGTTTGAGGTCATCTCTTGGGAGATGAAGATTTTGTCTATTACAATAGTTAAGATAAAAATCTCTGGGGTAATGCTGGCAGTTGACGTGGGAGTTAGAAATCTTTGTGGAGTAACTTTTCTTCGTTCCCCGGCAACGGCGCCAGAAATTTGCTTGATGCGTGTAGTTGACACGTCCGTTGGGAACCCCAAGAGGAAGGTGTGATGCGCACAGCAGCAAGTTTCCTCGCAAGAAACCAAGGTTTAATCGAACCAGTAGGAGTCAAGAAGCACGTTGAAGGTTGATGGCGGAGGAGTGTAGTGCGGCGCAACACCGTGGATTCCAGCGCCAACGTGGAACCTGCACAACACAATCACGTAACTTTGCCCCAACGTAACAGAGTGAGGTTGTCAATCTCACCGGCTTGTTGTAAACAAAGGATTAGATGTATAGTGTGGATGATGATGATTGTTTGCGAAGAACAGTAAAGAACAATTGCAGTAGATTGTATTTCAGATGTAAAGAATAGGACCGGGGTCCACAGATCACTAGTGGTGTCTCTCCCATAAGATAGCAGATGTTGGGTGAACAAATTACAGTTGGGCAATTTACAAATAAAGAAGGCATAACAATGCACATAAATATATATCATGATGAGTACTATGAGATTTAATCAGGGCATTACGACAAAGTACATAGACCGCTATCCAGCATGCATCTATGCCTAAAAAGTCCACCTTCAGGTTATCATCCGAACCCCTTCCAGTATTAAGTTGTAAACAACGGACAATTGCATTAAGTATGGTGCGTAATGTAATCAACACAAATATCCTTAGACAAAGCATCGATCTTTTATCCCTAGTGGCAACAACACATCCACAACCTTAGAACTTTCTCACTCGTCCCGCATTTAATGGAGGCATGAACCCACTATCGAGCATAAATACTCCCTCTTGGAGTCACAAGTATCAACTTGGCCGTGAGCCTCTACTAGCAACGGAGAGCATGCAAGAACATAAATAACATATATGATAGATTGATAATAAACTTGACATAGTATTCAATATTCATCGGATCCCAACAAACACAACATGAAGGATTACAAATAGATGATTTTGATCATGATAGGCAGCTCACAAGATCTAACATGATAGCACAATGAGGAGAAGACAACCATCTAGCTACTGCTATGGACCCATAGTCCAGGGGTGGACTACTCACACATCGATCCGGAGGCGATCATGGCGATGAAGAGACCTCCGGGAGATGATTCCCCCTCTCGGCAGGGTGCCGGAGGCGATCTCCCGAATCCCCCGAGATGGGATTGGCGGCGGCGTCTCCGGGAAGGTTTTCCGTCTCGTGGCTCTCGCATCTGGGGTTTCGCGACAAAGGCTTTAAGTAGGCAGAAGGGCAGGTCAGGAGGCGTCACGAGGGGCCCACACAACAGGGCCGCGCGGCCAAGGGCCAGGCCGCGCCGCCCTGGCGTGTCGCCACCTCGTGGCCCCACTTCGTCTCTCCCTCGGACTTCTGGAAGCTTCGTGCAAAAATAGGACCCTGGGCGTTGATTTCGTCCAATTCCGAGAATATTTCCTTACTAGCAACTGGCTCTTCGGCATCTCGTCAATAGGTTAGTGCCGGAAAATGCATAAATATGACATATAATGTGTATAAAACATGTGAGTATCATCATAAAAGTAGCATGGAACATAAGAAATTATAGATACGTTTGAGACGTATCAAGCATCCCTAAGCTTAGTTCCTACTCGCCCTCGAGTAGGTAAACGATAACAAAGATAATTTCTGAAGTGACATGCTATCATAATCTTGATCATACTATTATAAAGCATATGATATGAATGCAGCGATTCGAAGCAATGATGAAGATAATGAGTAAACAAATGAATCATATATCAAAGACTTTTCATGAATAATACTTTCAAGACAAGCATCAATAAAACTTGCATAAGAGTTACTCATAAAGCAATAGATTCAAAGTAAAGGCATTGAAGCAACACAAAGGAAGATTAAGTTTCAGCGGTTGCTTTCAACTTCAACATGTATATCTCATGGATAATTGTCAACACAAAGTAATATAACAAGTGCAATAAGTAAACATGTAAGAATCAATGCACACAGTTGATACAAGTGTTTGCTTCTGAGATAGAAAGAATAGGCAAACTGACTCAACAATAAAGTAGAAGATAGACCCTTCGCAGAGGGAAGCATTGATTACTATATTTGTGCTAGAGCTTTTCATTTTGAAAACAAGAAACAATTTTGTCAACGGTAGTAATAAAGCATATGTGTTATGTATAAGATATCCTATAAGTTGCAAGCCTCATGCATAGTATACTAATAGTGCTCGCACCTTGTCCTAATTAGCTTGGATTAACACGGATTATCATTGCATAGCATATGTTTCAACCAAGTGTCACAAAGGGGTACCTCTATGCCGCTCGTACAAAGGTCTAAGGAGAAAGCTCGCATTGGATTTCTCGCTTTTGATTATTCTCAACTTAGGCATCCATACCGGGACAACATAGACAACAGATAATGGACTCCTCTTTAATGCATAAGCATTCAACAACAATTAAAATTCTCATAAGAGATTGAGGATTGATTGTCCAAACTGAAACTTCCACCATGAATCATGGCTTTAGTTAGCGGCCCAATGTTCTTCTCTAACAGTATGCATACTCAAACCATTTGACCATGAAAATCGCCCTTACTTCAGACAAAACGAACATGCATAGCAACTCACATGATATTCAATAAAGGTAAAAGTTGATGGAGTCCCCAGAAACATGGTTACCGCTCAACAAGCAACTTATTAAGAAATAAGACACATAAGTACATATTCTTCACCACAATAGTTTTTAAGCTATTTGTCCCATGAGCTATATATTGCAAAGACAAAGAATAGAATTTTAAAGGTAGCACTCAAGTAATTTACTTTGGAATGGCTGAGAAATACCATGTAGTAGGTAGGTATGGTGGACAAAAATGGCATGGTTATTGGCTCAAGGATTTGGATGCACGAGAAGAATTCCTCTTAATACAAGGCTAGGCTAGCAAGGTTGTTTGAAGCAAACTCAAGTATAAAGGTGCAGCAAAGCTCACATATGAACATATTGTAAGCATTATAAGACTTTATATTGTCTCCTTGTTGTTCAAACACCTTAACCGTAAAATATCTAGACTCTAGAGATCAATCATGCAAACCAAATTTTAACAAGCTCTATGTAGTTATTCATTAATGAGTACAGGGTACATGATGCAAGAGCTTAAACAAGATCTATATGAGCACAACAATTGCCAAGTATCACATTATTCAAGACATTAAACCATTTACCACATGCGGTATTTTCCGTTTCCAACCATATAACAATGAATGAAATAGTTTAGATTTCGCAATGAACATTAAAGATGAAGCTAAGAACATATGTGTTCATACGAAATAGCGGAGCGTGTCTCTCTCCCAAACAAAGAATGCTAGGATCCGATTTTATTCAAACGAAAACAAAAATAAAAACAAACAGACGCTCCAAGTAAAGCACATAAGATGTGACGGAATAAAAATATAGTTTCACTAGAGGAACCTGATAAGTTGTCGATGAAGAAGGGATGCCTTGGGCATCCCCAAGCTTAGACGCTTGAGTCTTCTTAAAATATGCAGGGATGAACCACGGGGAATCCCCAAGCTTTGACCTTTCACTCTTCTTGATCATATTGTATCATCCTCCTCTCTTGACCCTTGAAAACTTCCTCCACACCAAACTCGAAACAAACTCATTAGAGGGTCAATGCATAATTCATATATTAAGAGGTGACATAATCATTCTTAACACTTCTGGACATTGCACAAAGCTACTGAAAGTTAATGGAATAAAGAAATCCATCAAACATAGCAAAACGGTGCAATGCGAAATAAAATGCAGAATCTGTCAAAACAGAACAGTTCGTAAAGACGAATTTTAAAGTGGCACCAGACTTGCTCAGATGAAAATGCCCAAATTTAATGAAAGTTGCGTACATATCTGAGGATCACGCACGTAAATTGGCAGATTTTTTTGATTTTTCTGCAGAGACTACTGCTCAAAT
>NC_061509.1:75144204-75209022 GCF_022539505.1 Lolium rigidum
CTATTCCGCAATCATTTCCTCACGAGTCTTGTGTCTGCGGTCTTTCTATCTCAGTCGACATTTTCTTGCTGCCTCCCTTCTCCAATCGTCGTCCTACAACATATCAATGTCTAAACTATAATTCCACTACACTTATTCAAATACCTGTCCCATGGCTGCTTCAATTGCTCCAAGAAGTCTCATGCGAAAATTGTAAAGTAAATGCTCTGCTTTTCATTTTCTTTTGATTTTTTTTGCACAGTCTATTGCACAGTCACAGGTAAGAGGACTAAAACTAGGGATATTTGTTATGTTATACAACCCGAAATCAGGATCAAGCCTAAGTAGTTTGAGTAGTATAAAGTATAAACTATTGAATTGTTTCTCAAGTTCCCGTCGACAGCGAGACGCGTGTGGTGACTTCGTCAATCTCAAGGATGAATTCTTCGATGTAGTCTCTTGGATGTGCTCATAGGGGTAGGGTGTGTGTGCGTGCATTCATATGGGTGAGTGTGTGTCCGTACGGGTGAGCGTCTTTAATTGTGCTGTGTGTTTCGCAAAAAAAAAAAACTAAATAATACCCAACTTGAATTCAAAGGAAAACTGAGATTTCCAGTTACCATCGAACCGCGGTGTTTCACTAGTTAACCAAGTCCCTGGCGAGTAACACCATAAATAGATGATCGAATCTATTGAATCATGTGTACATATACAAGTTAATTGCCATCGATGTGAACACACGTTGAGAAAATTTGAGATTTTGAAGTGTGGCATTGCTGTTGGTTCTGTCTTGCCATGACCCTCCCAATTTGTTCAGCTTACCCCAAACTAATTCCTGTCCTCTTACTCGATAGGTGGATAGCTCGTCATGCTTGTGCAGAGCAGAGAGAGGGGTCGTCGTCCCCGGCGCCGGCAGCCACGTCCCGAGATCCAGACTGTGCGTGCAATCGAGCATAACAGCTTCCATCCACCCGCTGAACGACAAGAGACCGGCGCGGGGTGACCGCCGACGCGGGCAACAATGGCCGCTGCTCCCGGGGCTTCCCGACGACCTCGCCATCGCGTGCCTCATCCGGGTGCCACGAGCCGACCACTGGAAGCTCAGGCTGGTGTGCAGGAGGTGGTTCCGCCTCCTCGCCGGCAACTACTTCTACGCGCTCCGCGGGAGGCTCGGCCTCGCCGAGCCGTGGCTCTACGCCTTCAAGTGCGACGGCGACGGGCGCGTCTCGTGGGACGTGCTCGACCCGACGGCGGCGGCGCGCGCCGGCGGGAGGGCATGGCGCGCGCTGCCGCCCGTGCCCGGCGAGTACGCGGACGCCACAGGGTTCGGCTGCGCCGTGCTCGGCGGCTGCCACCTGTACCTGCTCGGCGGCAGGGACCCGCGCAGGGGCGCGTTGCGCCGGGTGGTGTTCTACAGCGCCCGGAGCAACCGGTGGCACCGCGCACCGGACATGCTGCGCCGGCGCCATTGCTTCGGCGCCTGCGTGATGGGAAACCGCCTGTACGTCGCCGGTGGGGAGAGCGGCGGCGGCGGCCTCAGGTCCGTCGAGGTGTTTGACCCGGCCAAGAACCGGTGGGCGTTCGTGTCCAGCATGGCTGCCGCGCTGGTGCCGTTCGTCAGCGCGCTGCACGGAGGGAGGTGGTACGTCAAGGGGCTCGGCGCGGAGCGGCAGGTGCTGAGCCAGGTGTACATACCGGAGACCGACACGTGGTCGACGGTGGCCGCGCTCGACGGCATGGTCGCCGGCTGGAGGAGCCCCAGCGCCTGCCTCGACGGACGGCTCTACGCCGCCGACTGCAAGGACGGTTGCCGGATCAGGTCCTATGACGAGGCCACGGACGCGTGGTGCGGCTGCGCCGATAGCAGGCGCCACATGGGCAGCTCACAGGCTCTCGAGGCGGCCGCCATGGTCGCGCTTCGCAGCAAGCTCTGCGTCGTTCGGAACGACATGAGTGTGTCAGTTGTCGACTTCGCCGTCGGGGCGGAAAACCAACGGTGGCAGACCCTCGCCAGCAAGGGACAGATCAAGAGCTTCGTGACGAACCTCCTTTCCAGCGTCGCCGGCCGCGGCCGCGCTAAGAACCGTGTTCTCCATTGCCAAGTCCTCGAGGCCTAGCAAGAAATATTATCGACGCATTACATATGCGGACATTTAATTTGAACGAATCATCGATGTACAGTTCAATGTTCAGTAATCGTATGACAGATGTGTTTGATGAGAATAGAGTTTTCGCACCTAAGGAGTATTTTAGAACGGAGAGAAATTGCTTCTATGGTGGGAAAGAGATTCTTGTGAAGGCCGTATGCCAGTCTTGTTTTTATAACAAAAATGGGATTTGCAAAACCATGACGGATGCTATATCCCAATATTGAAGGAGCGATGATGAAAATACTAAAAAATGCATTGGATGGCACAAATTGTGTTATCCTAAACGAGAGGGGGTATGGGTTCAGATATTTCTAAGTTAACTTAGATACACTTGCCAAACAGGTGTGCAGAGGTAAATATTACCTTTTTTTCGCGAAAACGCAAGAGACTTGTGTTTCGATGCATTGATAGATAAAGAAGAGTTTATGTACAGGTCCGAGGACGGACACAACACCCGTACAACTCGACCCAAGAAAAAAAGGAAAGCTAATCTAGGGGAGTAGCTGGCGCACACCCCGGACTCCCGCGTCCGCCCATTGCAGCGCCTCGGCCACGATGTCGTTGAATAAGGATATCACCGAAGGTCACGTGTTGTCGAAGACCGCCGCCTTCCGGTGTTTCCAAATCCACCATGGAAGAGGGTGTCGTAGCAGGAACCGGCCGAATACTGTTCATCCATCGTCCGACGCCAAAACAGCATGTCTGGGTCCGCCGAAAGTTGGGTGCCCTGAGCCGGCCCCACAGCTGAACGTACTGCCACAGTGCCAGGGCGCTCGGTGCACCAACTATGTCGGGATCCAGGTGCGTTCAACGAATGCCTCTCGGACCGTGCGCGCCTTCCTCCGATGTTTCGGCACTAAAGCGTATACCTCTGTCGCCATCTATTTAATGGACCTGCCATTCAACCGCCTGTCTTTCCAGAAGAGGGCGGATTCCCCGTTGCCGACCACCATGGAGGTGGAGGCCGCGAGGACATCCAGCTCCGTCTTTGAGAAATGCATGTCCAGCCCGCGCCAAGGTCGCAGGGGATCAGTGCGCATCCTCCAGATCCACCTCACCCTGAGGTTGATGGCTGTACGCGCAAGGTCTGGGATTCCCAAGCCCCATAGCCGCAGCGGTCTACACACCCGCGCCCAGTTGACGTGGCAGTGTCCACCATTGGCATTCCCCCTACCAGCCCATAGGAATCAACGCAAGATCTTGTTCACCTGCTTTAGTGCTTTTTTGTGGAGGCCTAGCACCATGAGCTGGTGCAGAGGGATCGCTACGAGGACCGAACGGATCAGCGCCAAACGTCCCGCCGTAAGCATCATCAATGCCCTCCAGGTGGGTAGTTTGTCAGCCAGGCGGTCTACCAGGGGCTGGAATGCTGCAGCCGTCAGCCTCCTGATAGATAGTGGGATGCCTAGGTATCTCACCGGGAACGGCGCTAGCTGACACTCCATGAGTTCAACTGCGCCCGCAGCCTCAGCATCTGAACAAGCGATTTGAGATACTGAGCATTTAGCGAAGTTGGTACGCAGTCCTGATGCATGCCCAAAGAGCTCCAGAATACCGCGTACAACACGCAGTTCCGTCTCAACTGGGTGGCAGAAGATTACCACATCGTCCGCATAAAGTGACACCGACGTCACTAAGTCCCGCCGCGCCAAGCGCCTCAGAATCCCCAGCTCAATCGCCTTAGCCAACATCATGTTGAGCGATTTCATCATCAGAACAAACAACGCTGGCGACAGGGGGTCTCCCTGTCTCAGGCCCCGCCGATGCCAAATCGGGGGGTCTGGCTCGCCGTTGAGCATCACCCGAGTACTCGCGGTGGATAGGAGGATGGACACCAGTTCGCGGAACCTTGGTCCAAACCCTAACTTGCAGAGGATCTCTATGAGGAAGCCCCATGAGATGGAGTCAAAGGCACGAGCAATGTCTAGCTTGAGCATCACCCGCGGCTCCTTCTCCCGGTGTAGGAATCTAGCTGTCTGCTGAACCAACATGAAGTTGTCATGGATACAACGTTTGCGAATGAATGCGCATTGGTTGCGATCCACCAGTGACTCCATCCGAGGGGCTAAGCGAGTGGCCAACGCCTTTGCAACCAGCTTGGCGAAGATATGGATCAGACTGATCGGCCGGCAATCGCCAAGCGCAGCCGCATCCGGACGCTTAGGCAGCAGGATCAACAGAGCCTGGTTAAGGCCCTGGAACCCGCGCCCGCACAGCGTGAACAGCTTGTCGAAGGCAGCCATGAAGTCACCTTTCACCACTCCCCAACACTTTTGGAGGAACTCAGCCGTGAACCCATCGGGTCCGGGCGCCTTGCCCGCCGGCAGTCGCCGAATCACCTCCCAGATCTCGTCTTCCATGAACACAGCCTCCAGCTCCGACAGGTCCTCAGAATGGGTGTCCAGGAAGTCCAAGTCCGGGGAATGTTGCCTCTCCACCGAGGTTCCAAGCAAACCCTCAAAGTGTGTGAAAGCAGCTTTAGCCATAGTCACATGGTCAGAGATGACCGCGCCTCCCACCTGCAGGCTATGGATCACGTTCTTCTGGCAGCGGTAAGCTGCGTGCTAGTGGAAGAAGGCCGTGTTGGTGCCCCCCTCCTTAAGCCACGCGATCTTGGCCCGCTGCCTTGCCATGGTGCGCTCCAGAGAAGCCAGGCCCAGGTAAGCGTGTTTGAGGTGAGCCCTGAGTCGGTGTTCGTCCGGTGACAACCGTCTAGATTCCATTGCCCTCCATGACATCCCAGGCGCTCCGCACAACCTCCTCAAAGCTCTCTAAGCGTAGCCAGAAGCGTTCAAACTGGAACCGTTTCGGACCCGTGGACTTGGTGGTGCAGTCCAAGAGGAGTGGGCAGTGGTCAGCCACCACCGTCGCCAAGCAGCGCAACATGCAGCTGCTATGCAACTCCTCCCAAGCAGCTGTGACGAACACCTGATCCAACCGTACGAGAGTGGGACTTTCCCTCTCGTTAGACCACGTGTAGCGGCATCCGTGAAGGTAGATCTCCTTCAGCTCGCAGTCATTCAAGAAGCGCCGGAATCTGCCCATCATCCTACGGTTGAGGTTACCGTTGTTTTTGTCCTCATCGCGGTAGATCAGGTTAAAATCCCCGCAGAGTGCCCAAGGTCCAGGGTGAGCCCTACGGACGTCGTGGAGTTCCTCCAGGAAGGCGACCTTGTTAGCCTCAGCCTGTGGACCATAGACACAAGTCACCCACCATCCAGAGCCACTGCCCACAGGGGAAACCCTCGCTGTAACACTGTTAGCCCCGTAGTGGGCGCTATCGAGCTGCACCACCCGGCTAGTCCAAGCCACAATGATCCCCCCGAATACCAATCGCCGGCAAGCAGAAGTAAGCGTCAAACTCTGCGCCTAGCGCTTCAGTAACGATAGCATGGGTTACAACAGATAGCTTTGTCTCCTGGAGACATACAATGGACGCACCCGTTGACAAGAGATTAACTTATCAATGCCTACATATTGTAGACTAGGGTTTTAGTCAGAAGTAGAGGGCAAGTAGATCTCGAAGGTTTCAGCCGAAAAGTACTCGACGATGTAAAAACTAGGGTTGCGTGAAACAATGAATCGATGCTCTCTTTGTCCCTCGACTCCCCCTTATATAGGAGGCGGAGCCGAGAGATTCGTAATACACAAGTTACAGAGTCCGGAAGGGTTTCTAACCCGTTGATACGTCCCAAACGTATCTATAATTTCTTATGTTTCATGCTACTTTTATGATCATACTCACATGTTTTATACACATTATATGCCATTATTATGCATTTTCAGGCACTAACCTATTGACGAGATGCCGAAGAGCCAGCTTGTCGTTTTCTCGCTGTTTTTGGTTTCGTAAATCCTAGTAAGGAAATATTCTCGGAATTGGACGAAATCAACGCCCAGGGGCCTATTTTTCTACGAAGCTTCCGTAAGACCGAGGATATACGAAGTGGGGCCACGGGCGCCGCCACACTAGGGCGGCGCGGCCTAAGGGGGGCCCGCGCGGCCCTAGCGTGTGGGGCCCCCGTGACGCCTCCTGACCTGCCCTTCCGCCTACTTAAAGCCTTCGTCGCGAAACCCCCAGTACCGAGAGCCACGATACGGAAAACCTTCCAGAGACGCCGCCGCCGCCGCCAATCCCATCTCGGGGGATTCGAGAGATCGCCTCCGGCACCCTGCCGGAGAGGAGAATCATCTCCTGAGGTCTCTTCATCGCCATGATCGCCTCCGGATCGATGTGTGAGTAGTTCACCCCCGGACTATGGGTCAATAGCAGTAGCTAGATGGTCGTCTTCTCCTCATTGTGCTATCATGTTAGATCTTGTGAGCTGCCTATCATGATCAAGATCATCTATTTGTAATCCTACATGTTGTGTTTGTTGGGATCCGATGAATATTGAATACTATGTCAAGTTGATTATCAATCTAGCATATATGTTGTTTATGTTCTTGGATGCTCTCCGTTGCTAGTAGAGGCTCTGGCCAAGTTGATACTTGTGACTCCAAGAGGGAGTATTTATGCTCGATAGTGGGTTCATGCCTCCATTGAATCTGGGACAAGTGACAGAAAGTTTTAAGGTTGTGGATGTGCCGTTGCCACTAGGGATAAAACATCGATGCTTTGTCTAAGGATATTTGTGTTGATTACATTACGCACCATACTTAATGCAATTGTCTCGTTGTTTGCAACTTAATACCGGAAGGGGTTCGGATGATAACCTCGAAGGTGGACTTTTTAGGCATAGATGCATGCCGGATAGCGGTCTATGTACTTTGTCGTAATGCCCCGATTAAATCTCATAGTACTCATCATGATATATGTATGTGCATTGTTATGCCTTATTTATTTGTCAATTGCCCAACCGTAATTTGTTCACCCAACATCTCGTTTATCTTATGGGAGAGACACCACTAGTGAACTGTGGACCCTAGTCCAATTCTTTACATCTGAAATACAATCTACTGCAATTGTTCGTTACTGTTCTTCGCAAACAATCATCATCATCCACACTATACATCTAATCCTTTGTTTACAGCAAACCGGTGAGATTGACAACCTCATTGTTACGTTGGGGCAAAGTACTTTGATTGTGTTGTGCAGGTTTCACGTTGGCGCCGGAATCCCTGGTGTTGCGCCGCACTACACTCCGCCACCAACAACCTTCACGTGCTTCCTTGACTCCTACTGGTTCGATAACCTTGGTTTCTTACTGAGGGAAACTTACTGCTGTGCGCATCACACCTTCTTCTTGGGGTTCCCAACGGACGTGTCAACTACACGCAGCACCCGTCCCGTAAGATTACAAGTCTATATTTCCTAATACAACTCTAGCTTTCCTTAGTACTATCTTGGGCTTCCGAATCTTCATATTCATCGAGTCGTGGGCCTTCAATAAACCCCGGGTACCACCTTCGGCAGGCCCATTTGGGGATGCCTATGTCACCCGTAGTGCTCACAACACTCCTAACACCCGTACGCCTTGCGATCATTGAGGCCTCGCACATTGTCCACCAACACCTTAGGATCGTACTGAAGGAGATATGCCCTAGAGGCAATAATAAAGTGGTTATTATTTATATCTTTATGTTTATGATAAATGTTTATATATCATGCTATAATTGTATTAACCGAAACATTAGTACATGTGTGATATGTAGACAAACAAAGAGTCCCTAGTATGCCTCTTAACTAGCTTGTTGATTAATGGATGATTAGTTTCATAATCATGAACATTGGATGTTATTAATAACAAGGTTATATCATTGTATGAATGATGTAATGGACACACCCAATTAAGCGTAGCATAAGATCTCGTCATTAAGTTATTTGCTATAAGCTTTCGATACATAGTTACCTAGTCCTTATGACCATGAGATCATGTAAATCACTTATACCGGAAAGGTACTTTGATTACACCAAACACCACCGCGTAAATGGGTGGCTATAAAGGTGGGATTAAGTATCCGGAAAGTATGAGTTGAGGCATATGGATCAACAAGTGGGATTTGTCCATCCCGATGATGGATAGATATACTCGGGCCCTCTCGGTGGAATGTCGTCTAATGTCTTGCAAGCATATGAATAAAGTTCATAAGAGACCACATACCACGGTACGAGTAAAGAGTACTTGTCAGGAGACGAGGTTGAACAAGGTATAGAGTGATACCGAAGATCAAACCTCGGACAAGTAAAATATCGTGAGACAAAGGGAATTAGTAATGTATGTGAATGGTTCATTCGATCACTAAAGTCATCGTTGAATATGTGGGAGCCATTATGGATCTCCAGATCCCGCTATTGGTTATTGGTCGGAGTGAGTACTCAACCATGTCCGCATAGTTCTCGAACCGTAGGGTGACACACTTAAAGTTGGATGTTGAAATGGTAGTACTTGAATTATGGAATGGAGTTCGAATATTTGTTCGGAGTCCCGGATGAGATCCCGGACATCACGAGGAGTTCCGGAATGGTCCGGAGAATAAGATTCATATATAGGAAGTCATATTCCAAGTTTGGAAATGATCCGGTGCATTTATGGCAGGTTCTAGAAGGTTCTAGAAAAGTCCGGATAAAACGCACTATGGAAGGTGGAGTCCCGGAAGGACTCCACAAGCTTGGCCAGCCAAACCCTAAAGGAGGAGTCCCGGTGGGCTCCACCTAGAGGTGGCCGGCCACCCCACCTAAGGAAAAGGTGGGAGTCCCACCTTGGGTAGGACTCCCTCCTTGAGTAGGTTTCCCACCTTTGGGAAGTTTTGGTGTTGGGGTCTTATTCGAAGACTTGGACTACAACTCTTGGGGATTCCACCTATATAATGAGGGGCATAGGAGAGGGGGCTGACCACCACAAGCCCATAACTTGGCCGCACCCATAGGTGGCCGGCCACCCCCTCTCCCAACCCTAGCCGCCCCTCTCTCCTCCTCTTCTCCCGCACGCTTAGCGAAGCTCCGCCGGAGATCTCCATCGCCACCGCCACCACGCCGTCGTGCTGCCGGATTCAAGGAGGAGCTACTACTTCCGTTGCCCGCCGGAACGGGGAGAAGGACGTCGTCTTCATCAACAACCGAACGTGTGACCGAGTACGGAGGTGCCGCCCGTTCGTGGCGCCGGAACCGATCGTGATCAAGATCTTCTACGCGCTTTTGCAAGCGGCAAGTGATCGTCTACCGCAGCAATAAGAGCCTACTCTTATAGGCTTTGGAATCTCTTCAAGGGTTAGTCTTGATCATCCCCTCGTTGCTACCGTCTTCTAGATTGCATCTTGGCTTGGATTGCGTGTTCGCGGTAGGAAAATTTTTGTTTTCTATGCAACGTTATCCTACAAGTGGTATCGCAGCCGTGTCTATGCATAGATGGTTGCACGAGTAGAACACAATGTTTTTGTGGGCGTTGATGCTCTTGTTATCTTTAGTTTGAGTACTTTGCATCTTTGTGGCATAGTGGGATGAAGCGGCTCGAGCTAACTTTACATGACCGCGTTCATGAGACTTGCTCCTCGTTCGACATGCAACTTGTATTGCATAAGAGGCTTTGCGGGTGTCTCGTCTCTCCTACTATAGTGAAGATTCAATTTACTCTTCTATTGACAACACTAGTATCACCGTTGTGGTTCATGTTCGTAGGTAGATTAGATCTTACTCGAAAACCCTAAACCACGTAAAATATGCAAACCAAATTAGAGACGTCTAACTTGTTTTTGCAGTGGTTTGGTGATGTGATATGGCCATAATGTGATGATGAATATGTATGAGATGATCATTATTGTATTGTGGCAACCGGCAGGAGCCTTATGGTTGTCTTTAATTTTCATGTTGAGTAGTATTTCAAAGTAGTTGTAATAGTTGCTACATGAGGTGAACAACCATGAAGACGGCGCCATGAACCTTGACGCAACGCCGACGATGATGGAGATCATGCCCGAAGATGATGGAGATCATGTCCGTGCTTTGGAGATCAAGATCAAAGGCGCAAAGACAAAAAGGGCCATATCATATCACATATGAACCGCATGTGATGTTAATCCTTTATGCATCTTATTTTGCTTAGATCGCGACGGTAGCATTATAAGATGATCCCTCACATTAATATCAAGATAATAAAGTGTTCTCCCTCGTATGCACCGTTGTAACAGTTCGTCGTTTCGAAGCATCTCGTGATGATCGGATGTGATAGATTCAACGATTCACATACAACGGGTGTAAGCCATGTTGCACACGCGGAATACTTGGGTTTGCTTGACGAGCCTAGCATGTACGATACATGGCCTCGGGACAATGGAAACCGAAAGGTTGAACACGAGTCATATGGATGATATGATCAACATGTTGATGTTCACCATTGAAACTACATCATCTCACGTGATGATCGGTTTTGGTGTAGTGGATTTGGATCGTGTACCACTTTACAACTATGAGGGATGTTGTATTAAGTGGGAGTTCATTAGTAATTAGATTAAAACATGAACTAATTATCATAAACATAGTCCGAGTAGTATTTTGAATTAATTTTGTAGTATTGGCATCCGTTTACTACTATGCGCTAGTCTTATAATTGAGATAGAAATACTCGTTAAAATCTGACTAGAAACTTTACGGATTAGTACCGTATTGTTAATGAATCAAGAAATGATTAAGTCCTATTGCAAACATTTAGTGAAACTCACTTTGTTGATTCAGAGAGCTATGATTTCAATTAGTACCTAAAGTTATCTTGTCTCCGTGAAACTTGAAGTTCAAATCTGTTTGAAAAGTAAGGAGCTGAAAATTTAGTTTTCGTAAATAATCAAGGTACGAGATATATGTGATATCTAAGACCTTATTGCAAGATGATAGAATATAAATTTGGTGAGACTACATAAACTCATAAGTTTTATGGGTATGTACGAAGGTTGAAGACGCAAGGCGTCCCAATCCTCCAACTATTGGGGCACTAACAATATTCGCATATCCATGAAGTGATTGTCCTTAGTATGCACCGTTGCTAAGACTCGTCGTTTCGAAGCATCACGTGATGATCGGGTGTTATAGATTCTACGTGTGCTTCCAACGGGTACAAGCCAGTTTTGCATATGCGAATACTAAGGTTTAAACTTTATGAGCCTAGCATGTACGTACATGGTCTCGTAAAGTTATCATGAATTGATGGATAAAATTATGAGTGAAATTGTTCATCATATTACAAATTTACTAATAGTGAAATCTGAAACACTTGTCATATGATGATCAACTTCAAAGTAAGAACCTCAAGGTTATTGGTATTTGACCAACAAACCTAGAAGTTATTGATGTTGAAATGTTTTTCCGAATAATGAGGAAAGCTAAAAGAGAAACCGCAAAAGATATTTTGGCAAAAGAAAAGAAAAGACTAGAAAGTCTAGCTCAGGTGTATATAAATGATATACATGTTATGGTTGTATTCCTAGTTAAGTCACACAATGAAATTCTTGGGTATTAATACCATATTGGTTGGTATGAAGTGTCATACAAAACAACGCAATACAAGAATACAATGGCCTAAGTGATCGACAAGGAATATGATAGGAATGCACGTCCGGAACAAAATAAAGTGTTATTATGTTCGTCGTTGGTATTCTATCTACCCCTTAGAATTTATAATAAAGAACTTAATAATTGTTATTTTGCTCCGGTCAAATGAAAACAATGAGTTGTTCAAATTATGACATTACTCCATGTATGATGGATAAGTTATTATAAATCTTAATGGTGAAACACACATACATAACACCGACGCTAAAAATGCCATAAGGCAAATGATTTGAATTCCACTTATTTGTGGAACCGCAATTTAGGTCATGTTAGAAAGGATCGCATGAAGGAACTCCATGCAAATGGATTTTTGGAGTCATTCGATTTGTTGAATCGTTTGGCACTTGCAAAATCTTTTCTAAAAGGTAATGACTGAAATACCGTTCATAGGCCGAAGAGTTGAACGGGCAACTAACTTAGTGAAAACATACATAATGATATATGTGGTTCATCGGGCATAGTTGTGTGCGGAAGATTCTTCTACTTCATGAAAACTTTCAAACAATGAATTGAGTATATATGTGGATATATTCAATAAGGAAAAGTTTGAAACATTTGAATAGGATTCAAATAAATTTCAGCATGAAGTGGAAATCATCGTAATAGAAATCAAATATCTATGATTAGATCATGGTGGAAATATTTGAATTACGAGTTTTAAGCGAACATCTAAGAGAGTTATGAAATTGTTCTACAACTTACGTTTCTTGGAGTATCATAGTGATGATGAAGTATCCAAGAGATATATCCAAACTTTGTTGGATCAATGATGAGATAAAATATTGATGCCATTATATTTTTTGTGGATTATGCTTTAGTGACTACCGCTTTTACACTGAATAGAGCATCATCATGATCCGTTGAAATGACACCATACAAGTTATGGCATGGGTATAAACCCTAATAGTCAAACCAAAATCGGATGAATGTCTTTGTTGGTTATCCCAGAGATTTAATTGGGAATTCTTCCCACGAGACAAAGACAAAAGTGTTTGTCAATGTTTCTTATTTCCGAGAAATTGTTTCGAGTGAAGTATTTGAGTGGGAGGACAATATAATTTGATAAGGTTTATGAACTCCGAGCATAATGATCGCAGTAGCGCAAAGCATCGGAATTGGTTTCGGAAGCGGCCACGACGATCATGGCTCTCATGACTACAAAGTGTTTTAGCCATGGAGATCGAAGTACATATTGAACCTTGTAGGTATGGTTTACTTTGTGATCAAATAAATGATTTGTGGACAAAGGATTGATTTTGAACAATGATAAACCAACTACAAAACAAAGAAGTTATGATGGGCCCCGACTCCATTAAAATGGCCATGCGCCATGAAATCCAAGATAGATGAATACTTTATGAAAGTAAATGGATCTATGAAATTGATAGACTTGGATGAAATATCCTTGAAGAAAGCTTGACTTATCGAAAAATTGTTTACGACAAAGTTCAAAGAGTTGAATACGATAAGATTAGATCTTCCGTAGCAATGCTTATAGTCTATGTGGATTATTCTAGTAATCACTACATATTTCTTTTATGAGATATGCTAGTAGGATGGCAAAATACACTACTTAAGTATGTATACAAGATACAACCAAGAGTTTTGCTGGTCCGTGGAATACTAGATAGGTATACAAGCTTCAATTGGATGAAGTAAGTATCACGGAGTTGGAATCTTCACCAGATGAAATAGTCAAAGAGTTTTTGATTTCATCGGAGACGATGAAGAAGCTTGCATTTGCAAGAAATTAAGTGGGAGCGCTAAGACACATTTATAATACTTTATGTAGGTGACATATAGTTGGTTATAAATGATGTAATTATATACTTGATTAAAAAGGTTTCATTGAGAATTAACTTCAATGAAAGGATATGGACTAAAACATATTTAATGTCAAGATCTATGAAGATAGATTGAAACACATAATAAGTTTAAGTCAAAGTACATAGAATGGATATTGAAATAGTTCAATATAGAAATGTTAAGAAAATGTTCTTGTCATGTGAAGGTTTAACAAGACTTGAGTGTATCTGACACTCAATGAGTAAAACACATGAGTGATTATAGATCACGAATAATATGTACACAATCAGATATCATGTGCTATAAAGTGTTATGAGCATATATCGAATGATTCATATGATGATCATTGGACGACAAGTAAGAATATCCTTGAGTACTTTAGAAGAACTAAGGATATATATATATATTTTTGTATGAAGAAATGACAAACAAATCGCTGTAAGATGTTACACCGATATTGGTTTTGTCACATATAAAATATAATTTCAATCTCAAATTAGACTAAGTGTTGTTTAAAAGGTAGCACAATGAGCTAGAAGTTGTCTATGCTGGATTTAGAAGAGTTCTAAATATTATGACGGATTCTACAAAAGTAGGCAGAGTATGTCATTATTTTGACAATGACAAAGGATGTTAAGTCAAGAGGTTCTTTGAGAACTTGGTGTAGTTCCGACAGAGTCAGAACTTTGAAGCTATATTGTGTGTGACAATATTAGTGACATATTTCAGCACAGCGGAATTAAGGTTCCACCGAAGATCAAACATATTTAATGCCAACTCATTTGGAAATGAGTGATGCGTTGAGACGCAAATGAATTACAAAATACATACGTTTCTGAGCGTGTCAGATCCGATGACTAAAAACCTCTCCCGTGAGCAATACATGATAAAGCACCAGAAGACCAAGGTGTTATATCTTTACAAATGTAAACTAGATTATTGACTCTAGTGCAAGTGGGAGACCGAAGGAGATATGCCCTAGAGGCAATAATAAAGTGGTTATTATTTATATCTTTATGTTTATGATAAATGTTTATATATCATGCTATAATTGTATTAACCGAAACATTAGTACATGTGTGATATGTAGACAAACAAAGAGTCCCTAGTATGCCTCTTAACTAGCTTGTTGATTAATGGATGATTAGTTTCATAATCATGAACATTGGATGTTATTAATAACAAGGTTATATCATTGTATGAATGATGTAATGGACACACCCAATTAAGCGTAGCATAAGATCTCGTCATTAAGTTATTTGCTATAAGCTTTCGATACATAGTTACCTAGTCCTTATGACCATGAGATCATGTAAATCACTTATACCGGAAAGGTACTTTGATTACACCAAACACCACTGCGTAAATGGGTGGCTATAAAGGTGGGATTAAGTATCCGGAAAGTATGAGTTGAGGCATATGGATCAACAGTGGGATTTGTCCATCCCGATGATGGATAGATATACTCGGGCCCTCTCGGTGGAATGTCGTCTAATGTCTTGCAAGCATATGAATAAAGTTCATAAGAGACCACATACCACGGTACGAGTAAAGAGTACTTGTCGGGAGACGAGGTTGAACAAGGTATAGAGTGATACCGAAGATCAAACCTCGGACAAGTAAAATATCGTGAGACAAAGGGAATTAGTAATGTATGTGAATGGTTCATTCGATCACTAAAGTCATCGTTGAATATGTGGGAGCCATTATGGATCTCCGGATCCCGCTATTGGTTATTGGTCGGAGTGAGTACTCAACCATGTCCGCATAGTTCTCGAACCGTAGGGTGACACACTTAAAGTTGGATGTTGAAATGGTAGTACTTGAATTATGGAATGGAGTTCGAATATTTGTTCGGAGTCCCGGATGAGATCCCGGACATCACGAGGAGTTCCGGAATGGTCCGGAGAATAAGATTCATATATAGGAAGTCATATTCCAAGTTTGGAAATGATCCGGTGCATTTATGGCAGGTTCTAGAAGGTTCTAGAAAAGTCCGGATAAAACGCACTATGGAAGGTGGAGTCCCGGAAGGACTCCACAAGCTTGGCCAGCCAAACCCTAAAGGAGGAGTCCCGGGTGGGCTCCACCTAGAGGTGGCCGGCCACCCCACCTAAGGAAAAGGTGGGAGTCCCACCTTGGGTAGGACTCCCTCCTTGAGTAGGTTTCCCACCTTTGGGAAGTTTTGGTGTTGGGGTCTTATTCGAAGACTTGGACTACAACTCTTGGGGATTCCACCTATATAATGAGGGGCATAGGAGAGGGGGCTGACCACCACAAGCCCATAACTTGGCCGCACCCATAGGTGGCCGGCCACCCCTCTCCCAACCCTAGCCGCCCTCTCTCCTCCTCTTCTCCCGCACGCTTAGCGAAGCTCCGCCGGAGATCTCCATCGCCACCGCCACCACGCCGTCGTGCTGCCGGATTCAAGGAGGAGCTACTACTTCCGCTGCCCGCTGGAACGGGGAGAAGGACGTCGTCTTCATCAACAACCGAACGTGTGACCGAGTACGGAGGTGCCGCCCGTTCGTGGCGCCGGAACCGATCGTGATCAAGATCTTCTACGCGCTTTTGCAAGCGGCAAGTGATCGTCTACCGCAGCAATAAGAGCCTACTCTTATAGGCTTTGGAATCTCTTCAAGGGTTAGTCTTGATCATCCCCTCGTTGCTACCGTCTTCTAGATTGCATCTTGGCTTGGATTGCGTGTTCGCGGTAGGAAAATTTTTGTTTTCTATGCAACGTTATCCTACACGTACAACGTTGGAACATCGCAACACCCGTGGACCACCATCTGGGGTCGGGCCTCAATGAAGCGACCACCCGTCATCCCTGATACGCGTACAGCACGCGTCCGTTGGGAACCCCAAGAGGAAGGTGTGATGCGTACGGCGGCAAGTTTTCCCTCAGAAAGAAACCAAGGTTTATCGAACCAGGAGGAGCCAAGAAGCACGTTGAAGGTTGATGGCGGCGGGATGTAGTGCGGCGCAACACCAGGGATTCCGGCGCCAACGTGGAACCTCGCACAACACAACCAAAGTACTTTGCCCCAACGAAACAGCTGAGGTTGTCAATCTCACCGGCTTGCTGTAACAAAGGATTAGATGTGTAGTGTGGATGATGATTGTTTGCAAAGAACAAGTAAAAAACAATAGCAAGCAGATTTGTATTCGATGTAAAAGAATGGACCGGGGTCCACAAGTTCACTAGAGGTGTCTCTCCCATAAGATAAATAGCATGTTGGGTGAACAAATTACAGTCGGGCAATTGACAAATAAAGAGAGCATAACAATGCACATACATGATA
Source organism: Lolium rigidum (assembly GCF_022539505.1). Lineage (NCBI taxonomy): Eukaryota > Viridiplantae > Streptophyta > Magnoliopsida > Poales > Poaceae > Lolium > Lolium rigidum. Next base: position 75,160,986 of record NC_061509.1, read on the forward strand.
TGATGAGTATTGTGAGATTTAATTGGGCATTACGACAAAGTACATAGACCGCTATCCAAGCATGCATCTATGCCTAAAAAGTCCACCTTCAGGTTATCATCCGAACCCCTTCCAGTATTAAGTTGCAAAACAACAGACAATTGCATTAAGTATGGTGCGTAATGTAATCAATAACTACATCCTCGGACATTATCCCTAGTGGCAACAGCACATCCACAACCTTAGAACTTTCTGTCACTGTCCCAGATTTAATGGAGGCATGAACCCACTATCGAGCATAAATACTCCCTCTTGGAGTTAAGAGTAAAAACTTGGCCGGAGCCTCTACTAATAACGGAGAGCATGCAAGATCATAAACAACACATAGGTAATAGATTGATAATCAACATAACATAGTATTCTCTATCCATCGGATCCCGACAAACACAACATATAGAATTACCGATAGATGATCTTGATCATGTTAGGCAGCTCACAAGATCCGACAATGAAGCACATGAGGAGAAGACAACCATCTAGCTACCGCTATGGACCCATAGTCCAGGGGTGAACTACTCACTCATCACTCCGGAGGCGACCATGGCGGTGAAGAGTCCTCCGGGAGATGATTCCCCTCTCCGGCAGGGTGCCGGAGGTGATCTCCAGAATCCCCCGAGATGGGATTGGCGGCGGCGGCGTCTCTGGAAGGTTTTTCGTATCGTGGCTCTCGGTACTGGGGGTTTCGTGACGGAGGCTTTAAGTAGGCGGAAGGGTGATACGTCTCCGACGTATCGATAATTTCTTATGTTCCATGCCACATTATTGATGATATCTACATGTTTTATACACATTATATGTCGTATTTATGCATTTTCCGGCACTAACCTATTAACGAGATGCCGAAGAGCCGCTTGTCGTTTTCTGCTGTTTTTGGTTTCAGAAATCCTAGTAAAGAAATATTCTCGGAATTGGACGAAATCAACGCCTAGGGTCCTATTTTTGCACGAAGCTTCCAGAAGACCGAGGGGGAAAGGAAGTGGGGCCACGAGGAGCCGACAAAACAGGGCGGCGCGGCCTGGCCCTTGGCCGCGCGGCCCTGGCGTGTGGGGCCCTCGTGTGGCCCCCCGCGCTGCCCTTCCGCCTACAAATAGCCTTCGTCGCGAAACCCCCAGTACCGAGAGCCACGATACGGAAAACCTTCCAGAGACGCCGCCGCCGCCAATCCCATCTCGGGGGATTCTGGAGATCACCTCCGGCACCCCGCCGGAGAGGGGATTCATCTCCCGGAGGACTCTTCACCGCCATGGTCGCCTCCGGAGTGATGAGTGAGTAGTTCACCCCTGGACTATGGGTCCATAGCAGTAGCTAGATGGTTGTCTTCTCCTCATGTGCTTCATTGTCGGATCTTGTGAGCTGCCTAACATGATCAAGATCATCTATCCGTAATTCTATATGTTGTGTTTGTCGGGATCCGATGGATAGAGAATACTATGTTATGTTGATTATCAATCTATTACCTATGTGTTGTTTATGATCTTGCATGCTCTCCGTTATTAGTAGAGGCTCGGCCAAGTTTTTTCTCTTAACTCCAAGAGGGAGTATTTATGCTCGATAGTGGGTTCATGCCTCCATTAAATCTGGGACAAGTGACGTAAAGTTCTAAGGTTGTGGATGTGCTGTTGCCACTAGGGATAAAACATTGATGCTATGTCCGAGGATGTAGTTATTGATTACATTACGCACCATACTTAATGCAATTGTCTCGTTGTTTTGCAACTTAATACCGGAAGGGGTTCGGATGATAACTCGAAGGTGGACTTTTTAGGCATAGATGCATGTTGGATAGCGGTCTATGTACTTTGTTGTAATGCCCAATTAAATCTCACAATATTCATCATGTCATGTATGTGCATTGTTATGCCCTCTCTATTTGTCAATTGCCCGACCGTAATTTGTTCACCCAACATGCTATCTTATGGGAGAGGCACCTCTAGTGAACCGTGGACCCCGGTCCATTATTTTATACCGAAATACAAATCTGCTGCAATACTTGTTCTTTACTCGTTCTTTGCAAACAATCATCATCCACACTATACATCTAATCCTTTGTTACAAAGCAAGCCGGTGAGATTGACAACCTCACGGCTTCGTTGGGGCAAAGTACTTTGGTTGTGTTGTGCGAGTTCCACGTTGGCGCCGGAATCCCTGGTGTTGCGCCGCACTACATCCCGCCGCCATCAACATTCAACGTGCTTCTTGGCTCCTCCTGGTTCGATAAACCTTGGTTTCTTTCTGAGGGAAAACTTGCTACTGTGCGCATCATACCTTCCTCTTGGGGTTCCCAACGAACGTGTGAGTTACACGCCATCAAGCTCTTTTTCTGGCGTCGTTGCCGGGGAACTGAAGAAAAGTTACACCACGAAGATTTCTAACTCCCACGTCAACTACACGCCAGCAATATTTTCTGGCGCCGTTGCCGGGGAGATCAAGACACGCTGCAAGGGGAGTCTCCACAATCCAATCTCTTTACTTTGTTTTTGTCTTGCTTTATTTTATTTACTACTTTGTTTGCTGCATTATATCAAAACACAAAAAAAAATTAGTTGCTAGCTTTACTTTATTTACTGTCTTGCACTCTATATCAAAAACACACAAAAATTAGTTACTTGCATTTTACTTTTTGTTACCATGTCTAGTTCTGCACTTGTTACTTCTTCACCTGAGGAATTAGTCTTCACTTTTAAACAAGGGGATGAGGAGAGTTTTAAAGATGCTTGGTCCAGAATTTTTACTTATTATCGTAAAACTGAACCTCAAATGACTCTAAGTTTGCTTCTTAGTAATTTTTATTTTGGTCTTATGATTCGCTATAGATATGCCTTGGATGCTCTAGTGGGAGGAGATTTCCTTCATTGCAATGGGGATCAAGCTTTTAATGCCATAAAGAATTTGGTTGCATCACATGATTCAGCTAATAACTTTGAGTCAGCCCTTATTAGCATTTATAATAGATTAAACACTCTTGAGACAAGTGCATCCCGCTTGAATGAAAATTATGGATATGTTCGTAACCGTCTTGATCAAGTTTTATTGAACTCTGAACCTTCATTATGGGATCCTACTATTAAAATTGTTATAGGTGACCAAACTCTTCATGCTAATTGTGATATTATGACTGAATTTTGCCTAATGCCTAAGAGTATTCATAAATCTTTGAAACTTTGGAAATTCGTTGAAGGGGGAGAAGGAATAACCCTTATTGATAACTTTGTTATAATTCCTAAAGGAATAGCTGCGGGTGTGCATACAACCATTCTTGGGAGAACAATATCCATTGATTATCTTGTTATTGAATGTGCAGGAACAGGACAAATCACACTCGGAAGATCCCTCGCTGAAACTATTGGGAGCAGTCATAGATATGGGAGAAGGCACCCTAAAATTCACCTCTACACCCGGGGGTAGACATATATTCCCTAAGCCAAAGAGTAAGAAAAAGAACAAGGAAGGTAAGGGTAAAGCCCAAGGTAATGTCAATACTTCATCTCTCGATAATACTTGATACACACTTTCTGCGCCTAGCTGAAAGGCGTTAAAGAAAAGCGCTTATGGGAGACAACCCATGTTTTTACTACAGTATTTTTGTTTTGAATTTGAGTCTTGGAAGTTGTTTACTACTGTAGCAACCTCTCCTTATCTTAGTTTTGTGTTTTGTCGTGCCAAGTAAAGTCTTTGATAGTAAGGTTCATACTAGATTTGGATTACTGCGCAGTTACAGATTTCTTTGCTGTCACGAATTTCGACCTGCCTCCCTGTAGGTAGCTCAGAAAATTAATCCAATTTACGTGCGTGATCCTCCGATATGTACGCAACTTTCATTCAATTTGGGCATTTTCATTTGAGCAAGTCTGGTGCCTCAATAAAATCCATCTTTACGGACTGTTCTGTTTTGACAGATTCTGCCTTTTATTTCGCATTGCCTCTTTTGCTATGTTGGATGAATTTCTTTGATCCATTAATGTCCAAGTAGCTTTATGCAATGTCCGAAGTGTTAAGAATGATTGTGTCACCTCTGAACATGTTAATTTTTATTGTCCACTAACCCTCTAATGAGTTGTTTCGAGTTTGGTGTGGAGGAAGTTTTCAAGGATCAAGAGAGGAGAATGATGCAATATGATCAAGGAGAGTGAAAGCTCTAAGCTTGGGGATGCCCCGGTGGTTCACCCCTGCATATTCTAAGAAGACTCAAGCGTCTAAGCTTGGGGATGCCCAAGGCATCCCCTTCTTCATCGACAACATTATCAGAGTTCCTCCCCTGAAACTATATTTTTATTCCGTCACATCTTATGTGCTTTACTTGGAGCGTCGGTTTGTTTTTGTTTTTGTTTTGTTTGAATAAAATGGATCCTAGCATTCATTGTGTGGGAGAGAGACACGCTCCGCTGTTGCATATGGACAAGTATGTCCTTAGGCTTTACTCATAGTATTCATGGCGAAGGTTGAATCTTCTTCGTTAAATTGTTATATGGTTGGAATTGGGAAATGCTACATGTAGTAATTCTAAAATGTCTTGAATAATTTGATACTTGGCAATTGTTGTGCTCATGTTTAAGCTCTTGCATCATATACTTTGCACCCATTAATTAAGAAACACCTAGAGCTTGCTAAATTTGGTTTGCATATTTGGTCTCTCTAAAGTCTAGATAATTTCTAGTATTGAGTTTTGAACAACAAGGAAGACGGTGTAGAGTCTTATAATGTTTACAATATGTCTTTTATGTGAGTTTTGCTGCACCGGTTCATCCTTGTGTTTTTTTCAAATAACCTTGCTAGCCTAAACCTTGTATCGAGAGGGAATACTTCTCATGCATCCAAAATCCTTGAGCCAACCACTATGCCATTTGTGTCCACCATACCTACCTACTACATGGTATTTCTCCGCCATTCCAAAGTAAATTGCTTGAGTGCTACCTTTAAAATTTCCATTCTTTACCTTTACAATATATAGCTCATGGGACAAATAGCCTAAAAACTATTGTGGTATTGAATATGTACTTATGCACTTTATCTCTTATTAAGTTGCTTGTTGTGCGATAACCATGTTCCTGGGGACGCCATCAACTACTCTTTGTTGAATATCATGTGAGTTGTTATGCATGTCCGTCTTGTCTGAAGTAAGGGAGATCTACCACTTTAATGGTTAGAGCATGCATATTGTTAGAGAAGAACATTGGGCCGCTAACTAAAGCCATGAATCATGGTGGAGGTTTCAGTTTTGGACATATATCCTCAATCTCATATGAGAACACTAATTGTTGCTACATGCTTATGCATTAAAGAGGAGTCCATTATCTGTTGTCCATGTTGTCCCGGTACGGATGTCTAAGTTGAGAATAATCAAAAGCGAGAAATCCAAAATGCGAGCTTTCTCCTTAGACCTTTGTACAGGCGGCATGGAGATACCCCTTTGTGACACTTGGTTAAAACATGTGTATTGCGATGATCCCGGTAGTCCGAGCTAATTAGGACAAGGTGCGGGCACTATTAGTATACTATGCATGAGGCTTGCAACTTGTAAGATATAATTTACATAATACATGTGCTTTATTACTACCGTTGAAAAAATTGTTTCTTGTTTTCAAAATAAAAGCTCTAGCACAAATATAGCAATCGATGCTTTTCCTCTGCGAAGGACCTTTCTTTTACTTTTAATGTTGAGTCAGTTCACCTATTTCTCTCCACCTCAAGAAGCAAACACTTGTGTGAACCATGCATTGATTCCTACATACTTGCATATTGCACTTGTTATATTACTCTATGTTGACAATTATCCATGAGATATACATGTTACAAGTTGAAAGCAACCGCTGAAACTTAATCTTCTTTTGTGTTGCTTCAATACCTTTACTTTGATTTATTGCTTTATAAGTTAACTCTTATGCAAGACTTATTGATGCTTGTCTTGAAGTGCTATTCATGAAAAGTCTTTGCTTTATGATTTGTTTACTCATGTCATTACCATTGTTTTGATCGCTGCATTCATTACATATGTTTACAATAGTATGATCAAGGTTATGATGGCATGTCACTCCGTAAATTATCTTTGTTATCGTTTACTCGCTCGGGACGAGCAGAACTAAGCTTGGGGATGCTGATACGTCTCCGACGTATCGATAATTTCTTATGTTCCATGCCACATTATTGATGATATCTACATGTTTTATACACATTATATGTCGTATTTATGCATTTTCCGGCACTAACCTATTAACGAGATGCCGAAGAGCCAGCTGCTGTTTTCTCGCTGTTTTTGGTTTCGTAAATCCTAGTAAAGAAATATTCTCGGAATTGGACGAAATCAACGCCCGTGGTCCTATTTTTGCACGAAGCTTCTAGAAGACCGAGGGGGAAAGGAAGTGGGGCCACGAGGAGCCGACACAACAGGGCGGCGCGGCCTGGCCCTTGGCCGCGCGGCCCTGGCGTGTGGGGCCCTCGTGTGGCCCCCCGCGCTGCCCTTTGATACGTCTCCGACGTATCGATAATTTCTTATGTTCCATGCCACATTATTGATGATATCTACATGTTTTATGCACACTTTATGTCATATTCGTGCATTTTCTGGAACTAACCTATTAACAAGATGCCGAAGTGCCGCTTCTCGTTTTCTCGCTGTTTTTGGTTTCGAAATCCTAGTAACGAAATATTCTCGAATTGGACGAAATCAACGCCCAGTGTTCCTATTTTTCCCGGAAGCATCCAGAACACCCGAGAGTCGCTAGAGGGGGCCACACAGGCCCCGCATGATAGGCCGGCGCGGCCCGGGCCCCGGCCGCGCCGCCTTATGGTGTCGTCGCCCTTCGACCTTCCGACGCCGCCTCTTCGCCTATATAAAGGTCCCGGACCTAAAACCTCGAGACGAAAAAAGCCACGGTACGAGAAACCTTCCGCAGCCGCCGCCATCGCGAAGCCAAGATCTGGGGGACAGGAGTCTCTGTTCCCGCACGCCGCCGGGACGGGGAAGTGCCCCCGGAAGGCTCCTCCATCGACACCACCGCCATCTTCATCAACGCTGCTGTCTCCCATGAGGAGGGAGTAGTTCTCCATCGAGGCTCGGGGCTGTACCGGTAGCTATGTGGTTCATCTCTCTCCTATGTACTTCAATACAATAATCTCATGAGCTGCCTTACATGATTGAGATTCATATGATGATGCTTGTAATCTAGATGTCATTATGCTAGTCAAGTGGGTTTTACTTATGTGATCTCCGGAGACTCCTTGTCCCACGTGTGTAAAGGTGACAGAGGTGTGCACCGTGTGGGTCTCTTAGGCTATATTTCACGAATACTTATTCACCGTTATGAATGGCATAGTGAAGTGCTTATTTATATCCCTTTATGATTGCAATGTGTTTTGTATCACAATTTATCCGTGTGCTACTCTAGTGATGTTATTAAAGTAGTTTATTCCTCCCGCACGGTGTAATGGTGACAAGGTGTGCATCCGTGTTAGTACTTGGCGTAGGCTATGATTATGATCTCTTGTAGATTATGAAGTTAACTATTGCTATGATGGTATTGATGTGATCTATTCCTCCTACATAGTGTGAAGGTGACAAGTGTGCATGCCGTGTTAGTACTTGGTTTAGTCGTGTTGATCTTTCATGCACTCTAAGGTTATTTAAATATGAACATTGAATTGTGGAGCTTGTTAACTCCGGCATTGAGGGTTCGTGTAATCCTACGCAATGTGTTCATCATCCAACAAGAGAGTGTAGAGTATGCATTTATCTATTCCGTTATGTGATCAAAGTTGAGAGTGTCCACTAGTGAAAGTCTAATCCCTAGGCCTTGTTCCTAAATATCGCTATCGCTGCTTGTTTACTCGTTTTACTGCGTTACTACTGCTGCGTTGCCACAGCTCATACTTATTTATACCACCCGTATTTCACTATCTCTTCGCCGAACTAGTGCACCTATTAGGTGTGTTGGGGACACAAGAGACTTCTTGCTTTGTGGTTGCAGTGGTTGCATGAGAGGGATATCTTTGACCTCTTCCTCCCTGAGTTCGATAAACCTTGGGTGATCCACTTAAGGGAAACTTGCTGCTGTTCTACAAACCTCTGCTCTTGGAGGCCCAACACTGTCTACAAGAATAGAAGCACCCGTAGACATCACCCTTCCGCCTACAAATAGCCTTCGTCGCGAAACCCCCAGTACCGAGAGCCACGATACGAAAAACCTTCCAGAGACGCCACCGCCGCCAATCCCATCTCGGGGGATTCTGGAGATCACCTCCGGCACCCTGCCGGAGAGGGGATTCATCTCCCGGAGGACTCTTCACCGCCATGGTCGCCTCCGGAGTGATGAGTGAGTAGTTCACCCCCGGACTATGGGTCCATAGCAGTAGCTAGATGGTTTTCTTCTCCTCATGTGCTTCATTGTCGGATCTTGTGAGCTGCCTAACATGATCAAGATCATCTATCCGTAATTCTATATGTTGTGTTTGTCGGGATCCGATGGATAGAGAATACTATGTTATGTTGATTATCAATCTATTACCTATGTGTTGTTTATGATCTTGCATGCTCTCTCGTTATTAGTAGAGGCTCGGCCAAGTTTTTGCTCTTAACTCCAAGAGGGAGTATTTATGCTCGATAGTGGGTTCATGCCTCCATTAAATCTGGGACAGTGACAGAAAGTTCTAAGGTTGTGGATGTGCTGTTGCCACTAGGGATTAAACATTGATGCTATGTCCGAGGATGTAGTTATTGATTACATTACGCACCATACTTAATGCAATTGTCTGTTGTTTTGCAACTTAATACTGGAAGGGGTTCGGATGATAACCTGAAGGTGGACTTTTTAGGCATAGATGCATGCCGGATAGCGGTCTATGTACTTTGTCGTAATGCCCAATTAAATCTCACAATATTCATCATGTCATGTATGTGCATTGTTATGCCCTCTCTATTTGTCAATTGCCCGACCGTAATTTGTTCACCCAACATGCTATCTTATGGGAGAGACACCTCTAGTGAACTCGTGGACCCCGGTCCATTCTTTTATACTGAAATACAAATCTGCTGCAATACTTGTTCTTTACTGTTCTTTGCAAACAATCATCATCCACACTATACATCTAATCCTTTGTTACAGCAAGCCGGTGAGATTGACAACCTCACCGTTTCGTTGGGGCAAAGTACTTTGGTTGTGTTGTGCAGGTTCCACGTTGGCGCCGGAATCTCTGGTGTTGCGCCGCACTACATCCCGCCGCCATCAACCTTCAACGTGCTTCTTGGCTCCTCCTCGGTTCGATAAACCGTGGTTTCTTTCCGAGGGAAAACTTGCTGCTGTGCGCATCATACCTTCCTCTTGGGGTTCCCAACGAACGTGTGAGTTACACGCCATCAAAGGGCAACGCGGGGGGCCACACGAGGGCCCCACACGCCAGGCCGGCGCGGCCAAGACCTGGGCCGCGCCGCCCTGTTGTGGCGGCGCCTCGTGGCCCCACTTCCTTTCCCCCTCGGTCTTCTGGAAGCTTCGTGCAAAAATAGGACCCCGGGCGTTGATTTCGTCCAATTCCGAGAATATTTCCTTTGTAGGATTTCTGAAACCAAAAACAGCGAGAAAACAACAACCGGCTCTTCGGCATCTCGTTAATAGGTTAGTGCCGGAAAATGCATAAATACGACATATAATGTGTATAAAACATGTAGATATCATCAATAATGTGGCATGGAACATAAGAAATTATCGATACGTCGGAGACGTATCAGCATCCCCAAGTTTAGTTCCTGCTCGTCCCGAGCAGGTAAACGACAACAAAGATAATTTCTGGAGTGACATGCCATCATAACCTTGATCATACTATTGTAAGCATATGTAATGAATGCAGCGATCAAAACAATGGTAATGACATGAGTAAACAACTGGATCATAAAGCAAAGACTTTTCATTTATAGCACTTCAAGACAAGCATCAATAAGTCTTGCATAAGAGTTAACTCATAAAGCAATAAATCAAAGTAAAGGTATTGAAGCAACACAAAGGAAGATTAAGTTTCAGCGGTTGCTTTCAACTTGTAACATGTATATCTCATGGATGTTGTCAACATAGAGTAATATAACAAGTGCAATATGCAAGTATGTAGGAATCAATGAACAGTTCACACAAGTGTTTGCTTCTTGAGGTGGAGAGAAATAGGTGAACTGACTCAACATAAAATTAAAAGAAAGTTCCTTCAAAGAGGAAAGCATCGATTGCTATAGTTGTGCTAGAGCTTTTATTTTGAAAACAAGAAACAATTTTGTCAACGGTAGTAATAAAGCATATGTATCATGTAAATTATATCTTACAAGTTGCAAGCCTCATGCATAGTATACTAATAGTGCCCGCACCTTGTCCTAATTAGCTTGGACTACCGGATTATCGCAATACACATGTTTTAACCAAGTGTCACAAAGGGGTACCTCCATGCCGCCTGTATAAAGGTCTAAGGAGAAAGCTCGCATTTTGGATTTTTCGCTTTTGATTATTCTCAACTTAGACATCCATACCGGGACAACATAGACAACAGATAATGGACTTCTCTTTAATGCATAAGCATGTAGCAACAATTAATGTTCTCATATGAGATTGAGGATATATGTCCAAAACTCGAAACTTCCACCATGATTCATGGCTTTAGTTAGCGGCCCAATGTTCTTCTCTAACAATATGCATGCTCTAACCAATAAGTGGTAAATCTCCCTTACTTCAGACAAGACGGACATGCATAGCAACTCACATGATATTCAACAAAGAGTAGTTGATGGCGTCCCCAGGAACATGGTTATCGCACATCAAGCAACTTAATAAGAGATAAAGTGCATAAATACATATTTAATACCACAATAGTTTTTAAGCTATTTGTCCCATGAGCTATATATTGCAAAGGTAAAGAATGGAAATTTTAAAGGTAGCACTCAAGCAATTTACTTTGGAATGGCGGAGAAATACCATGTAGTAGGTAGGTATGGTGGACACAAATGGCATAGTGGTTGGCTCAAGGATTTTGGATGCATGAGAAGTATTCCCTCTCGATACAAGGTTTAGGCTAGCAAGGTTATTTGAAACAAACACAAGGATGAACCGGTGCAGCAAAACTCACATAAAAGACATATTGTAAACATTATAAGACTCTACACCGTCTTCCTTGTTGTTCAAAACTCAATACTAGAAATATTCTAGACTTTAGAGAGACCAAATATGCAAACCAAATTTAGCAAGCTCTAGGTGTTTCTTCATTAATGGGTGCAAAGTATATGATGCAAGAGCTTAAACATGAGCACAACAATTGCCAAGTATCAAATTATTCAAGACATTTTAGAATTACTACATGTAGCATTTCCCAATTCCAACCATATAACAATTTAACGAAGAAGATTCAACCTTCGCCATGAATACTATGAGTAAAGCCTAAGGACATATTTGTCCATATGCAACAGCGGAGCGTGTCTCTCTCCCACACAATGAATGCTAGGATCCATTTTATTCAAACAAAACAAAATAAAAAACAAACCGACGCTCCAAGCAAAGCACATAAGATGTGATGGAATAAAAATATAGTTTCAGGGGAGGAACCTGATAATGTTGTCGATGAAGAAGGGGATGCCTTGGGCATCCCCAAGCTTAGACGCTTGAGTCTTCTTAAAATATGCAGGGGTGAACCACCGGGGCATCCCCAAGCTTAGAGCTTTCACTCTCCTTGATCATATTGTATCATCCTCCTCTCTTGATCCTTGAAAACTTCCTCCACACCAAACTCGAAACAACTCATTAGAGGGTTAGTGCATAATAAAAATTAACATGTTCAGAGGTGACACAATCATTCTTAACACTTCTGGACATTGCATAAAGCTACTTGGACATTAATGGAACAAAGAAATTCATCCACCATAGCAAAAGAGGCAATGCGAAATAAAAGGCAGAATCTGTCAAAACAGAACAGTCCGTAAAGATGGATTTTATTGAGGCACCAGACTTGCTCAAATGAAAATGCCCAAATTGAATGAAAGTTGCGTACATATCTGAGGATCACGCACGTAAATTGGCATATTTTTCTGAGATACCTACAGAGGGGCAGGTCGAAATTCGTGACAGCAAAGAAATCTGTTACTGCGCAGTAATCCAAATCTAGTATGAACCTTACTATCAAAGACTTTACTTGGCACAACAATGCACAAAACTAAGATAAGGAGAGGTTGCTAAAGTAGTAAACAACTTCCAAGACTCAAATATAAAATAAAATACTGTAGTAAAAATCATGGGTTGTCTCCCATAAGCGCTTTTCTTTAACGCCTTTCAGCTAGGCGCAGAAAGTGTATATCAAGTGTTATCGAGAGATGGAGCATTGACATCATTACCAGGGGTGTTGGGTGTTTTCGCAACCATGCATAGTATGTTGGATACATAAGTTTCAGTGGCTCCCTTTTCATTAGTCTTGGGCTTGCTACTCTCATCAAACAAATTTTCAGGAACAAGCCAAGCATAATTATTATCTAGAGCTTCATGCATCGCTAGGAGCTTACATGGTATTGGTGGTTTAATCTCCCCACCATCATTAACATTATTAGTGTACTTTATTCTATCCATATCAGAAAGTGTAAGAAACATGTATTGTATCATGGGGTTGAGACTAATAAATCTAGCTTCTATCATGCGTACCAAACAAACAGAGGCATCTTCATAAGTAGGGACAGCTTTTGCAAGGGGTATATCTTTAAGATCTTCATGCATACTAACATGGGTGAAAAATTCTTCTATATTATCTCTTCCAATTATAGACCCTTGTCCCACAGGTATATCTTTTACAGTAAAATTAAAAGGAAACATGTTGAAATAAGTAAAGCAAATGCAAGTAACTAATTTTTTTTGTGTTTTTAGCAACTAATTTTTTTTGTGTTTTGATATAATGCAGCAAACAAAGTAGTAAATAAAATAAAGCAAGACAAAAACAAAGTAAAGAGATTGGATTGTGGAGACTCCCCTTGCAGCGTGTCTTGATCTCCCCGGCAACGGCGCCAGAAAAAGAGCTGTTGACGTGGGAGTTGAAAATCTTTGTGGTGTAACTTTTCTTCGTTCCCCGGCAACGGCGCCAGAAAAAGAGCTTGATACGCGTACAACACGCGTCCGTTGGGAACCCCAAGAGGAAGGTGTGATGCGTACGACGGCAAGTTTTCCCTCAGAAAGAAACCAAGGTTTATCGAACCAGGAGGAGCCAAGAAGCACGTTGAAGGTTGATGGCGGCGGGATGTAGTGCGGCGCAACACCAGGGATTCCGGCGCCAACGTGGAACCTGCACAACACAACCAAAGTACTTTGCCCCAACGAAACAGTGAGGTTGTCAATCTCACCGGCTTGCTGTAACAAAGGATTAGATGTATAGTGTGGATGTTGATTGTTTGCAAAGAACAGTAAAGAACAATAGCAGCAGATTTGTATTCGATGTAAAAGAATGGACCGGGGTCCACAGTTCACTAGAGGTGTATCTCCCATAAGATAAATAGCATGTTGGGTGAACAAATTACAATCGGGAAATTGACAAATAAAGAGAGCATAACAATGCACATACATGATATGATGAGTATTGTGAGATTTAATTGGGCATTACGACAAAGTACATAGACCGCTATCCAGCATGCATCTATGCCTAAAAAGTCCACCTTCAGGTTATCATCCGAACCCCTTCCAGTATTAAGTTGCAAAACAACAGATAATTGCATTAAGTATGGTGCGTAATATAATCAATAACTACATCCTCGGACATAGCATCAATGTTTTATCCCTAGTGGCAACAGCACATCCACAACCTTAGAACTTTCCGTCACCGTCCCGCGATTTAATGGAGGCATGAACCCACTATCGAGCATAAATACTCCCTCTTGGAGTTAAGAGTAAAAACTTGGCCGTAGCCTCTACTAATAACGGAGAGCATGCAAGATCATAAACAACACATAGGTAATAGATTGATAATCAACATAACATAGTATTCTCTATCCATCGGATCCCGACAAACACAACATATAGAATTACGGATAGATGATCTTGATCATGTTAGGCAGCTCACAAGATCCGACAATGAAGCACATGAGGAGAAGACAACCATCTAGCTACTGCTATGGACCCATAGTCCAGGGGTGAACTACTCACTCATCACTCCGGAGGCGACCATGGCGGTGAAGAGTCCTCCGGGAGATGATTCCCCTCTCCGGCAGGGTGCCGGAGGTGATCTCCAGAATCCCCCGAGATGGGATTGGCGGCGGTGGCGTCTCTGGAAGGTTTTCCGTATCGTGGCTCTCGGTACTGGGGGTTTCGCGACGGAGGCTTTAAGTAGGCGGAAGGGCAACGCGGGGGGCCACACGAGGGCCCCACACGCCAGGCCGGCGCGGCCAAGACCTGGGCCGCGCCGCCCTGTTGTGGCGGCGCCTCGTGGCCCCACTCCCTTCCCCTCGGTCTTCCGGAAGCTTCGTGCAAAAATAGGACCCCGGGCGTTGATTTCGTCCAATTCCGAGAATATTTCCTTTGTAGGATTTCTGAAACCAAAAACAGCGTAAAACAAAGAATCGGCTCTTGGGCATCTCATTAATAGGTTAGTGCCGGAAAATGCATAAATACGACATATAATGTGTATAAAACATGTAGATATCATCAATAATGTGGCATGGAACATAAGAAATTATCGATACGTCGGAGATGTATCAATCCCCAGCAGTGGTAGGGAGCAGCCTCTGATCGTCGGGAGCGACCACCCGTAGAACTCCGCGATCGCCTCTATCATGTGATCCGTCAGGAGGAGCTCGTACATATTATGGTAGGCTTCCAGGGCAGCCTCTGATGGCGCCTCACCCCCCTCGAGAAGGCCCAGCTTGCGCATGAGGTTTCGCACCGCTTTCATCTCTGCGTTTAGACCACCAGGTTGTCCCGCGATCCTCGAGCTGCGGTGGGGCTGGAAGTTAAGCTCGACCAGCCTGCGTCGAACAGCCGCGGTCTGGAGGAGTGCATCCGAGCGCGACTTCGCCGCAATGGGTAGGACCAAAATCAGGCTCATCATATGTGGCAAAGTATCGTCGCCGGTTTGGCAACATTCAAAAGGGGATGTATCTGGCGAGTGGGTACATGTGAGAGCATTAACATCTACACAGGCCTCTGAATCCCTTCAAGTACAGATAGAAAAATCGTCAAACCAAGAGGAGGTGGTGTGTATACTGAAGTTTCTTTTTTTTAACAAGGGATGGTCCTAAGGGACCTGAAGCTTTCATTTCAGCGGTGGCATGAGAAAGTACATAGAGGACCAAAAGAAAATGAAAATTGCAATCTAGTCCAAAAAAAAATCCACAAAGAACCCTGGAGATAAAACTGGAAAAGCAATCGGGTCCGGCTCCATTGCCGCCACGTCGCTGCATCTCACCGCAGCCAGGTACCACGCCGCCAGGGACAGAGCCACTTGGGGCGAGGCACTGGGAGAGGGCCTCCGTCTTGGCATCTTGGCCTGGAGGTTGATGTAGACTCGCAGTCGCCAGCCGGAGAAAACCGTCACCGGCGAAGGAGAAGGAAGTGGTCGTGGAATGACCATTTTGCACGGCTATCGATGTAGGACCGCCATGGAAGAACTCCCAGCTACGGGACTCCCTTGGCGCAGATCTGCATGCAAGAGCACCAAGACCAGGAGCCCCATTCCGTTCTCACCACCATGGTGAGCAACGAAAAGGAGACTCAGATCTTGGGCAATCGCCAGCTGCAGATAGAATCGGCCATGGCCTCCAGATCTGGATCCAGAGCCATGCCTAGGACCTAGAGCTTATTCTTGGATCGAGGGAAGAAGACCTTGAACAGCAGCCACCAGCACCAAGCCGCCAACACCACCAAGGCCTCCATCCATGGCAACCCGACGTCGCTCGATGACGCAAAGAGCTCACAATCCGATGGCATGATGCCAGACTCCACAGAGGGAAAATCAACTAAACCTAGACTACTATCCACCGAGTGGGTCCAGCCCCCCCTCTCCCAATCACTCCGGCCAGCGAAGCCGCCGTAGTAGAGGGAGAGGCAAGCCGGCAGAGAGAGGGCGACTCTCAAAGGCACTGTTCACTAGCGAGAGCGGTGAGGGGGAGAATGGATCGGTTACTAAACTCATTAATGCTTTTACTCGGTTACCATCTGCAATAGAAACATACTTTTAGACCTAGAGCGGGTCAACTGTCTCTTCAGGGAGCATCCGCGAATAATCCAGTGTGGAAGGCTCAGTGGCAACTAAAAAAACCATGCAGATTTAAGGTATTTATATGGCGGGTTCTACACGGTATTTTGCCTCTTAAAGCTATTCTAGTTGATAGTCATGTGGGAATGAGTGGGCAATGTTCAATTTGTACTCAATGCCCTGAAGACATGCTACATCTTTTGTTTCAATGCCTCCCTGCTCGTAAATTGTGGAGCTCTCTTGGGCTGGTCACTGTAATCAATGAAGCTACCACGATTGACCATGCAGGATCACTGGTCTTAGAATTTATCCTTCGATCAAATGACAAGATCCTCCTAGATTTGAAAGTATTGGCCTAAAAGAAACAGTTGCCGTGGTGTGTTGGTACCTCTGGTGGATGCGTAGAAGGTGGACGCATGAAGAAATTGTTCCTCCCATCTCTCGATGTAGGATGTATGTCCTAGCGATCACGACCAATCCAGCTCGAAAGCACTGTCAAAACAAAGCGACCGAATTGGCAGAGACCAGGTGCAGTGTTACGAGAATCTGAAGGACAATTCATAGCAGTGTCTACAATCGACTTACCAAATGTAGCATCAGCTGCGGCGGCTGAAGCCATCTATGAGGGAGGGTTTAGCTCTTGTTAATCGCCTCGGCTGTTTAAGCTGAGTCTAACTCAACTGAAGTTGTTGAAGCCTGCTTGGGTGAAGAAGTCTGGTGGGAGAGACTTGTCAGCTATATTTGTTGAATTTATCAGCGCTTATTGATGTGTCTCGTTTAAGCACTATCCTCGGGAAGCCAACAAAGCTGCTCATGAGCTAGCTAGAGTTTGTCTCAAAAAAAAAAAGCTAGAGCTTATATTTCTGACAAAGATTCGTGTAATTGGATCGATGAATAACTAGTTTTATTCTCTGTGAACTCATAAACGATGTAACTATTATTGATAATTAATAAAATCCTATAGCAGCGTCATGTTGTTTCACACTAAAAGAGAACGAGGAGAATATATAAGATTTGTGTTTCTTTTTATGAGAACACACAATTAATTGAGATGAGAATGGAATCATACATATCCATGATTTTTTTTCCTGTAGTCGCGGACTCGCCATTACTTTATAAGGTCTATAAGCTTTTTAAAATTGTTGGATATTATAAAGCATATCTCATTTATTGTTCTCTTTCTCGCAATGCATGTTCTCTTTTTTTCTCTCTCTCTCCTCCCATGCGTGTGAAACTATTCATGCATGTCGTAATTAATGAGGCGAGTTATAAATTTTTGGTCTTAGCGAATTGATCATCGAACCTTGTAATCCCTTGTAATCCCTAACGAAGGTAGTATGGAAGTTGCTCTAAGTTTTGAACAGCCTCGGATCTCAGATTCTATCAACACACCACCGAGTATGAGAAAGTGTTTGTACTTCAGAGTACTACTCCCTCTGATTCATATTACTGGACACTAATGTAGATGTATTGTAGATACATTCAATTTAGTGGCAACTAATATGGATTGGAGGGAGTACCTTTTTTCCGAGCAATTTTACTTTCCTTTTCTCTATCTCTAATATTATAATGCATCACTTTTGAACTAGGTACGGAGCTTCAATCCTGGCCGTGGATTCGCAGTGAACAGTGCAAATAGCTAACTGCACAATATTCTAGAACCATCATTAATCCAGCCTTCCCCAAAAATGACCAAATGTCAGAAACACCTTGAGCATAGAAATAGCCCCCATTCAAAGTAATACTGCTACATGTATCAATGGAATGAGATCCATGGTAGGCAATGGGACGAGGTAGCCTGGTGTTAGGGTCTCAAGAAAAGATCAAAGGGAAAAGGTAGGTAAATAGAAGAAAGTACTAAGTGTGAGATGTATATGTTTTTGTTCTGGTTTTCATATGTTCCCTTCATTTGCCAACCAATGGAAAGAAACATCATTTTTTTAGGATTGTGTACATCTTACACACTCTTGTTTTCGTATTTGATTTATGCATTGTTGGCAATATTTTCTTTCAAAAACTATGAATGTAGCTCGAGCTATATGTAGCCATTTAAAAAAAAAACATGGAAAACCGCATTTAAAGTTCCAAAGAAAATTGAAATTAAATCTACATGTAGATAATGTTGTGTTTTATACAAACGTGTAATTTTTTAAATCGAAATACCTCTATTCAAGGCTATGCAAAAATGAAAAACTCAGATATATATAGTAGTGAAAAATGCAAAATTTTAAAACCTCAAAATCTATCAGATTTTATTATTTTTGTTCGTCCTCGAATATAGGGTATCTCGATTCAAATTTTACACGTTAGAACAAAACATTCTCTACATCTATTTTTAAAGATTTTTTTGAAATATTCTCTACACGTTACATTGTTTTGAAACTCGTGGAAGACACGGTACAACTATTTTTTTCCATTATCAAACTCAATTCATAATGGTGCGACGTGCATTGCATACGTACTAGTTCTATGAGAACTGGGCAGTTTTGTTTTCCGAAGTCGTCATCTCTATCTATATCTACAAGGCCCCAAACCGCCTAACCAAATAACCAGCCCATGAGCCCATTTTCCATTAAAAAAATGCCCATGAGCCCATTTGGCCCATGCTTCCATTGGAACGCTCGTCGGAGAAGGGAAAGCCAACAACACACCCGGAAGTCCACCGCAGCCGTGCCTGAATACCTCGCCGCCGCCCGCCCGCCGGGCGGTTCTCCATCGGTCCTCAGCCCGCCGCCCCTCCCAGCCGCCCCTCCCAGCCGCATCCGGCTGCATTTCCTCAGCTCGCGGGCGGTCGGTGGCGATGTCTGGCCCCGTCCCCAACCCCCCGGCTCATGGGCCGACGCCGGCTGCGGTGCCGGGCCCCGACTGCGATCCCTCCGCTCGCCAACTGCCGGTTACTCCGGGCCGCGTGCCCGACGCCGGTGCCAATCAACCGCCCTCCACGGTGCCCCGCGCCGTCGGTGAGCCCTCCGCTCATGAACCGCCTTCTGGCACAACCTCAGCACGTACGGTAAACCTTCTTCATCTGCTTAATTTGGACTCTTTTGTTTCCATTTTCAAATTCTGTTTGTCTTTCCAAAATCAAACCTGTTTGCTTGTCTCGTCTATCTAATTTTCCTAGGTAACTGCTCAAGGCGTTCAAACTAATCATGCACCAAAAGTGGGGATGTCATTTCGGACAGAGAAAGAGGCGTACGAGTTCTACAGTTCCTATGCTAGGAATGTTGGGTTCAGTTTCCGAAAGGGCCACTCAAAATCGAGGGCCGATGGGACTCTTTGCTCCAAATATTACGTTTGCAGCAACGAAGGGCAGCCAGTAGCGAGTGTGGCCAAGCCTGGGCGGAAACAAAGCCCTTCGACAAGGTCCGATTGCAAGGCTCGTGTTCAGTTCAATGTTAGTCGAGAAGGTGTATGGACAGTGCAGAAGGCTTTGCTCGATCACAACCACTTGCTCGCGAGCCCGGATATGCTGCACATGTCCAGGTCGCAGCGCCGCGTAGCGGAGTCTGATCGACAGATATTGAATCAAATGAGGAGAGAAGGGATTACGGCAGCGGATATACAGCAGGTGTTGCAGCAGTGGTCCGGGGGAGGTGAAAATGTGAACCTTCTCAATAAGGGTTCTGAGAACCAGTACCTTGAACCCAACTATGCGCAGTCACTGCTCGAGTATCTAAAGAACAAGCAAGTAGACAACCCGTCGTTCTTTTATGCAGTTCAGTTGAATGACGATGGTCGGATAGCAAACTTCTTCTGGACAGATGGCCAGGCTATTGTGGACTACGCCTGTTTCGGTGATGCCGTGTCTTTTGACACAACATTTGAAAGAAGCAGGTTTGAAATGCCGTTCGCTCCATTTGTGGGTACCAACCATCATAAGAAAACCATCATTTTCGGAGCTGCATTGTTATACGATGAGACTTCGGAGTCTTTCCTTTGGCTATTTCAAACTTTCCTTACCGCAATGTCTGGGAAGCAACCGGCAACAATTTTGACAGATCAATCTGATGAAATATCAAAGGCTATTAGGTCGGTGTTTCCAAACTCAGCTCACCGTATAGGTTTGCATCAGATCTGTCATGGTGCATCTAAGAACGTAAATCATGCAATATGTAACCATCCGCAATTTCTGTCTGATTTTAAGGGATGTGTGTATGAACAAAGGTCTATTGCATCCTTTGATTTGAAGTGGAAGGAAATGCTAAGTACGTATAATCTAGAAGGTAACGCGTGGATGAAGAATTTATATGCAAGCCGTGAAAACTGGGCTGCTGTTTATTGTCATGATTCATTTTACGCTGACATGATGTCGACTCAAAGTAACAAAGGCAGAAATAGCACGTTTGAGAAATTTCGAAGGAAACTTTGTCTTCCAGAATTCTTAGAAGAGTATGAGAAGTGCATAACTAGTCTTCGCCACAATGAACTTGAAGAGGATTATAAGTCACGCCGTACCAACCCAGTTCCTTATTTTCTTGATTTACCTATGTTGAAAACAGCTGCTGTATCGTATACAAGAAATTTGTATTCTGATTTTGAAGAAGAATTCAAAAAGTCGTTAACTCAGAATTGTACACTGCTGTCGCAAGATGGGACAATTAGCACTTACAAGTTTATGCCTGCGAATTGCGAAGGAGAAGCATACGCTGTTTTCAATTCTGACGATGTGACTATATCATGTTCTTGCAAAATGTATGAGCGCACAGGTATGCTGTCTTGTTGGACATGTTATTGCTTAAATTTGAATTTGCTGTCTTATTGCTATAACTCGTGGTTGTTACATCCTTGTAGGTATCCTATGCAAGCATGCGCTAAGAGTCTTTAACCTTAGCAATGTTTTTGAATTGCCATCTCACTATATATTTAAAAGATGGACAAAACAGGCGAAAGCTGGATTGTTCTGCTGCAGAGCCAGTGACCAAAGTGGCGCAGAAAGTGTAATGTCAAGGTGTGCACGTATTTCTCAGAAGGTACATTCAGCTGCACTGAGAAGTTCAATGTCTGACGATGCACTTCAGCTTTTGGAGAATGGTGTAGATAGGCTGCTTTGGGAAGTAGAAAATTCATCGAGTTCGACGAACTTAGATGGGAATGATATTCGCCAATCTCTTGAGTGATGATTTTTGCAATGGTGCAAGGACAGCAGAAAATTATTAGATCGTTCAGGGATCTACACATTTTCTCAGAGGTATGGAAGTGTAATGTCAAGGTGTGCACGTATTTCTCAGAAGGTACATTCAGCTGCACCGAGAAGTTCAATGTCTGACGATGCACTTCAGCTTTTGGAGAGTGCTGTAGATAGGCTGCTTTGGGAAGTAGAAAATTCACTTCTCAGAGGTATGAAAGTGTTCTGGAGGAGAAACGGGCAAAAGAAATGCACTGATGGAAAATAAGGTATGTACAATCATATTTTCTTTCTGTTTCTGACAATGTACATCCAATAATGTTTCAGATTTGTAACCGTGGGGTATCTCTTAATGATAAACTCCATAACTACAACCCATGACTAGTTGGAATTACTTTAGTCCAAAGCTCCTCATTTACGTTCTTCTCCTTGATTCAGGAAAACTGAAACAAATGTAATTGTTCCAACCCGTTCCATATGGTGCATCTTCTGGAGTTCTTAGTATAGCATTTGTGCTCACCCACAGCAGCTTCTACGGATCTCTTTACTTGGTGATGATGGCTGATGACCAACATTGTACCAACATTTCTGTTGCAGTGTTCGTTCTTTTAGTTGTGAGCAATGCAGTGTCTGATAATACTGTATTTTAATGTCTAGATTGTCATGCCAGTGAAAACAGGGTCCAGATCCCGTTCCTCCAACTTTGTTGCTTCGTAGTTCTTACTGGTGGGTCTATCTGAATCTGTAAAATGTTTTCTGGCTACTCTTGTGTAGTTTGACAGTTTCAGCAAACGATGGGTCTGGAACTTGTTACTTCGTTCAGGATATGAGGGTACGTACCTTCGTCATGTACTACTGTTGGATCTGAAGGTGCTTGTTACTTTGTTCAGATAGAGTAAATATCCCGTGTCCACGTTTGGTGTCTTAGATCAACGTTGGAATTCTTTGTATCGACCCCACAGGGCACTACCTTTGCAGCATGAAATTATGTCTCAGTGCCACATCAAACATGTATGTACAGAAAATTACCAGAATCCGATGCTTTTATACTGTAACAGTAATCTGATGATGACTAACTTCCTACAACTTAATTTTCATACTAACTTCCTATATTTTCCTTTTTGTGTATGTTAACTTAGCCACTCCATTGTCTTGCCTTGGCAGGCTCAAATGGATAGTTGAATTCGACAACATTGTGCCTATCAGAATCAGAGTAGCTGACAAGAGTTTGATTCAGTTAATAGATCTTTGTAGCTTATCTGTTATGACGTTTCAGTTTTCATTAGACACCAAAGCTCCCTTTTCATCGATTCGGTTCGGGGATAATTCATGGATGACATACAGGTTGTTTGGTTCCTAGCCACATTTTGCCAAGCCAAAAGTTTGGCAATTTGGCATGTGTTTGGTTCTTGCCACACTTTGAAGCTGACACACTTTACTATTTATATGGCCCACTTGTCATAGAGTGTATTTTTTGCCAACTTTTATCACACTTTGTGGCTTTCAAAATCCAAGCCACACTTGCCAAAGTTAGACTTGGCAAAGTGTAGCTGGGAACCAAATAGGCACATAATGTACCAGAGAAACAAAGAAGAACAAGTTTTTCTTTTAATTCCCTTATGTAATTTTTTTTAGACACCCTTATGTAAATTTTTTAGGACTGTATTAAATTCACAAGTCACAACACATGGATAAGTTAGAACATGCAAGTTCATTTACATTAATAATTACATTTGATAGTATTCAAAAACAATGACTTTATCAGAAAATAAGAAAAGAACACAAAGTTACTCACATAGACAGCTACTGCTACGTGCTGGGCTGGGCTGGGCCTAGGCCAACACAACATGTACCAGCCCAGCCCACTGCACACACGCGCCCACAACGCATTCCCCTCGGCCGTCTCGCCGGCGCCGCTCCCGACGGCCGTTAGCTCTCCGGCTCCGCCAGCCCCGCCGCCGAACAAGACTAGGCTCCGAGGAGACGGGGCGACGGAACAGACTCAAGCCTGAACAAACTCTAGCAGAAACTACGACCTAGGGACGCTCCCCGCGACCGGGCTCGCGGCGCCGCCTTGCGATGTTCGCCGCTTCGGCGCGGCGGGTGGCCGCCGCCGCCACCGCTTCCTCCTCCTCCTCTTCCGGCCGAGCCTCCCAGATTGCGTCCGCGCTGAATCACCAGGTGAGTGTGAGACGCGTGGATCTCCCCATCTATCTGATTTCACGCTCTAGCGCTGCTAGGTGGTGAGTAAATTTCTCCGTGCCTGCAGAGGTGGATTCACGACCGGAACAAGAAGGCGATGGAGCTGGTGGTAAAGGGTTGGAGCGCCCTCCAGGAGGTCGATCGCGTCATCGACTTCGCCGACCGCAATGACAAGCGCCTAATCCCACTTCTTAGGGTACAACCCTGGATTCGCCTTCCTCATCTGTCCCCATTTGACCCATTGTTGCGGGTTTTAACATTTTGTTGTGCAAATCTTTCTCGGTATGGAAGGGCGCAAAGGAGAACTTTGAGCTGGCCCTAGAGATCGACAATATGAATACTCACGCCAGGTGTTGGCTGGCCAAAATGCACTTCAAGTACCATGTTCCCGGAGCTTGCAAGGCAGTGTGAGTTACTTTTACTTCTAGCGATGCTTGTGTAATGCAACTTCCTTTACTATGGCGTTCAAGTTGCCCATATGGCATGTTCCTTGTGGTTGTTTCAATGTTGTTCCAGGAACCTGCAGACACAATGCAAGCAAACTAGTTTGGTCGCTGCATATATGTAGTTATGTTGTTGTTTTGTCTCAATCTGAATCTTCTATAAGTGACCTGGCTAGTATGTCATTGTTGTGATTCTGGTAGCTTGTTGTGTACCAGAACTGGTTTCTGGGTGATATATTAGGGCATCTCCAGTGGCGCGACGCAAACGGACGCTCAACGACCGTTTTCCGTGACCGGAAATGCGTCTGGGGCCTGTTCCAGCGGGGCGACGCAAAGTGACCGGGCCGTCCACGGAGACGCAAACCTGGCCCAAATATGCGCCAGGTTTGCGTCTCGGCGGACGTCCGGAAATGTCCGCTCGTGTCTGGCGGACGTTTCGGCTGGCCCGCCTGGCAGCGACCCTGCGTCGATGCGTCTTCTCAAACGCGCCAGCGACTGCGCCGCTGCGTCGCTGCGTCTTTTCGGCACTCTGCGCCACGTTAATGGCGACGATGCCTCGGCTGCCGAGCGGCCGCCCACCTCCGCCAACCACGTTAATGGCGACGCCACGCGTCCCGCGGCCACCGCATGCCGCCGGCCTATATAAGGCTGGTCATAGTGCATAGTATCATATACTAGTATCATGCATATGATACTTGTCTATGATACTATCTCTATAGTGGGTGGTATTATAGTGTAGTATCATAAACTTGTAAATTTATTATTTTGTAGAATCTCAATGTAAATCTATGTACAAGATCTATTTGGTATTTACTTTTCTCGTAACGTGCGTTATGATACAGTATCTACCTATGGTACTCTAATCTTATCTCTCCTCATTAATTAGATGCCACATCATCATTTTTGTGGGCCTAGGATGTATGATACTACCTATGATACTAGCACTATGGCCAGCCTAAAGGGGCCGCGCGTTCTTCTTCCTCATCCACTCCTCCAAAGAAACCCTAGCCGCCACAAAGCTCGAGCGTAGCGCCGCTTAGGTGTTCCTGCGACGCAGCCAAGCCCGCGAGGAAGTCCATGGCCGGTCCCGGTGGCCGGCGAGGCGGCCGAGGCCGCGGCCCCGGGCGCCACCGTGGCCGGGGCAGGGGCCGCCGTGGTGGAGCAGCTACGGCCCCACGCTCGCCGTCGCCTGCGCCCTCCTCGTCCTCGTAGGAGGAGCGCTGCTTCGAGTTCCTCCTCCGCATCGACGACGACCCACTCGCCATCAAGCGGCTACCGGACAAGTTCGTCGACGGCGTCGAGCCGGCGCACTTGCAGCTACGGGAGGCCAGCTGCAACTTCTGCCGCTGGACCGTGGAGGTCCTGTTCGACGGGCAGGGCAAGATGTACCTGCACACGGGGTGGGACAAGTTCGCCCGTGACCTCGACCTCGAGCCCGGCTGCCAGCTCACCTTCCTCTACGAGGGGACGGAGAGATGATCGTCAAGGTGTTCGACGACACAGCCTGCCGCAGGCACTACCACACCGACGACTCCGGCTCCGACACCGATAGTTAGAACGTTGAGTGTTCTTTCTTTGCAGCGAATCTGGCTACGGGCCAGACGAAGCCAATAGTCGAGGTTTCTGGATGTTCGCTTCATCGGTAGAACCAACAAGGGCACCATCTCCTCTCGCTGGATTTTCCAGTTTGGGTGACTGGGTGCCCTTGAATGTTCTTTCTTGGCAGCGAACATACGGAAATCAACACAACTGGCTTCTTTTTTTTTAAATTTTATATTTGTGTCAACCATGGTTCAAACTATGTGTTAGTTTGTGTAAACCATGTTCCAAACTATGTGTTAGTTTGTGTAAAATCATGTTTCAAAATGTTATATTTGAAACTATGTTTAAATGGAGAAGAGGGAAAAAGGAAAAAAAAATGCGTCGCCCCGCTGGAGCAGACCCCAGACGCAAACGGACGCGCGGACAAAAACGGTCATTTTTGCGTCCGCAGCGCGACGCAAACGGACGCTCGCGGACATTAAAATGCGTCGCGCCGCTGGAGATGCCCTTAGAACGGACACTACAACACTATACAAGGGACAGGGGTTCTTAGTACTCCCTCCGCCCCACAAAAGATGTCTCAGTTTTTTTTTTTTGAATCGAACTACGGCGGGCTTAGGCCAGCCTGAACACCTTTCATAAACCTCAAAATTTACAGTGGTCCATTACAAGTTTTAGAGGGCAAGAGAAGAGTTAGGATTAGAGAAGCTCAGGGGGGATCGTATCTAATACACCACGAATTTAGAATGCATCTAGAGTTCTCTTTTGGGCAGCGGTAGGCCCACAACCGAACATCCTGAACGCAGTTCTTCACAACGAGGGGGAGGGTTTCATCAACATTGTTGAAGACGAGGGCGTTCCTTCGTTTCCAAATGTTCCAGAGAATAGCAGTGTTGACAGTAGCTTCTTCGAAGCTTCGGAAGAGGAGCTGCAGCACGTCAGTCAGCGAGGCATTGCTGAGATGAGTAGCATCGGGGTGGAAGAAGCTCCATACATCTTGCGCTCTGGGGCACCGAATCAGCAAGTGATCAGTGTCTTCGTCAGCAGGGCAGGAAGGGCAAGCAGCAGAGGAGGCCACTGTGTGGCGGAAGCGGCGCGCGTTGGTGGGGAGGCGTTGTCGTCGGGCGAGCCAGCAGAAGACCTTGCATTTCAGCGGCGCAGCAGTTCTCCAGACCATGGTCGCCTGATCATCCACCTGCAGATGCCTGAAAGAATTGGTGTAGAAATCTTTGTTTGTTAGTCCTTTGTTAGTGAGGCGTCCCACACGAGTGTCCAGGGTGTCCGGGCGAAGCACAACAGAGCCAAGCTCGCAAGTGAGGGCAAGGAGGTCGCCCGTTGCGGCATGAGAGAGACGAGGGCCAAGGTTGGAGTTTAGGCCAGTGTGGAGAACATGGAAGACAGAAGCATTAGGGCGAATAGAATGAGAGAAGAGGGCGGGGTAACGTTCATGAAAGGGGGCCGGACCAAGCCAGAGGTCAAGCCAGAAAGAGGTGGAATTCCCATCTCCGACGGACACTTTGGAGATGAAGCGAAAGGTAGATAACCCAGCAAGAATATCCTTCCAAATGGGGGTGTCAAGGGAGTGGCGGTCGCCCATGTCGTGATTATCAGTCCATCCATAGAAACGACGGAACCAAGCAACCCAGGGAGCATCAGGCAGAGTGCAGCTTAGAGAGAAATTTACCAAGGAGAGCAGAGTTTTGGGCCAGTAAGGAGATGACCCCCAGCCCCCCTTGCTTTTTGGGAGCACAGACATCAGTCCAGGCTACTTTACATTGACCGTCGTTGCACGTCTCTTCACCCGTCCAGAGAAAGGCACGTCTACGCTTATCAATGGCCTCGATAACCCCAGCAGGGAGGAGCCCTGCATTCATGGCGTGGGCAAGCATGGAGGTTAGGACAGAGTTGACCAACAGAAGACGCCCCCCAATGGGAAGAGATCTGCCCCTCCAGCCGGAAAGGCGCATGTCACTTTTCAAGATAATGGGGGCGAAATTTGTCAACCGAAGCTTGTGAGTTGATAGTGGAAGGCCGAGGTAAGTTTGGGGGAAGGAGGAGACGGCGCACCCGAAATTTTCGGCAATTTGAGCGGCTTCAGCGGAGCTCATCCTGATTGGGACGAAAGTGCTCTTGTGGAAGTTGATGGCCAGACCAGTGGCCGCAGTGAACTCGTCCAAAATCCTTTTTAGATTGGTCACATGCTGCGGGACAGCCCTGATGATAATAAGGGTGTCGTCAGCATATTGAAGGATTGGGCAGGGGAGGTCATCCACTAGAGGGTGAAGGAGGAGCCCATCTCGGGAAGCTTGGAGGAGTCTCAGTTTTTTCTAAATCTGGATGTATCTATACACTAAATCGCATCTAGATACATCCAAATTTAGGCAAACTTGGGACATCTTTTGTGGGACAGAGGGAGTTTTTTTTATCAAGTTGTAGATAATATTGTGTTTGCCTTTTCAGTTTTTGTTTTATCTGACAAAGCTAAGTTGCAGGATAATTTTGTTTAAATTACATATAATTTGGGTAGTGGTATGCCTTGCGAAGTGTTCTAGTAATATTTATGTATTGTCGTGTCAATAAATCTCTTATAAAAAATTTATACATTGCTGACGTCCAAGTCATGCGGCTCTTATTGGTCTTGCTACTCTGGTAGCTACTACCCTACTATGCTGAGCAGCTCATGTGAAAGACTAGTTTCCCCAAAAAAACGTCACTTTGTTTGTGAATCTTGATTAATGTTCATAAGGTGTATGTAGCATTTGGGAAACATGGGTAATGTTCTAACAGGAATTGGTAATAGAAAATGATAAGTTCAATTTATCTGGTACTATTCTGAGTACTCAATAGTCGGAACAACTTCAAAATCCTATGTGCAGTTGAACGTTATTCTCTTGCTCAAAATGTTTAATAATCCACTGATATGCATCGATCTTGGCAGTTTGAGCTAATTGGTACAAATAATATACCTGAACTGTGGGTTATGCATCCAATTAGCTGCAGCAATCATTGGTGCCTTAATATATCTGACAGAAAATTAACGTGATCAGTAGCTTCATTGGAAAAGAAAATTGGTAGCCATGTTTACGTGCCTTGACCTTCGGTAAATCTTAAAATACTGAGTGAGCAATACCATCTTTTTGTTTGGATGTGTTCTAGTTGGAACATTCATTTTGCTGCCGCCCAATAATTCACCCTTGTCACTTTCCATGTGTACAGTGGTGCTGCTTTGCTAGTTGAAGCTGCAAACATGGGTGACCCAGAGGCACAGTATGAACTTGGATGTCGGCTAAGAATTGAGGTTTTCACGCTTCATGTGCCTTTTGCCCCTTTCCTTCTACTTCAGTCATTCAATCTTAGTTGTTTGCTAGGCAATTGATAGCTTTATTTTTATACAATTTGTGTGCAATATGTCTTCACCTCAGTTGATGGTTTACCTTTGTTGCTTGTAGAACGATCATGTTCAGTCTGATCAACAGGCTTTCCATTATATAGAGAAAGCTGTTGACCAGGTATGCTTGCCACCCGAATGTTGATCACATTTTCAGATTTTCTTCTTGATAAGCCTATTCAACTTTTACATGAATCTTTGAATGCAGTTGCATCCTGGTGCTTTATATCTTCTTGGTGCTGTGTATTTAACTGGGGATTGTGTCAAGAGGGACATAGCTTCAGCCATGTGGTGTTTCCATAGAGCTTCGGAGAAGGTGGTATATGGAAGAGATCAACAAAAAATTATCTTATTTTATTTGCATTCCATGAATCACATTGTTATTTCTGTTTCTCTGACATCTGAGATTTGAACATCTCAGGGACATGCTGGAGCTGCAGTTGCATATGGATCTCTTCTTCTTAAAGGTTTGTCGAAAAGTATAATGTGTCAGGAGATAATTGTGGGTTTCTATATTATTCTTCATGGAATAAAGGCTATCTTAGAGTAAAACAGGTGACAAAATTATGATTTGAGGACTAATTTGGACAGCTCTTGGTCAACTGTGCTTGTTTAATTTTTGCTGGAACTGTTAAACTACTCCAAGCCTATGCGTTTATGCTGACAGTATGGTTGTTTCAGGTGCTGAAGTGCCTGAAGTCATTACCAGGTTCAACTCAGGCAAGAGCCCATCGACCGGGAAGGTGCGAAAAAAGGACATGCAGCAGGACCCACTAAAGCTCGCAAAGGAGCAGTTCCAGATAGCAGCTGAGGGTGGATGTGACCTTGGTCTACGGTGGTTGAAGAGGCTCGAGGATTATGACAAACACCCAGAAGAGCTAAAACAAATCCAACAATGACCTCGCGCTGCATCGGGCGATTGATGTATGTTGCAATGCTGTTGCTGCACATAGATAGTGCTTCATGTTTTGTCTGCCTTCTGAATGTGGAGAAATGTTATTCCAGGAACGTTCATGTCAATGGAACGTGTGCTCGTGAAGGAAAATTGATTTCTAGATTATTAGGTTGAACTACAGGATCAAATAGGTCCATTTTTTGTTACTAAGGATTTTGCCATAACATGGCAATTATACTGATGGCCTCTGTAATAAAAAAAAATCACCATTCATGTAAGCTTTTCTTGGTCATAAGTGATTTTTTTTGTTTTAAATGTAATTATTACATCCCTAATATGTAAGATGACATTACTTTTCCCTTTGTTCAACCATACTTGGATATCCTCTGGGAAAAAATGAGTTCGTTTTGCAAGAATATAGCAGGTGGCCGTCATCAGATGCATTTTTATGTGACCCTTTGATTTTTCCCAAAAGGGAGTTGCTATTGATGATCTGAAGATCTAGCTTCATACATGGTTTTCCCATGCTGTGGTTTCTACTTGTAGCTGTGATGCAAATTCAGTTGCACATGAATTAGTTTTTTTGGGGGTTAAATCCTGTAATGCTAATGTGGGCTGTTGCCTTAGTTTGGGATTCTGATGTAACCGGCACATGTTCCAACGTTATGGTGGGCGATTTGCCCGAGTTCTCATAATAAAGTTTGATGTTTCAGGAAAAGTATATAGTAATAAAAGGTTCCAACATTAAAGAATTGTCGTAAAGTTTATTTCAATATTTCTGTATATGAATTTGGTAACATAAACTTTTGCATTTTTCACACATACTTGGTCAAACTTTGTAGAGTCTGACTTTGGCTAAATTCAGTACGTAGGGTAATTATAAACAGAGAGTGTACTTCTCTTTTAATGCACAAATGCATTGAGATTTGTGTAGCCTAGAGTCATGTGGCGTTTCTCGGGAAAATATTTGCAACTGCACAGTGTATAATTTGCTAGGAGTAGGACTATAGGACTATAGGAGTACTGAACTTTCGGTAGGGTCAGACCCGAAAACTCTGTCTTGGCCTCTTGGGAGTTGGGAGTGAGAAATCGGAAGACACCAAACGTCCAAACCCTACCCCGTATAAAACCCCAGGCCGCGATAGGCCTTCTTCCCCCCTCCGTCGCCGCCGAAATCTCTCCTTGCTACACAACTACCTCGAGCTGCCCCCCCAAGTCCCCGTAGTACCCAGTTTCGCTGCTCTCGCGCCATGGAGGAAGTGACGGAGGCGGTGAACAACCTCAGCATAGCGGAAGGGGCCGCACCGGCGGCGGGGGCGGAGGGGCACAAGAAGAACCGCATCCAGGTCTCCAACACCAAGAAGCCCCTCTTCTTCTACGTCAACCTCGCCAAGGTACGAAAATGAAACCCAATCTGTGCTCCTGTGGTACGACAGGGACAGAGAAAGCGTGCGGTTGGTTGGGGATTTCCTGCCGGTTTAAGGTCCATCTTGTCGGGGGGTTAAACCCCAGAGAGGGCTCTCCCTTTTGGGTTTAGGCGATATATCTGCGAGCGATTTGAGTTGATTCCAGTGATTCCGTGAAATCGACGAGGCTAATTTGGTTCTGTTTTGTGTGCAGAGGTACATGCAGCTGCACGAAGAGGTGGAGCTCTCGGCCCTCGGCATGGGTAAGTTTCGTCATTCGCTCAATCTTATCTCTGTATCAGTTTAGGCCTCTGCCCTGATAAATTATCCCCAGGAAGCTATGCTAACAATGAGCATTGAGATTTGGTAGCAAAAGGAGACATGTCATGTCTTATCTTTTGATAAAAGATGTGATGTGTGCTTAGCAACACTGATGACTTGTTATGCTGTTATGGTATCTCTATGCTTGTCAAAATGGTGTGGATGGCACTTCAGTACCTGCCAACTTAGTTTGCTTAGCTCATTTTGTATGTTGTCATGGTTAACCAGCTGCCCTGTGGAAGAAAAAAACTACATTTGTGCCACATAATTCTTCCTTGACTACGGTCGATGCCTCTCTTTATCTCGGAATTGAGCCCTTAGCTATATATCTGCACTTAGTATTTCTTTAGTAAGAAGAATTTGGAAGTTGGACCTCCCAAGTCCCACCTGGGGTTGGGAAGATTTCAGCTGTCTGTTCTGTTCATGTGGCCGGGGAAATTTAGATTATACTGCTCTTGAAAGTTTAGGAAGGTCCATGCACAAGAATAAATTACCAATGAAACAACTGTCTTTTGATACTAAAGAATAAGCTGAGCCTTCGTCCACTGAGCGAACCGTTCGTTGCTTACTGGTCAACAAATCAGTATTGCTTATATAATCATGGGAAAGTTTCACTGATGTTATAATATCTCCAGCCAACAATCCTCTAGCTCTGGACATGGAACACTTAGATCAAATCACAAACTACTGATGACATGCCATCCTAAAATTATTTCTCCCTCGTAGTTTCTGCTGTCAGTTGTGGCTGAAGTCTGCTACTCAGCTACTGCAATCGTGTGTGTGTTGCTGTTTGCCTGTTTAGGCCTTGGGCTACACCTACACTTGCTTTAGACCTTGGCAGTGGATTTAATAATAATTTTGTTTAGACTGTTTGTAAAGTTGAATTAATACATTTACATCAGCATGTCATATACTTTTTATTGATGCATAGTTTTTTGTTTGAAACTCTTGATACATACTTTGGTTTGTTTTTCTTTGTTGGTCAATGTGATTCTACTATGCTATTATTAATCGATGCTCCTAATTTATCCTGCTGAATCTGGTAACTTCGTCGTTTCAGCTATTGCAACTGTGGTGACCGTTGCTGAGATTCTGAAAAATAATGGCCTTGCTGTCGAGAAGAGTGAGTCTTGTTTCTCGTAATTTTCCTTGATTGCATTCTCTTTTCAGTCTCTTAACTTGGTCGAAATTACTTGCAGAAATCATGACATCTACTGTTGATGTCAAAGATGATGCGAGGAACCGCCCTATCCAGAAGGCCAAGGTTTGTGTTCTTCAGATGAAAACCTTAGTTTTCAGAATGTATTCACATGACTGTCTTTTTCTTACTCACATAACCTGCACTGTCCAGATTGAAATATTGATCGGCAAGACAGAGAAATTCGATGAGCTGATGGCAGCTGCGGCAGAAGAGAGGGCGGCAGCTGGTGCTGCCGAGGAAGAGCAAAGCTGAACCACTTGGAAGGTTCCTGTTGTAGCTTAATTTTACTGTTCTTTCCTCTTTTCTGTATTTTAATTTGCTGTGTGGACGAGAGACAAGTGCTTGGGTTGATCAAATTAAGGCGCAGCTTATTTAGTGCACCTTTTCTTGGTTTGCTAGGGTTGTATGTCGACTTGTGATCATGCAATTATGAGTATGATACTCTTGATTTGTCCCATGTTCATTTGGAAGATCTCACTGTTGCTCCATGCGCTCATTCAGAACAATAATGCTAGACTTACGGGAACTTCATTACGTGAAAATCTTACGGAATGAGTTGGTAGCAATCTGGTGAGCGCTCATTCAGAATTGTGTGAGGCTTTATTTAACAAGAAAGCTGGAATTCAGATATAGTTCTTTTCACTCGGCTAATTTATCACATGCAAGATGCAATTAAATGTATCAAAGAGTTGAACCAAAGCTGCAAATACAAGACCTCGTCTGAATAGTACAGCAAGATGCAGAGCATGCATTGCGGCAATACTGAAACAAAAAATAGTCCCTGAGTTCAACAAAATAAATCAAAATCCTAATGCGCAATTGAAATTTTGCTCATCCCGTTGCAGCTTGGGTGGGATACGATTGCAGCATGCTCCACGCCACTGCAACTGATTTTTTGCTGATCCCGTTCATGGTCGACCACCGTTGGGCGCCGCCTGTCTTTCTGCCTGTTCACATTCTCTTTTCAGTAACTTGGTCGAAATTACTTGCAGAAATCATGAGATCTACTGTTGATGTCAAAGATGATGCGAGGAACCGCCCTATCCAGAAGGCCAAGGTGTGTGTTCTTCAGATGAAAACCTTAGTTTTTAGAATGTATTCACATGACTGTCTTTTCCTTACTCACATAACCTGCACTGGCCAGTTGAAATATTGATTGGCAAGACGGAGAAATTTGATGAGTTGATGGCAGCTGCCGCAGAAGAGAGGGAGGCAGCTGGTGCCGTCGAGGAAGAGCAAAGCTGAACCACTTTGAGGGTTCCTGTTGTAGCTTAATTTTACTGTTCTTCTCCTCTTTGCTGTATTTTAATTTGCTTTGTTGACGAGAGACAAGTGTTGTGTTGATCAAATTAAGGCGCAGCTTATTTAGTGCGCCTTTTCTTGGTTTGCTAGGGCTGTATGTCGACTTGTGATCATGAGATTATGAGTATGGTACTCTTGATTTGTCCCATGTTCATTTGGAAGATGCCCTGTTCACTGTCGCTCTGTGAGCTCATTCAGAAATATGTGATGCTTATTTAACAAGAAACTGAAATTCAGGTACTTCAGTTTATCACATGCACTACTAGGAAAAAGCCTAGCCGTAAGATGGGTGTTAGTGGCGCACCAAGAGGGCACTGCGCCACTACTACTTAGCAGTGGCGCACCGGAAAGTGGTGGGCCACTATTAAAAATGTAGTAGTGGCGCACCTCTCTTGCGGTGCGCCACCACTAAGTTTGACCATGGGTTTGACCCAGCCTTATACATAGCAATGGCGCACCGTGTAGAGGTGCGCCACAGCTATTTTTTGTAGCAGTGGCGCACCTCTACATGGTGCGCCATTACTATGTAAAGGGGAGGATGGAAATGTTTGGGCATCACTTAGTAGTGGCGCACCAAAAAAATAAAAGAAATAGATAGAAAATTCAAAAAATTAAATCCTTTGAAATGCCCATGTAATATGTCATCTAGGTTTAGTGAAAATTGAAAAAAATGAATTTTGATATATTATGCAAAATGGCGTCATGTTTCGGTAAAACGGGATTTCGGTTGCATACGACCTCCGATGAAAAACTTTTTTATATCAAAATCGATCTACGCGAAATTTCCTATTCGAATTCAACGGCCTACGGCCGTTTGGAGAAAAAATGGATTCGTCAAATTCAAAACAGAAACAGGACTTTTTTCAGGTTTTAGATTTTGGGCAAAAAATAGAAAAAAAATAGCGGCGGCGCACCCATGCCTTGGTGCGCCACTGCTAAACTTCCCGCCCACGAATTTCAAAATGGAGGAGCCGGCCACTTAACCCCCTCCTCCCTCCTCCCTCCTCCTCGTGCTTTCATTCTCCTCTCCTCCTCCTGCTCTCCTCCTCTCCTCTCCTCCTTTCACTCCGGCGACCTCCTCCTCTCCTCTCCTCCTTTCACTCCGGCGACCTCCTCCTCTCCTCTCCTCCTTTCACTCCGGCGACCTCCTCCACTATGTCGAGCTCCGGTGGCCTTACTTTCCAGCGAGCTCCGGTGACCTTACTCTCCGACGACCCTCAGGCGACCCTCTAGCCTCCATTACTTCCATCCTTCGTCCTCTTGTTCATCCTCTCCTACATCTCCTCACCTCTCTTCACCTCTCCTACGTCCCTCATCCATCACTACCGGCGGCTAGGCTAAGAAAAATGAGAATGAACATTGCAAAAATAATTCTAGCAACATGAACGAGAAAAAATAACGAGCCAAAAAATTCGAAACGAAATGTGCCGGATCCGGATCCGGATCCCGATCCGGATCCGGATCTAGAAATTTCAAATTTTAGTAGTGGCGCACCTTTTTTCTATCCAGGTGGCGCACCTCGGACGTTTAGGAGTGGCGCACCATGAAGCTAGTAGTGGCGCACTACCCGGTGCGCCACTGCTAAGCCAAATAGCAATGGCGCACCACTAGTGCGCCACTACTAAAAGTTAGCAGTGGCGTGATAACAGTGGCGCACCACTAGTGCGCCACTGATGGGTAAAAATGGTGCGCCACTGATTGCTCTTTTCCTAGTAGTGATGCAACAAAATGTATCAAAGAGTTGAACCAAAGCTGCAAATACAAGACCTCGTCTGAATAGTACAGCAAGATGCAGAGCATGCATCATTATTGAACACTGAATACAAGAAGGTGCGGCAATACTGAAACAAAAAATAGTCCCTGAGCACAACAAAATAAATCAAAATCCTAATGCGCAATTGAAATTTTGCTCATCCCGTTCCAGCTTGGGCTGGATTCGATTGCAGCACGCTCCACTACAATGGAATTGAAATTTTGCTCATCCCGTTCATCGTCGACCACCGTTGGGCGCCTCCTGTCTTTCTGTCTGTGCACTTCAGGCGTCCTCCTCTTCTTCCTCCTCAGCTTTGGCGTCGTCTTCTTTGTCGTCGACGAGTATCTTCTTGCAGGCCTCGTAGCACATGAAGGAGATGCCGGCGGCGGGCATGAGCTTGATGCAGCTGGGGCCGAGGCCGCGGTACAGCCCCGCGGCGCCCTCCTTTTTGAGGATGCAGTACATGGCGTGCAGGACGTTCTTGTACACCTGCCTCCCGCCCACGGCGCCCACCTGCATCTGCTTCCTCGCCACCTCCAGCGGGAACGTGGCCGTGCTCGCGATGGCGCCCGCCGCGGACCCGATGAGCAGCGTCGGCACGTTGCCCACCTCCTCCTTCCCCGACACGCGCCGGTACATGTCCCGCAGCGTCTCGTAGGCGTAGAAGTTGGCCGCCGCGTACGGCACCACGCCTATCACGCTCGGCTCCAGCCCGCGGTACAGCTCGCCCGGCCCTTCGTCACGCACGATCTTGACGAACGCGTGGAGCAGGTTGTCGTACACGTCCTTCTCGATGGTCAGCCGGGTCTTGACCAGCTCCATGGGGTAGGTACACAGGGTCGAGGCCACTCCGGCGAGCGCTCCGGCGACGAGGGGAATCGGGATGGGGGACTTGGGCGGCTCGCCGGCCTCCGGGGTCAGGTACTTCTTGGCCGTGTCGTAGGTGAAGTGCTGCACCGCGCCATGCATGTGGAATTAGTTAGTTACTACCACTGATCTACCAGAGCAAAATTCCATTGCTAAGGAAACATATGAGCTTGCTTGCCTCGATGGCCTTGCTGGGCGCGACGCGGAGGACGTTGACGGCGTTGCCGCGGAAGAGGCCGGGCCAGCCCTCCGTCTGCATGATCCACCGGAACACCCCGCCCATGGTGTCGGCACCGCAGCTGCCCACCATCAGGTGCGTCCTGATCGTCTCCAGCGGCGCCACGAAGGTCCTCGACAAGGCGCCAGCGAGAGCGCCGCTGACCAGCCGCCGGAGGTGCGGGTTGCCGATCTTCACCCTCACCTTCCTCAGCCGCGGCACCAGCTGCTGCTTCTTCTTGCTCTTCTTCGTCTTCAGCTCCTCCTCCGCGGAGGCAACGTCGAGGTCGTCGGCACCAACGGCAGGACGGATCTTCCCACCGTGCTCGCGCGCCCCTGGTGGGGCGCCGAGGGACACGCTGAGACCGATGCTTGCGAACAGCGCTCTGCGAGGAAAGTCCAAGCTCTTGCAGTCGGCTTGCGAGCTCCAAGGGAACGCGACCTCAGGGAGCATAGGAAAGGACCAGCTGTCCTTCCTGTCCATGGCCAGCGAGCCGCCCTTGTTCCCGGTCACCATCGTCGTTGCCGCCATTGCCGCCGCCATGATCTTTGTTCAACTCGCTCACTCTTGCCTGAAGAAATAAAAACATATCTAACTACGATCGTTCTAGCAAACATAGATGTATACATAAAACAAGAAACGTAAGCCACCTAAATTTGTGTAGGATCCACAACTAAGAATTTCCATGCAAGTTAGGCCACAAATCACACAAGGGATCATCAGCACAATTCAAAA
Organism: Lolium rigidum; assembly: GCF_022539505.1. NCBI lineage: Eukaryota > Viridiplantae > Streptophyta > Magnoliopsida > Poales > Poaceae > Lolium > Lolium rigidum. Next base: position 75,198,598 of record NC_061509.1, read on the forward strand.
TGAACACCATTTTAGTAGATCTTACGAGCAGATTGGCTTATCCATTCTCGGAGTGATAAACACTAGTACTAGACGGAAAAATTGACATGCGCAACTAAGGTAACAAATTATCTAAATGGCAATGAACTATTCAGAGTTGTTCCTGAATGCTAAAAACGACATACAATTATCTTAGTTCAAACTAGATCCAACTAAAACTGAGGTTGTCACTTGTTCTCCAACCTATGCAGCCAGTGCTCACATTCAGCTCGTTCCTTTCCGAGCCGACCTCTAGGAGTAAGACTTAAGAAGCCGAAAATTGAGCTAGTTTTGCAGATCCATACCTGGAGGAAGGAAGCCAAAACTGTTATGTGCCCTGCGTAGGGGTTCTTCACTCCTCACTCCCTCACTGGCTTCTGTCTTTCTTGGGAAGGAGCTAACAAGGCGCCATTTTATACCCGTTTCAGCACCCTCTCCATAGCTGGTTAGTTGCCGTGTTCAGAAGAGCAACGAAGCCTGGCCTCTACCGCGCCCCAGTACCACCGCACACCGTCGCTAAAATACGTTGGCCGTGAAGGGCAATACAGGTGCCATCGCTTTGCCAGTTCAGTTCCTTCTCCGGGAGGAAGAAGACGACAGAATCCGGTGGCGGGGCTAGCCGGCCCGGGGAAGCACACACAACAGCGGGGTGATGCTGCTTCTTCATGCGCTCGAGAGCAATCTTCGAAACGAGCCGCAACTGACTCGCCGTGCCTTGTTCTCTGGCGCGCGGCGCTGCCGGGAGGCTGGCCGGAGAGGGGTTTAAAGCGATGTGGCCTTGTGGGCGCCTGCTGAAACGTGGGGCTGGAAGCTCGCCTGCCTACTTGGAAGCTGGTGAACGGGTTGTCTCTTGTGCTTCGGGTCGGGGCTGTCGTTTTGTCGACTCATCTCTCCCTCACACAGCTTGAGGGTTTGGTTAAACCGGTTAGATCATCTCTAGCAGACATCTCAAACGTTAAACTCTAAATAGGCGTTCTAGACCACCCACACATATTTTACGGGCTGAAAAAACGTGGCGCAACTTAGACACACCAAACGCGGCACGGGTCACGTTTGGTGCGTCTGGGCTGCGTGTCGTTTTTTCAGCTCACAAACAAAATCGCAACACAGGGTTTTGCAAATATTGGATACACAATCAATTGATATAACAAATGTTTTGGTGTCATACAATACAACAATAATCTGAATTACAACAAATGTTTAGTATCATACAATATAAACAATAATCCGAATTACAACAAATGTTTTGGAGACAATATGAATTAAATGATACAACAATAATTCAACAAATAACAAATGGTTGGAAATACAAATAAATCCTAGTTGTTGTGCCACTGCCAATGGTGTTGAATGAGATCTTGCTGAAGTTGTCTTATCATTCTCAATCTCGAGGTATGTTTCAAAAAATGCGCAACGGTATCTGGATTTCTACCATGTTTGACTTGGGTGCCAACATTATCAAAGAAAGATGATAAGTTCAAACCCCTCTCATCCTCGATGATCATATTGTGTAGAATCACACAAGTGGTCATGATGTCCTTGAGGGTATCTGATACGTCTCAAACGTATCTATAATTGTGATGATCCATGCTTGTTTTACACCAATTTATATTTGTTTTGCTTACACTTCGTTGTATTTTTATATGATTTCTGGCACTAACCTATTAACAAGATGCCACAGTGCCAGTTCACTGTTTTCTGTTGTTTTTGTATTTCAGAAAAGTTGTATGGGAAATATTCTCGGAATTGGACGAAACAAAAACCGAAGTCAATATTTTACTGAAAAGCGGAGACAGAGTCCAGAGGGGGGTCGAAGAGGCGCCACAGGGCGGCCAGACCACCCCATGGCGCGTCGGTGTGGCCTGCGCCTAGGGGTGGTGTGGGCCCCCTAGGCACCCCACCGACCTAAATCCTCCGCCTATTTATACATCTTCTCGGGAAAACCCTGGATACCCGAGTCTCCATCCACGAAAAGTTCTGTCGCGGCCGCCATCGCAGACCCATCTCGGGGGTTCTGAAGCTCTGACCGGCACCCTGCCGGAGAGGGAAATCGTCGCCGGAGGCATCTACATCGCCATTGTAAGGGTATATTGCCCCTATGTGTGGTTTTGGTAATTAATGACAACCCCTATGGACTAATATTTTCATTGAGTTTATATGAAGGAATATTCCATAGGTACTACTTGTAGTCCATGTGTTGGATTCAAGTATGGATGCCATGAAGATAAAGATATACCTTGTGTATTGGCATCAAGATCATCGATTTAAAGATATATATATGTGACATGATCGAGAAGAAGAAATGAAGATGGAGTTCTTATGTGGAACTCAATATTAGCCATGCTCTAGCTTATGTGATAAGCAATGAATGATCAAGATCTTGAGTGCTTGATTCCAAGTGAAGAATTCAAGTTATGGATCTAAGTCAGTGTCATGATAGTCTCATAAGTTGAGCTATGGTTGACTAAGATTTAGAGCATGCAAGCAAATGAAGAATTCTATATACACCTCAAGATAGTATGATAGAGCATGAGAAGATACAAGGTTGACCAATACAAAGAGTGAAGAATAGATTCAAGTTTGGTCAACACATGAAGCATGAAGAATGTGCCACGAGAAGTCAAGTGGTAGGGTAAGCCGTGTCAATTATGCTTTATGAACTAACCCATCATATATGTTCCCTTGTGTTGTCTATGTGGGTTAGGTATCTTTCCATGGGCATGCATCAAAAGTGAGATCTCATATAGCCCATGAGAGGATGACGTCAAGTGGTGATCGTAATCAAGGTTGAGTTGGGCAAGTTCAAGATTGAGCATCTCAAGAGGATCATATGCTTGAATCTTGCCGTCCATTTTGGTGATAATGGACATGTGAAGATGTGCATCAATGGAGCTTTCCCATCATGGTGTATGGGGGAGCATTTGTGAGTCTTCACAAAGCAACAATGATCAAGTGAGGCATTCCGGCTTGAGTGGAGCTTGAAGAGCTATCATCGAGATCAAGTGGGATGCGCAAGGCAAAGGTATGGCCTTGCTAGGTTTTCCTTTTACCGGTCTCAAGGTGGTTGTTGGGAGACCGGGTTATAGGATACATAGCCGCACTATCAAGAGGGGCTTTCGGTTGGGTAACTTGATCACATCGTCTTAGGGAGCTCAACCTTTTTCATGCTTTGCATTCCATAAATCTTATTGCTTCTTGGTGATTTCTCTGTGTGAGGTTCTTGAGCTTGTTGCTAGCTTTACAACAAGTCCAAGTTCATCAAAAACGGAATCCACATGCATCTTCTATTGTGTTTTCAAGCTTGGAGGTTTTACCGGTGTCTCTTTTATAGATAGGTCAAACATTCATCTTATGCTTTTTACTCCGTGGATGGACAGTGATGTTTCTATGCATATAGTTGTAGGGCTTGTTGTTCTCATTCCAACAAGCCCAAGATCATCGAAATCTGAGTCCGGACGCAAAAGTTATCATGGTTTTTGTAAACCATGTTTTCATGTTTGGCCCGGTGGCGCCGGCTGTCTCACCGGCTCGTCCGGCACAGATCGGTCCCACACCGGTGCCAACCGGACGGTTTCCAAGGGGCTTTCAGGGGCGCCCGGTCCCTGGCCCGGTCTGACCGGCTCTCCCGCCAGGCGGCCCGGTCCCTGGCCCGGTCGACCTGCTCTCACGCCAGGCTGCACGAAAAACTCCCAGATCTGCCCCAAACGGTCATATTTCGTTTGGCTATAAAAGGGACTTCTTCCCCAACAGTTTTCTAGGGTTCTTGAGCACGTTTTTGGCCACCATTGTTGAACCTCTTGAGCTTGCTTCCTCTCCCTTCCCTCCCATGATTCTTGCTCATTCTTGAGGGATCTAAGAGAGGAGATCTAGATCTACAACCTCCACCAATCCATTTCTCCTCTAAGTGAGGGGAACTCTTGGGATCTAGATCTTGGAGTCATTTGTTAATTTCCTCCATTGTTCTTCCTCTCCAATCTCATCCTAGCATTTGTTGCTTGGGTGAGATTTGAGTGTGAAGGATTTGAACACCTCTAGTGTTCTTGCTTTGCATCATTGCATAGTGTTGAGCTCTCCACCACGATTAGTTCGAGTGAGAGACCGTGAGCTTGTTACTCTTGGAGGGAGACCTCCTAGTTGGTTTGGCGGTTGGTGCTCCGGTGATTGATACGTCTCCAACCTATCTATAATTTCTTATGTTCCATGCTAGTTTTATGACAATACCTACATGTTTTGCTCATACTTTATATCATTTTTATGGATTTTCCGGGACTAACCTATTAACAAGATGCCGAAGCGCCAGTTCCTATTTTTTGCTGTTTTTGGTTTCAGAAATTCTACACAGGAAATATTCTCGGAATTAGACCCTGATACGTCCCAAACGTATCTATAATTTCTTATGTTCCATGCTACTTTTATGATGATACTCACATGTTTTATACACATCATATGTCATTATTATGCATTTTCCGGCACCAACCTATTGACGAGATGCTGAAGAGCCAATTCTTGTTCTCGCTGTTTTTGGTTTCAGAAATCCTAGTAAGGAAATATTCTCGGAATTGGACGAAATCAACGCCCGTGGTCCTATTTTTCCACGAAGCTTCCGGAAGTCCGAAGAGGAAACGAAGTGGGGCCACGAGGCGGCGACACACTAGGGCGGCGCGGCCCAGTGCCGGCCGCGCGGCCTCGTTGTGTGGGCCCCTCGTGACGCCTCCCCGACCTACCTCTTCGCCTACTTAAAGCCTTCGTCGCGAAACCCCGATGCACCGAGAGCCACGATACGAAAAACCTTCCAGAGACGCAGCCGCCGCCAATCCCATCTCGGGGGATTCAGGAGATCGCCTCCGGCACCCTGCCGGAGAGGGGAATCATCTCCCAGAGGTCTCTTCATCGCCATGATCACCTCCGGATCGATGTGTGAGTATTTCACCCCTGGACTATGGGTCCATAGCAGTAGCTAGATGGTCGTCTTCTCCTCATTGTGCTATCATGTTAGATCTTGTGAGCTGCCTATCATGATCAAGATCATCTATTTGTAATGTGATGGCGTGTATTTCACACGTTCGTTGGGCAACCCCAAGAGGAAGGTATGATGCGCACAGCAGCAAGTTTTCCCTCAGAAAGAAACCAAGGTTTATCGAACCAGGAGGAGCCAAGAAGCACGTTGAAGGTTGATGGCGGCGGGATGTAGTGCGGCGCAACACCGGAGATTCCGGCGCCAACGTGGAACCTGCACAACACAACCAAAGTACTTTGCCCCAACGAAACAGTGAGGTTGTCAATCTCACCGGCTTGCTCGTAACAAAGGATTAACCGTATTGTGTGGAAGATGATTGTTTGCGAGAGAAAATAGTAAAACAAGTATTGCAGCAGATTTGTATTTCAAGTATTAAAGAATGGACCGGGGTCCACAGCTCACTAGAGGTGTCTCTCCCATAAGATAAAAGCATGTTGGGTGAACAAATTACAGTCGGGCAATTGACAAATAGAGAGGGCATAACAATGCACATACATGACATGATAAGTATAGTGAGATTTAATTGGGCATTACGACAAAGTACATAGACCGCCATCCAACCGCATCTATGCCTAAAAAGTCCACCTTCAGAGTTATCATCCGAACCCCTCCAAGTATTAAGTTGCTAAACAACATGACAATTGCATTAAGTATGGTGCGTAATGTAATCAACAACTACATCCTCGGACATAGCGCCAATGTTTTATCCCTAGTGGCAACAAGACAACACAACCTTAGAACTTTCGTCACCGTCCCGGTGTCAATGCGGGCATGAACCCACTATCGAGCATAAGTACTCCCTCTTGGAGTTAAAAGTAAAAACTTGGCCGAGCCTCTACTAGAAACGGAGAGCATGCAAGATCATAAACAACACATGTATAATAACTTGATAATTAACATGACATGGTATTATCTATCCATCGGATCCCGACAAACACAACATATAGAATTACAGATATATGATCTTGATCATGTTAGGCAGCTCACAAGATCCAACAATGAAGCACAATGAGGAGAAGACAACCATCTAGCTACTGCTATGGACCCATAGTCCAGGGGTGAACTACTCACTCATCACTCCGGAGGCGACCATGGCGGTGTAGAGTCCTCCGGGAGATGAATCCCCTCTCCGGCAGGGTGCCGGAGGAGATCTCCGTGAATCCCCCGAGATGGGATCGGCGGCGACGGCGTCTCAGCAAGGTTTTCCGTATCGTGGTTTTTCGCATCGGGGTTTCGCGACGGAGGCTTTAAGTAGGCGGAAGGGCAGGTCAAGGGGCGTCACGAGGGGCCCACGCTATAGGTCGGCGCGGCCAGGGCTTGGGCCGCGCCGCCCTATAGCCTGGCCACCTCGTGGCCCCACTTCGTGTGTTCTTCGGTCTTCTGGAAACTCCGTGGAAAAATAGGCCCCTGGGTTTTCGTTTCGTCCAATTCCGAGAATATTTCGTTACTAGGATTTCTGAAACCAAAAACAGCGAAAAACAGGAACCGGCACTTCGGCATCTTGTTAATAGGTTAGTTCCGTAAAATGCACGAATATGACATAAAGTGTGCATAAAACATGTAGGTATCATCAATAATATGGCATAGAACATAAGAAATTATCGATACGTCGGAGACGTATCAAGCATCCCTAAGCTTAGTTCTGCTCGTCCCGAGCAGGTAAAACGATAACAAAGATAATTTCTGAAGTGATATGCCATCATAACCTTGATCATACTATTTGTAAACATATGTAGTGGATGCAGCGATCATAACAATGGTGATGACATGAGTAAACGAGTGAATCATATAGCAAAGACTTTTCATGAATAGTACTTCAAGACAAGTATTAATAAGTCTTGCATAAGAGTTAACTCATAAAGCAATAAATCAAAGTAAAGGTATTGAAGCAACGCAAAGGAAGATTAAGTTTCAGCGGTTGCTTTCAACTTGTAACATGTATATCTCATGGATAATTGTCAACATAGAGTAATATAACAAGTACAATATGCAAATATGTAGGAATCAATGCACAGTTAATCACAAGTGTTTGCTTCTTGAGGTGGAGAGAGATAGGTGAACTGACTCAACATAAAAGTAAATGAATGGTCCTTCAAAGAGGAAAGCATCGATTGCTATATTTGTGCTAGAGCTTTTATTTTGAAAACATGAAACAATTTTGTCAACGGTAGTAATAAAGCATATGAGTTATGAAAGTTATATCTTACAAGTTGCAAGTCTCATGCATAGTATACTAATAGTGCCGCACCTTGTCCTAATTAACTTGGACTACCGGATCTTTGCAATGCACATGTTTTGACCAAGTGTCACAATGGGGTACCTCCATGCCGCCTGTACAAAGGTCTAAGGAGAAAGCTCGCATTTTGGATTTCTCGCTTTTGATTATTCTCAACTTAGACATCCATACCGGGACAACATGGACAACGTGATAATGGACTCCTCTTTAATGCATAAGCATGTGGCAACAATTATTATTCTCATATGAGATTGAGGATATATGTCCAAACCGAAACTTCCACCATGAATCATGGCTTTAGTTAGCGGCCCAAAGTTCTTCTCTAACAACATGCATGCTCCAACCATGAAGGTGGTAGATCTCTCTTGCTTCGTACAAGACGGACATGCATAGCAACTCACATGATATCCAACAAAGAATAGTTGATGGCGTCCCCGTAAACATGGTTATCGCTCAACAAGCAACTTAATAAGAGATAAAGTGCATAAGTACATATTCAATACCACAATAGTTTTTAAGCTATTTGTCCCATGAGCTATATATTGCAAAGGTGAATGATGAAATTTTAAAGGTAGCACTCAAGCAATTTACTTTGGAATGGCGGATAAATACCATGTAGTAGGTAGGTATGGTGGACACAAATGGCATAGTGGTTGGCTCAAGGATTTTGGATGCATGAGAAGTATTCCCTCTCGATACAAGGTTTAGGCTAGCAAGGTTATTTGAAACAAACACAAGGATGAACGGTACAGCAAAACTCACATAAAAGACATATGGTAAACATTATAAGACTCCATACCGTCTTCCTTGTTGTTCAAAACTCAATACTAGATGTTATCTAGACTCTAGAGAAACCAAATATGCAAACCAAATTAGCAAGCTCTAAGTATTTCTTCATTAATGGGTGCAAAGCATATGATGCAAGAGCTTAAACATGAGCACAACAATTGCCAAGTATCAAATTATCCAAGACATTTTAGAGTTACTACATGTAGCATTTTCCAATTCCAACCATATAACAATTTAACGAAGAAGAAACTTCGCCATGAATACTATGAGTAGAGCCTAAGGACATATTTGTCCATATGCAACAGCGGAGCGTGTCTCTCTCCCATAAAGTGAATGCTAGGATCCATTTTATTCAAACAAAACAAAAAACAAAAACAAACCGACGCTCCAAGCAAAGTACATAAGATGTGGCCGAATAAAAATATAGTTTCAGGGGAGGAACCTCGATAATGTTGTCGATGAAGAAGGGGATGCCTTGGGCATCCCCAAGCTTAGACGCTTGAGTCTTCTTAATATATGCAGGGGTGAACCACCGGGGCATCCCCAAGCTTAGAGCTTTCACTCTCCTTGATCATATTGCATCATACTCCTCTCTTGATCCTTGAAAACTTCCTCCACACCAAACTCGAAACAACTCATTAGAGGGTTAGTGCATAATAAAAATTCACATGTTCAGAGGTGACACAATCATTCTTAACACTTCTGGACATTGCATAAAGCTACTGGACAATAATAGATCAAAGAAATCAATCCAACATAGCAAAAGAGGCAATGCGAAATAAAAGACAGAATCTGTCAAAACAGAACAGTCCGTAAAGATGGATTTTATTAGGCCACCAGACTTGCTCAAACGAAAATGCTCAAATTGAATGAAAGTTGCGTACATATCTGAGGATCATGCTCGTAAATTGGCGTAATTTTCTGAGCTACCTACAGGGAGATAGACCCAGATTTGTGACAGCAAAGAATTCTGGAACTGCGCAGTAATCCAAATCTAGTACTTACTTTTCTATCAAAGACTTTACTTGGCACAACAAAACTTAAAACTAAGATAAGGAGAGGTTGCTACAGTAGTAAACAACTTCCAAGACACAAATATAAAACAAAGATACTGGAGTAAAAACATGGGTTGTCTCCCATAAGCGCTTTTCTTTAACGCCTTTCAGCTAGGCGCAGAAAGTGTATCTCAAGTATTATCGAGAGATGAAGCATCAACATCATAATTTGTTCTAATAATAGAATCATAAGGTAACTTCATTCTCTTTCTAGGGAAGTGTTCCATACCTTTCTTGAGAGGAAATTGATATTTAATATTACCTTCCTTCATATCAATAGTAGCACCAACGGTTCGAAGAAAAGGTCTTCCCAATATAATGGGGCAAGATGCATTGCATTCAATATCCAAGACAACAAAATCAACGGGGACAAGGTTATTGTTAACCATAATATGAACATTATCAACTTTCCCCAAAGGTTTCTTTTTAGCATTATCAGCGAGATTAACATCCAAATAACAATTCTTCAATGGTGGCAAGTCAAGCATATCATAGACTTTTTAGGCATAACGTAAATACTTGCACCAAGATCACATAAGGCATTACAATCAAAATCTTTGATTCTCATTTTAATGATGGGCTCCCAACCATCCTCTAGCTTTCTAGGAATAGAAGTTTCAAGTTTTAGTTTCTCTTCTCTAGCTTTTATGAGAGCATTTGTAATATGTTTTGTGAAAGCCAAATTTATAGCACTAGCATTGGGACTTTTAGCAAGTTTTTGTAAGAACTTTATAACTTCAGAGATATGGCAATCATCAAAATCTAAATCATTACAATCTAAAGCAATGGGATTATCATCCCCAAGGTTGGAAAAAATTTCAGCAGTTTTATCACAAGCAGCTTCAGTAGCTTTAGCAGCTTCAGTAATTTTGCGCGCTTTGCACTAGGAGTAGAAGCATTGCCAACACCAATTATTTTATCATGGATAGTAGGAGGTGCAGCAACATATGAATCATTAGCATTGCTAGTGGTGGTAATAGTCCAAACTTTAGCTACATTTTCCTTTTTAGCTAGTTTTTCCTTTTCTTCTCTATCCCACCTAGCACGCAGTTCAGCCATTAATCTTATATTCTCATTAATTCTAACTTGGATGGCATTTGCTGTAGTAGTAATTTTATCATCTAAATCCTCAGGTTTAGCAGCCATTTTATTAATTAAAGAAGATTGTGATGTAGACATGTATGAGATTCGGTTTTCAAGCATCGGCAAGTTTAGTTTGCAACCCCGAGATCTCCCTATTCAGATTTTCAAGTTGATTCCCTATATTCTTCAACAAGGTAGATTGCTCATTCATTGTTTTAGTAAACAAT
>NC_061509.1:75209122-75251379 GCF_022539505.1 Lolium rigidum
GAGAAACACACAGGTCTGAGCATTGACACAGGTGGGAAACCTACTGACTAGCATAATGACATCTAGATTACAAGCATCATCATATGAATCTCAATCATGTAGGGCAGCTCATGAGATTATTGTATTGAAGTACATAGGAGAGAGATGAACCACATAGCTACCGGTACAGCCCCGAGCCTCGATGGAGAACTACTCCCTCCTCATGGGAGCAGGAGCGGTGATGAAGATGGCGGTGGAGATGGCAGCGGTGTCGATGGAGAAGCCTTCCGGGGGCACTTCCCCGCTCCGGCAGGGTGCCGGAACAGAGACTCCTGTCCCCCAGATCTTGGCTTCGCGATGGCGGCGGCTCTGGAAGGTTTTCCGTATCGTGGTTTTTCGCCTCGGGGTTTTCGCGACAGAGGCTTTATATAGGCGAAGAGGCGGCGCAGGAGGGTCGAAGGAGTGGCCACACCATAGGCTGGCGCGGCCAGGGCCTAGGCCGCGCCGGCCTATGGTCTGGGGGCCCAGTGCCCCCCCCCTCTGGTCCTTCCCGGGTGTTCTGGATGCTTCCGGTGAAAATAGGAACACAGGTCTTCGTTTCGTCCAATTCCGAGAATATTTCGTTACTAGGATTTCGAAACCAAAAACAGCGAGAAAACAGGAAGCGGCACTTCGGCATCTTGTTAATAGGTTAGTTCCAGAAAATGCACGAATATGACATAAAGTGTGCATAAAACATGTAGGTATCATCAATAATATGGCATAGAACATAAGAAATTATCGATACGTCGGAGACGTATCAGCTTCTCCTTCGTGGAGCTTGTGAAGTGGTTGTGGAGCTTGCCATCTCCGGAGTGGAGGAAAAGCTAACCATAAGGAAAGGGCCATTATCCTTCGTGGGTGTGGCTCGGAGAATAGGGTGAGCCTTCGTGGCGTTGGGGAATCCTTCGTGGTACCTCCACTCCTCCAAACGTGACGTACCTTCTTGCAAAGGAAGGGAACACGGGAATTGATGCGTGCAGTTAACACACGTCCGTTGGGAACCCTGATACGTCTCAAACGTATCTATAATTTCTTATGTTCCATGCTACTTTTATGATGATACTCACATGTTTTATACACACTTTATGTCATTATTATGCGTTTTCCGGAACTAACCTATTGACGAGATGCCGAAGGGCCAGTTGCTGTTTTCTACTGTTTTTGGTTTCAGAAATCCTAGTAAGGAAATATTCTCGGAATCGGACGAAATCAACGCCCAGCATCTTAGGATTGCATGAAGCTTCCAGAACACCCGAGAGCCGCCAGAGGGGGCCACAGGCCCACCAAACAGTAGGCCGGCGCGGCCAAGGGGGGGCCGCGCCCCCTGTTGTGTCGTCGCCTCGTCAGCCTTCTGACGCCGCCTCTTCGCCTATATAAAGGTCCCTGACCTAAAACACGATACGGAAAAGCCACGGTACGAGAAACCTTCCGGAGCCGCCGCCATCGCGAGCCAAGATCCGGGGGACAGGAGTCTCTGTTCCGGCACGCCGCCGGGACGGGGAAGTGCCCCCGGAAGGCATCTCCATCGACACCACCGCCATCTTCATCAACGTTGTTGTCTCCCATGAGGAGGGAGTAGTTCTCCATCGAGGCTAAGGGCTGTACCGGTAGCTATGTGGTTAATCTCTCTCCTATGTACTTCAATACAATGATCTCATGAGCTGCTTTACATGATTGAGATCCATATGATGAGTTTGTAATCTAGATGTCGTTATGCTATTCAAGTGGATTTTACTTATGTGATCTCCGGAGACTCCTTGTCCCACGTGTGTAAAGGTGACAGTGTGTGCACCGTGTGGGTCTCTTAGGCTATATTTCACAGAATACTTATTCACCGAGTTATGATTTGAGTTGGATGTCTCTATGAAATTGTGGTGTGTTAGTACCTCCTATGAATGCTCAAAGTGACAGCGTGGGGTGTTCATTAGTACTTGGGAATGCATCTTTAAGGTTTGCCTACATGATGAATTAGTGTTCGTTATCTTGCCGGAGAGTAATTCAGAGTAGCATAGTGAAGTGCTTATTTATATTCCTTTATGATTGCAATGTTGAGAGTGTCCACTAGTGAAAGTATGATCCCTAGGCCTTGTTTCCAAATACTGCAATCATCGCTTGTTTACTGTTTTACTGCATCTTTACTTCCTGCAATATTACTACCATCATCCGCACGTCGGCAAGCACTTTTCACGGCGCCGTTACTACTGCTCATATTCATTCATACCACTTGTATTTCACTATCTCTTCGCCGAACTAGTGCACCTATACATCGACAAGTGTATTAGGTGTGTTGGGGACACAAGAGACTTCTTGTATCGTGATTGCAGGGTTGCTTGAGAGGGATATCTTTGTCCTCTTCCTCCCCGAGTTCGATAAACCTTGGGTGATCCACTTAAGGGAAACTTGCTGCTGTTCTACAAACCTCTGCTCTTGGAGGCCCAACACTGTCTACAAGAATAGAAGCACCCGTAGACATCAAGCACTTTTCTGGCGCCGTTGCCGGGGAGGAAAGGTAAAAGGCACTCATACTCCGGTCCCAGGTAAACTATTTTTCTGTTGCCGTTGTGTGTGTGCTCGAAGCTATTTCCTTTAGATCCTGCAATTTTATCTTTTTGTTTCTTGTTTACACTAGTTAGGCATAATGGACAACAATGAGCTTCTTATTCTATTTCCTGATTTAAGACATGGATGGTTTGATGCGAAAATTAAAAAACCTATGGAACATATTAGTATGAACGCTTTGAACACCATTGTTGCTAATGATATGGAAAATTCTAAGCTTGGGGAAGCTGGCTTTGATGAGCATGATATTTTTAGTCCCCCAAGCATTGAGGAGAAAATTTACTTTGACGATACTTTGCCTCCTATTTATGATGATTATAATGATATTGGTCTTTTAGTACCGCTTGTTATGGAGGATAAATTTGATTATGATTACAATATGCCTCCTATATTTGATGATGAGAATAATAATGATAGCTACTTTGTTGAATTTGCTCCCACTACAACTAATAAAATTGATTATGCTTATGTGGAGAGTAATAATTTTATGCATGAGACTCATGATAAGAATGCTTTATGTGATAGTTATATTGTTGAGTTTGCTCATGATGCCACTGAAAGTTATTATGAGAGAGGAAAATATGGTTGTAGAAATTTTCATGTTACTAAAACACCTCTCTATGTGCTGAAATTTTTGAAGCTACACTTGTTCTACCTTCCTATGCTTGTTACTTTTTTCTTCATGAACTTGTTTATTTACAAAACTCCTATGCATAGGAAGCATGTTAGACTTAAATTTGTTTTGAATTTTCCTCTTGATGCTCTCTTTTGCTTCAACTACTATTTCTTGCGAGTGCATCATTAAAACTGCTGAGCCCATCTTAATGGCTATAAAGAAAGAACTTCTTGGGAGATAACCCATGTGTTTATTTTACTACAGCAATTTTGTTTTATATTTGAGTCTTGGAAGTTTTTACTACTGTAGCTACCTCTCCTTATCTTTATTTTATTGCATTGTTGTGCCAAGTAAAGTCTTTGATAGTAATGTTGATACTAGATTTGGATTACTGCGCAGAAACAGATTTCTGTCTGTCACGAATTTCAATATGCCTCTCTGTAGGTAACTCATAAAATTATGCCAATTTACGTGAGTGATCCTCAGTTATGTACGCAACTTTCATTCAATTTGAGCATTTTCATCTGAGCAAGTCTGGTGCCTCTTTAAAATTCGTCTTTACGGACTGTTCATTGTTTGACAGATTCTGCCTTTTATTTCGCATTGCCTCTTTCGCTGTGTTGGATGGATTTCTTTGTTCCATTAACGTCCAGTAGCTTTGTGCAATGTCCAGAAGAGTTAAGAATGATTGTGTCACCTCTGAACATGTGAATTTTTGATTATGCATTGACCCTCTAATGAGTTTGTTTTGAGTTTGGTGTGGAGGAAGTTTTCAAGGGTCAAGAGAGGAGGATGATATACTATGATCAAGAAGAGTGAAAAGTCTAAGCTTGGGGATGCCCCCGTGGTTCATCCCTGCATATTTCAAGAAGACTCAAGCATCTAAGCTTGGGGATGCCCAAGGCATCCCCTTCTTCATCGACAACTTATCAGGTCATTGCTCTTGAAACTATATTTTTATTCAGTCACATCTTATGTACTTTACTTGGAGCGTCTGTGTGCTTTTATTTTTGTTTTTTTGTTTGAATAAAATATGATCCATCATGCTTGTGTGGGAGAGAGACACGCTCCGCTGGTTCATATGAACACATGTGTTCTTAGCTTTTAATGTTCACGGCGAATGTTGAAACTGCTTCGTTAATTGTTATATGGTTGGAAACGGGAAATGCTACATGTAGTAAATGGTTTAATGTCTTGAATAATGTGATACTTGGCAATTGTTGTGCTCATATAGATCATGTTTAAGCTCTTGCATCATGTACCTTGTACTCATTAATGAATAACTACATAGAGCTTGTTAAAATTTTGTTTGCATGATTGATCTCTAGAGTCTAGATATTTTCTAGTTGAGGTGTTTGAACAACAAGGAGACAATGTAAAGTCTTATAATAGTTACAATATGTTCATATGTGAGCTTTGCTGCACCTTTTATACTTGAGTTTGCTTCAAACAACCTTGCTAGCCTAGCCTTGTATTGAGAGGAATTCTTCTCGTGCATCCAAATCCTTGAGCCAAAAACTATGCCATTCGTGTCCACCATACCTACCTACTACATGGTATTTCTCCGCCATTCCAAAGTAAATTGCTTGAGTGCTACCTTTAAATAATTCAAAATTTATCACCTCTGATTTGTGTCAATGTTTTATAGCTCATGAGGAAGTATGTGGTGTTTATCTTTCATTCTTGTTGGGCAACTTTCACCAATGGACTAGTGGCTTCATCCGCTTATCCAATAATTTTGCAAAAAGAGGTGGCGCGGGGTTCCCAGCCCCCAATTAATCAACCTTCATTAATAATTCTCTTCACATGTTTTGCTCTGATTCATCAGTAAGCAATTTAATTTTGCAAATAGACACTCCTTCATGGTATGTGAATGTTGGAAGGCACCCGAGGATTCGGTTAGCCATGGCTTGTGTAAGCAAAAGGTTGGGAGGAGTGTCATCCATAAATAAAACTAAAATACATGTGTAAACAAAAGAGAAGAGGGATGATCTACCTTGCTTGGTAGAGATAACGTCCTTCATGGGAGCCGCTCTTTGAAGGTTTGTCTGGCAAGGGGGTTAGAGTGCCCACTACCATTCGTTGACAACAACAAACACCTCTCAAAATTTTACTTTTATGCTCTCTTTATGTTTTCAAAACCAAAGGTCTAGAACAAATATAGCAATCAATGCTTCCCTCTGCGAAGGGCCATTCTTTTACCTTTTATGTTGAGTCAGTTCACCTATTTCTCTCCACCTCAAGAAGCAAACACTTGTGTGAACTGTGCATTGATTCCTACATACTTGCATATTGCACTTGTTATATTACTTTGTGTTGACAATTATCCATGAGATATACATGTTGAAGTTGAAAGCAACCGCTGAAACTTTATCTTCCTTTGTGTTGCTTCAATGCCTTTACTTTGAATTTATTGCTTTATGAGTAACTCTTATGCAAGTCTTATTGATGCTTGTCTTGAACGTATTATTCATGAAAAGTCTTTGCTATATGATTCAGTTGTTTACTCATTGTCTTTACCATTGCTTTGAATCGCTACATTCATCTCATATGCTTTACAATAGTATGATCAAGATTTTGATAGCATGTCACTTAAGAAATTATCTTTGTTATCGTTTACCTACTCGAGGGCGAGTAGGAACTAAGCTTGGGGATGCTTGATACGTCTCAAACGTATCTATAATTTCTTATGTTCCATGCTACTTTTATGATGATACTCACATGTTTTATACACACTTTATGTCATTATTATGCGTTTTCCGGAACTAACCTATTGACGAGATGCCGAAGGGCCAGTTGCTGTTTTCTGCTGTTTTTGGTTTCAGAAATCCTAGTAAGGAAATATTCTCGGAATTGGACGAAATCAACGCCCAGCATCTTAGGATTGCATGAAGCTTCCAGAACACCCGAGAGCCGCGCAGGGGGGCCACAGGCCCACCAAACAGTAGGCCGGCGCGGCCAAGGGGGCCCGCGCCCCCTGTTGTGTCGTCGCCTCGTTGACCTTCTGACGCCGCCTCTTCGCCTATATAAAGGTCCCTGACCTAAAACACGATACGAAAAAGCCACGGTACGAGAAACCTTCCAGAGTCGCCGCCATCGCGAAGCCAAGATCTGGGGGACAGGAGTCTCTGTTCCGGCACGCCGCCGGGACGGGGAAGTGCCCCGGAAGGCATCTCCATCGACACCACCGCCATCTTCATCAACGCTGTTGTCTCCCATGAGGAGGGAGTAGTTCTCCATCGAGGCTAAGGGATGTACCGGTAGCTATGTGGTTAATCTCTCTCCTATGTACTTCAATACAATGATCTCATGAGCTGCTTTACATGATTGAGATCCATATGATGAGTTTGTAATCTAGATGTCGTTATGCTATTCAAGTGGATTTTACTTATGTGATCTCCGGAGACTCCTTGTCCCACGTGTGTAAAGGTGACAGTGTGTGCACCGTGTGGGTCTCTTAGGCTATATTTCACGAATACTTATTCACCGAGTTATGATTTGAGTTGGATGTCTCTATGAAATTGTGGTGTGTTAGTACCTCCTATGAATGCTCAAAGTGACAGCGTGGGGTGTTCATTAGTACTTGGGAATGCATCTTTAAGGTTTGCCTACATGATGAATTAGTGTTCGTTATCTTGCCAGAGAGTAATTCATAGTAGCATAGTGAAGTGCTTATTTATATTCCTTTATGATTGCAATGTTGAGAGTGTCCACTAGTGAAAGTGTGATCCCTAGGCCTTGTTTCCAAATACTGCAATCATCGCTTGTTTACTGTTTTACTGCATCTTTACTTCCTGCAATATTACTACCATCATCTGCACGCCGGCAAGCACTTTTCTGGCGCCGTTACTACTGCTCATATTCATTCATACCACTTGTATTTCACTATCTCTTCGCCGAACTAGTGCACCTATACATCTGACAAGTGTATTACGTGTGTTGGGGACACAAGAGACTTCTTGTATCGTGATTGCAGGGTTGCTTGAGAGGGATATCTTTGTCCTCTTCCTCCCTGAGTTCGATAAACCTTGGGTGATCCACTTAAGGGAAACTTGTTGCTGTTCTACAAACCTCTGCTCTTGGAAGCCCAACACTGTCTACAAGAATAGAAGCACCTGTAGACATCAAGCACTTTTCTGGCGCCGTTGCCGGGGAGGAAAGGTAAAAGGCACTCATACTCCGGTCCCAGGTAAAGTACTTCTCTGTTGCCGCTGTGTGTGTGCTCGAAGCTATTTCCTTTAGATCCTGCAATTGCATCTTTTTGTTTCTTGTTTACACTAGTTAGGCATAATGGACAACAATGAGCTTCTTATTCTATTTCCTGATTTAAGACATGGATGGTTTGATGCGAAAATTAAAAAACCTATGGAACATATTAGTATGAACGCTTTGAACACCATTGTTGCTAATGATATGGAAAATTCTAAGCTTGGGGAAGCTGGCTTTGATGAGCATGATATTTTTAGTCCCCCAAGCATTGAGGAGAAAAATTACTTTGACGATACTTTGCCTCCTATTTATGATGATTATAATGATATTGGTCTTTTAGTACCGCCTGTTATGGAGGATAAATTTGATTATGATTACAATATGCGATCATGGCGATGAAGAGACCTCCGGGAGATGATTCCCCTCTCCGGCAGGGTGCCGGAGGCGATCTCCTGAATCCCCCGAGATGGGATTGGCGGCGGCGTCTCTGGAAGGTTTTCCGTATCGTGGCTCTCGGTACTGGGGGTTTCGCGACGAAGGCTTTAAGTAGGCGGAAGGGTAGGTCAGAGGGCGTCACGGGGGCCCCACACGCTAGGGCTGCGCGGGCCCCCTCTAGGCCGCGCCGCCCTAGTGTGGCGGCGCCCCGTGGCCCCACTTCGTATCTCCCTCGGTCTTCTGGAAGCTTCGTGGAAAAATAAGCCCCCGGGCGTTGATTTCGTCCAATTCCGAGAATATTTCCTTACTAGGATTTCGAAACCAAAAACAGCAGAAAACAAGCAACTGGCTCTTCGGCATCTCGTCAATAGGTTAGTGCGGGAAAATGCATAATAATGACATATAATGTGTATA
This sequence comes from Lolium rigidum, assembly GCF_022539505.1. Taxonomy (NCBI): domain Eukaryota; kingdom Viridiplantae; phylum Streptophyta; class Magnoliopsida; order Poales; family Poaceae; genus Lolium; species Lolium rigidum. The sequence goes on from NC_061509.1 coordinate 75,217,377, forward strand.
AAACATGTGAGTATCATCATAAAAGTAGCATGGAACATAAGAAATTATGGATACGTTTGAGACGTATCAAGCATCCCCAAGCTTAGTTCCTACTCGCCCTCGAGTAGGTAAACGATAACAAAGATAATTTCTGAAGTGACATGCCATCATAATCTTGATCATACTATTGTAAAGCATATGAGATGAATGCAGCGATCCGACGCAATGATGAAGATAATGAGTAAACAAATGAATCATATAGCAAAGACTTTTCATGAATAATACTTTCAAGACAAGCATCAATAAGACTTGCATAAGAGTTACTCATAAAGCAATAAATTCTTAGTAAAGGCATTGAAGCAACACAAAGGAAGATATAAGTTTCAGCGGTTGCTTTCAACTTCAACATGTTTATCTCATGGATAATTGTCAACACAAAGTAATATAACAAGTGCAATAGGTAAAAATGTAAGAATCAATGCACACAGTTTACACAAGTGTTTGCTTCTGGGATAGAAAGAATAGGTAAACTGACTCAACAATAAAGTAGAAGAATGGCCCTTCGCAGAGGGAAGCATGGATTACTATTTTTGTGCTAGAGCTTTTCATTTTGAAAACATAGAAACAATTTTGTCAACGGTAGTAATAAATCATATGTGTTATGTATAAGACATCCTATAAGTTGCAAGCCTCATGCATAGTATACTAATAGTGCTCGCACCTTGTCCTAATTAGCTTGGATTAACACGGATTATCATTGCATAACATATGTTTCAACCAAGTGTCACAAAGGGGTACCTCTATGCCGCTTGTACAAAGGTCTAAGGAGAAAGCTCGCATTGGATTTCTCGCTTTTGATTATTCTCAACTTAGACATCCATACCGGGACAACATAGACAACAGATAATGGACTCCTCTTTTAATGCTTAAGCATTCAACAACAGATGATATTCTCATAAGAGATTGAGGTTTTGTGTCCAAACTGAAACTTCCACAATGATTCATGGCTTTAGTTAGCGGCCCAATGTTATTCTCTAACAATATGCATACTCAAACCATTTGATCATGAAAATCTCCCTTACTTCAGACAAGACGAACATGCATAGCAACTCACATGATATTCAACAAAGGGTAAAAGAGTTGATGGCGTCCCCAGAAACATGGTTACCGCTCAACAAGCAACTTATTGAGAAATAAGATACATAAGTACATATTCTTCACCACAATAGTTTTTAAGGCTATTTTCCCATGAGCTATGTATTGTAAAGGCAAAGAATGGAAGTTTAAAGGTAGCACATGAAGTATTTACTTGGAATGGCAGAGAAATACCATGTGGTAGGTAGGTATGGTGGACACAAATGGCATAGTTTTTGGCTCAAGGATTTGGATGCACGAGAAGAATTCCTCTCAATACAAGGCTGGGCTAGCAAGGTTGTTTGAAGCAAACTCAAGTATAAAAGGTGCAGCAAAGCTCACATATGAACATATTGTAACTATTATAAGACTTTACATTGTCTCCTTGTTGTTCAAACACCTTAACCAGAAAATATCTAGACTCTAGAGACCAATCATGCAAACCAAATTTTAACAAGCTCTATGTAATTCTTCATTAATGGGTACAAGGTACATGATGCAAGAGCTTAAACATGATCTATATGAGCACAACAATTGCCAAGTATCACATTATTCAAGACATTATACCATTTACCACATGCGGCATTTTCCGTTTCCAACCATATAGCAATGAATGAAATAGTCCAACTTTCGCAATGAACATTAAAGATAAAGCTAAGAACACATGTGTTCATACGAAACAGCGGAGCGTGTCTCTCTCCCAAACAAAGAATGCTAGGATCCGATTTTATTCAAACAAAAAAAACAAACAGACGCTCCAAGTAAAGCACATAAGATGTGACGGAATAAAAATATAGTTTCACTAGAGGTGACCTGATAAGTTGTCGATGAAGAAGGATGCCTTGGGCATCCCCAAGCTTAGACGCTTGAGTCTTCTTAAAATATGCAGGGATGAACCACGGGGGTATCCCCAAGCTTTGACTTTTCACTCTTCTTAATCATATTGTATCATCCTCCTCTCTTGACCCTTGAAAACTTCCTCCACACCAAACTCAAAACAAACTCATTAGAGGGTCGAGTGCATAATTCATATATTCAGAGGTGACATAATCATTCTTAACACTTCTGGACATTGCACAAAGCTACTGAAAGTTAATGGAACAAAGAAATCCATCAAACATAGCAAAACAGGCAATGCGAAATAAAAGGCAGAATCTATCAAAACAGAACAGTCCGTAAAGACGAATTTTTTAGAGGCACCAGACTTGCTCAGATGAAAACACCCAAATTTAATGAAAGTTGCGTACATATCTGCGGATCATGCACGTAAATTGGCAGATTTTTCTGAGTTACCTACAGAGAACCATACCCAAATTCGTGACAGCATGAAATCTGTTTCTGCGCAGTAATCCAAATCTAGTATTGACTTTACTATCAAAGACTTTACTTGGCACAACAATGCAATAAAATAAAGATAAGGAGAGGTTGCTACAGTAGTAACAACTTCCAAGACTCAAATATAAAACAAAAGTACTGTAGTAAAATCATGGGTTGTCTCCCATAAGCGCTTTTCTTTAACGCCTTTCAGCTAGGCGCAGAAAGTGTGAATCAAGTATTATCAAGAGATGAAGCATCAACATCATAATTTGTTCTAATAATAGAATCATAAGGTAACTTCATTTTCTTTCTAGGGAAGTGTTCCATACCTTTCTTGAGAGGAAATTGATATTTAATATTACCTTCCTTCATATCAATGGTGGCACCAACGGTTCGAAGAAAAGGTCTTCCCAATATAATGGGACAAGATGCATTGCATTCAATATCCAAGACAACAAAATCAACGGGGACAAGGTTATTGTTAACCATAATACGAACATTGTCAATCCTCCCCAAAGGTTTCTTTATAGCATTATCAGCAAGATTAACATCCAAATAACAATTTTTCAATGGTGGCAAGTCAAGCATATCATAGATTTTCTTAGGCATAACAGAAATACTTGCACCAAGATCACATAAAGCATTACAATCAAAATCATTGACCCTCATCTTAATAATGGGCTCCCAACCATCTTCTAACTTCCTAGGAATAGAAGTTTCAAGTTTTAGTTTCTCTTCTCTAGCTTTTATGAGAGCATTTGTAATATGTTTTGTAAAGGCCAAATTTACAGCACTAGCATTGGGACTTATAGCAAGTTTTTGTAAGAACTTTATAACTTCAGAGATGTGACAATCATCAAAATCTAAATCATTATGATCTACAGCAATGGGATCATTGTCCCCAATGTTGGAAAAAAATTCAGCAGTTTTATCACAAGCAGTTTCAGCAGTTTTAGCAATTTCAGGTATTTTTGCACGCTTTGCACTAGGAGTAGAAACATTGCCAACACCAATTATTTTACCATTGATAGTAGGGGGTGTAGCAACATGTGAAGCATTATCATTACTAGTGGTGGTAATAGTCCAAACTTTAGCTACATTATTCTCTTTAGCTAGTTTTTCATTTTCTTGTCTTTCCCACCTAGCATGCAATTCAGCCATCAATCTTATATTCTCATTAATTCTAACTTGGATGGCATTTTCTGTAGTAACAATCTTATTTTCATTATCCTTATTAGGCATAACTTTCAATTTTAAAAGATCAATATCAGAGGCAAGTCTATCAACCTTAGAAGCAAGAATATCAATTTTATCAAGCTTTTCTTCAACAGATTTGTTAAAAGAAGTTTGTGTACTAATAAATTCTTTAAGCATGGCTTCAAGACCAGGGGGTACACTCCTATTATTGTTGTAAGAATTCCCATAAGAATTACCATAACCATTACCATTAGTAGAAGGATATGGCCTATAGTTGTTACCAGAATTGTTCCTATAAGCATTGTTGTTGAAATTATTACTTTTAATTAAATTCACATCAACATGTTCTTCTTGGGCAACCAATGAAGCTAAAGGAACATTATTAGGATCAACATTAGATCTACCATTCAAAAGCATAGACATAATAGCATCAATCTTATCACTCAAGGAGGAGGTTTCTTCAACAGAATTTACCTTTTTACCCTGTGGAGCTCTTTCCGTGTGCCATTCAGAGTAATTTATCATCATATCATCAAGAAGCTTTGTTGCCGCCCCCAAAGTGATGGACATAAAGGTACCTCCAACAGCTGAATCCAATAGGTTCCGCGAAGAAAAATTCAGTCCTGCATAGAAGGTTTGGATGATCATCCAAGTAGTTAGTCCATGGGTAGGGCAATTCTTTACCAAAGATTTCATTCTCTCCCATGCTTGAGCAACATGTTCATTATCCAATTGCTTAAAATTCATTATGCTACTTCTCAAAGATATAATTTTAGCAGGAGGATAATATCTACCAATAAAAGCATCCTTACATTTAGTCCATGAATCAATACTATTTCTAGGCAGAGATAACAACCAATCTTTAGCTCTTCCTCTTAAGGAGAAAGGAAACAATTTCAATTTTATAATATCACCATCTACATCCTTATACTTTTGCATTTCACATAGTTCAACAAAGTTATTAAGATGGGCAGCAGCATCATCGTAACTAACACCGAAAAATTGCTCTCTCATAACAAGATTCAAGAAAGCAGGTTTAATTTCAAAGAATTCTGCTGCAGTAGCAGGTGGAGCAATAGGTGTGCATAAGAAATCATTATTATTTGTGCTAGTGAAGTCACACAACTTAGTGTTTTCAGGAGTATTCATTTTAACAGTAGTAAATAAAGCAAGCTAAATAAAGTAAATGCAAGTAACTAATTTTTTGTGTTTTTGATATGGAGAACAAGACAGTAAATAAAGTAAAACTAGCAACTAATTTTTGTGTGTTTTGTTTTAGTGCAACAAACAAAGTAGTAAATAAAATAAAGCAAGACAAAAACAAAGTAAAGAGATTGGATGTGGGAAACTCCCCTTGCAGCGTATCTTGATCTCCCCGGCAACGGAGCCAGAAAATATGCTTGATGCGTGCAGTTAACACACGTCCGTTGGGAACCCCAAGAGGAAGGTGTGATGCATACAGTAGCAAGTTTTCCCTCAGAAGGAAACCAAGGTTTATCGAACCAGTAGGAGCCAAGAAGCACGTTGAAGGTTGATGGCGGCGGAGTGTAGTGTGGCGCAACACCAGGGATTCCGGCGCCAACGTGGAACCTGCACAACACAATCAAAGTACTTTGCCCCAACGTAACAGTGAGGTTGTCAATCTCACCGGCTTGCTGTAAACAAAGGATTAGATGTATAGTGTGGATGATGATGATTGTTTGCGAAGAACAGATAAGAACAATTGCAGTAGATTGTATTTCAGATGTAAAGAATAGGACCGGGGTCCACAGTTCACTAGTGGTGTCTCTCCCATAAGATAAACAGATGTTGGGTGAACAAATTACAGTTGGGCAATTGACAAATAAAGAAGGCATAACAATGCACATACATATATCATGATGAGTACTATGAGACTTAATCAGGGCATTACGACAAAGTACATAGACCGCTATCCAGCATGCATCTATGCCTAAAAAGTCCACTTTCAGACACAAATATCCTTAGACAAAGCATCGATGTTTTATCCCTAGTGGCAACAGCACATCCACAACCTTAGAACTTTCTGTCACTGTCCCAGATTTAATGGAGGCATGAACCCACTATCGAGCATAAATACTCCCTCTTGGAGTCACAAGTATCAACTTGGCCAGAGCCTCTACTAGCAACGGAGAGCATGCAAGAACATAAATAACATATATGATAGATTGATAATCAACTTGACATAGTATTCAGTATTCATCGGATCCCAACAAACACAACATGTAGCATTACAAATAGATGATCTTGATCATGATAGGCAGCTCACAAGATCTAACATGATAGCACAATGAGGAGAAGACAACCATCTAGCTACTCTAGTTGTGCCTATCTTGCTTAGCTCTAGTTGTTATTGTTGCACTTAGTTGAGCCTAGAATATTTAGGAGTTGTGCTTGTAAACTAAACGTTAGTTTAATTCCGCATTTTTACAAGGCAAATCCGCAAGGGTTTTAAACGCCTATTCACCCCCCCCCCTCTAGGCGACATCTCGTCCTTTCAGCCATGCCCGCCTCCGAAGTGATGCGTGAGTAGTTCATCCCTGGACTATGGGTCCATAGCAGTAGCTAGATGGTTGTCTTCTCCAATTTGTGCTTCATGTATAGATCTTCTGAGATGCCCTACATGATCAAGATCATCCTATGTAATCCTACATGTTATGTTTGTTGGGATCCGACGAATATTGTATACTATGTTGAGGTCGATCATATGTTATTTGTGATCTTGCATACTCTCTGTTGCTAGTGGATACTCTGGCCAAGTAGATGTTTGTGACTCCAAGAGGGGGTATTTATGCTCGATAGTAGGTTCATGCCTCTAGTTTTCTGGGAGAGTGACAATAACTTCTAAGATTGTAGATGTGATGTTGCTACTAGGGAGAAAACAACAATGTTTTATCCAAGGATAATTCTATTGTTTACTTTACACACATTGCTTAATGCGATATTCTGTTACTTGCAACTTAATACTGAAAGGGGTTCGGACGATAACCAGAAGGTGGATTATTAGTCATAGACGCAGTTGGTACGGTCTATGTATTATGTTGTCATGCCCAATCGAATTCCATAGTAATCATCATGTCATGTATGGTCGATATTCGGTCAATTGTCCAGCTGTAATTTGTTTACCCAGCATGCTATTTATCTTTATGGAGAGACACCTCTAGTGAACTGTGGATCCCGGTCCATTCTTTTACACTGATACAATCATCATGTTCTGTTTACTTACTGCAATTCCCGTTCTCTTTAATTACTGCAAATATCTCTTTCCACTTGATACGTCTAATCCTTTGTGTTCAACAAATTGGTGAGATTGACAACCTCATTGTAAGTTGGTGTCATGGGCATACCCTTCGGGTACCCATTATTAGTATTACATCGCTCGGCCCAATATGGAGAAGGCCCAAGAAGGCAACCCGAAGGAGTAGTCGACTATGACTCTTGTAAAACTCTAGGCTGGTTGCATATATAAAGTCAGCCAAGGCACCCGATACAGGGGGACAGATAGACAACATAGTTCCGCCTACGGCGGCTCCCTGTAAAGATACTTACGATCATATACTAGATTGCTAGCAGCACGTAGGGATCCTCCACCGAGGGGACCCAAAGCTGGGTACATCGTGTGCCTAATCTCGCTCCCGGAATCTCCATCGTCGCTCTCTCCTGAAACCCAAGTCTACAATATGTAGGCATTGGCGAGGTGATCTCTCGTCAATTGGCGTCGTCTGTGGGGAACGCGACGGCTGGATTTTATCATCCGGGCGGGATCCAGAGAAATTGTCATTAGAAGATCGTAGAAGTCAAGATCCAATCTAGTGAGTGGTGCAGCCGTCGCGATTATTCGGAAAGAAGGAGCAAAGAGAGATGATGTTACAATCCAATCTGCCGGTTGGTCGCCTGCTGCGCCTCGTTGCAAGAACCAACCAATTAAGGTAACGCCCGGGGTTCTACATCATCCCTTGCCCCGGGTGTGCAGAAGATCAGATCTAGATCGCTTGCAAGCTAGCTTGTTTACTTTGACGTGATGATCGTATGCTATGGCGCGCGGCAACTCGTGGGCTAACGGCAGTGTACGCCTGAGAATCGTGTAGTCCAAAAAGTGAAGGCGCTGGATTAATCAATCAATCAAGTGCTAGTGCTTCGTGAGGAAAGAAAAGAGATCAATCAAAGGGCTGTCTAAGTGTGCTAGCCTCCATACTTACGTACATATGAAGAACACGAAGAGACATAGTATTTTACGCAAGTCTACATATGAAGAACACGAAGAGACATGGTATTTTACGCAAGTCTACAACATGACGAGTCATCGGGTAGGGAGGAGTCATCAGGTAGGGCGGACAGTACGGAACAATACTTCGACTTCGTCATGGCCACCAACAACTTCAACTGCGGGCAACTCCTTCGTCATCGACTCCGGAGAAACCTATATCGCCATCGGGTCCAAAGGAACATACATCGCCATGAATTACGAACATTGTCATACCGACACCATCCGCGTCTCTGCGGCATCGACTCTTTAGGTGCTATTTATCTGATTATTTTTAAGATATATTTTCCTGTATTGCAGACAAATATACGTGTACTTGTCTCAGGTTTTGTCTATTTTTCTGTTCACAGAGTGATACACTTCATCATCATGGACTCCGCCACCATGGACCCGTCATCGTGTATGAGCCACGCTTTGGACCTCGTACGTCACGAACTTGCCAATCTACTCCGCCGCATTGACTACATCCGTCGAGTAGCTGTTCGCCGAATTAAAGAGATACAAATCAGATGGATGTATGCTACTACTACCGTTAGCAGCGAAAAGCAAAGCCAAGTGCCTAGTTATATTAATATCATATGCATTTACCATAGGGTTAACTCTAGTCCATAGCAATAGTTTTTTAAATTTGCTTGTTGATATTATTCATGAGGACCATGATCAGATTAACATGCAGCATCCCCAAGTCCTAACTGGCCGGGGTAAATACCGGACTGATTTCACTAATCAATATTTTACATCGCGTCAAAAACAAGCGACTGCTACACATCAAGATGAGGCAATTATCAGTTCATACTGTCAGCGCGCACTTGGCTGTCGCGGACCATCAGGCTCCTCGCAACTACGTCCGCTTCGTCGACTCTGTCTATCGGACGACTTACTTCCATGTTGACTCCGCCACATCCAATAACAAAGCTAAGTGTTCTTCTTCCAAGAGTTGTTTATTTATTTACTTCCGCCACACCCGACACTCGGGAGGCGCCTTATATCGTTACCGCAAATACATTCGATTACTCGGTGAATTTATTTTCTTTGGCTAAGTGGATTTCTCTTCTTCGGCTCTGGATATGTCTTCTCTGGCTCGGTGAATTTATTTTCTTCGGCTCAGTGGCTTACTGGATTTGTCTTCTTTGGATCAATATTTTCTTCGGCTTAGTGGATTTATATACCCGGTTCAATGCGTTCATCTATATGGATATCATTGATTTCTTCTTATATAATACTACCCGGTGCACTTCCGGATGAGTGGATTCATCTTATAAGGTTATCTTTGGTTTTCTTCTTATATAATACTACCCGACGCACTTCCGGATGAGTGGATTCATCTTATAAGGTTATCATTGGTTTTCTCTAATATAATACTACCCGACGCATTTCCGAATCAGTGGATTTATCACCTATGGTTGTTACTGGATTTATTTTTTTCGGGTCAATTGATTCATCTTCTATGATATCAGCGATTCATCTTCAATACATGCTTCATATTTAATGGCCGTCAATGGGGTCGACAATTTCATCGAATTATCTAGCGAAAGTCAAAAACGGGTTACATATCCATGGAGACAACACTCGGGGGCTCGACAACGACTTCGCCCCTGATCATAGCTACAATATAATATTACAAGCGACCACTGCTTCGACGCAGCGTTTTCATCAAGGCTCGGGGGCTCGACAACGACTTCGCCCCGGGTCACAATTGCGACACGGCGTCTAAGCAGCAATCATAACATCACCCCAGCAGCACTCGGGGGCTCGGTTATTTCTTCATCAACAATTTGGCGGCATCCACTTTCGCTATTTGGTGGATTCTACTTCGGCTCGACTTCTTCACTGCAGTCGAAGACTTCATCGACTCAGATGCACGACCTTCCTCCGCATCGACTCCGTCGTACCCAATGAGCTAAGTGTTCCTTTAATTTACACAAAGTTTATTATCATTTACTTTCGCCGCACCCGACACTCGGGGGTTGCGTTGTACAATTTCACTCTACATCTCAGGTTGACAAAAGAAGAACTGCACCAAGGAAAAACTACATCAACAAAGAACTCGATAAAAAATCTGCAACGAAGTCGACAAAATTGTCTTCAAGGATGAACCCGACGAAATTTTCTTCAAGGAGGAACTCGAAGAAATTTCTTCAAGGAGGAACCCAAAGAAATTTTCTTCAAAGAGGAACCTGAAAAAATATTCTTCAAGGAGGAACTCGACAAAATTTTCTTCAAGGAGGAACTTGACAAAGTTTTCTTCGAGGAGGGAATCGACGAAATTTTTTTCAAGGAGGAACCCGACAAAAAAAGAGGTGGAAAAATCTTCGGGTCCATTGACTCGTCATTTATTCCGATCGAGAGCACCGACGATGTACCTAACGGCAATATAGAAGAACTCAAGATATTCGGCTATCCCATCACGCCGCGAAAAATATAAAAGAGCCCGAAAAATGGGTCATTACATCAGCCGTATAAGGTGCTAGACAACATATTCTCGGAGCGCGTCCGCCGCGGTAAAAACTCTGAATGCTGTGACTCGTAAAAAGGTGATAAATACCACCGAAGCCTAAGACTGCGGAGGAAATTAGACGAAGGTAAGACCCCAGGATACGTCCTGTGTGGCGTGGCATCGCACCAGAATGCGCTCTTCCACTTTATCCACATCAACATATGTGAAAAAAAATCCCAGCGGACGCGCTGTTGATCCGATAATTTTGCTGGAATTCAGTTTAGGTTTATTTGGATTTGCCACTATAGCAAATAACTGGTACCTGATCCGTCAGATGAACGAGTCGTATTTACCAATATCCCTGTACAATATATTTGTCGAAGAAAATATAGTGTCTCCTTGGACTCGAAGAATTGAAAAAAAAAAGCACAGAAATTTCATTGGATTCAGTAAATATTTAAAGGTTTGTAGACTCAACTCGACTTTGCGACTCAAGTGGAGCCTACTCCCATCAGGAGTACATGGATTTCATTAAGTCCTCCAGTAGGAGTCGATAAAAAAAGGTGTTGCACCCAGAAATATAGTCAAGTTCTTCATCGAATAGTACAACTTGATTCTATGCCCAGGTGCAAATATCTGCCCATAGACTCGGGTGCTACTCCAATCGGAAGCGCTGGCCGCGCACCCGATATAAAAATAACTTCGAGAATCATCGACATCATTACGCTACACGTAATCTACGATATTGACCTGATATATTTCCAGATCAATGGCCTCGCCTTGTATTTCTTCAACTTTGGAGATGATTATGATTGGAGTCTCTACGCAAGTCTTCGACTTCCCTAGACACTCGGGGGCTACTGTCATGTGCATACCATTTTGGTACCCATTATTAGTATACCTGGCTCGGCCCAATATGGAGAAGTCCCAAGAAGGCAACCCGAAGGAGTAGTCGACTAGGACTCTTGTAAAACCCTAGGATGGTTGCATATATAAAGCCAGTCAAGGCACCCGGTAGAGGGGGACAGATAGACAACATAGTTCCGCCTACGGCGGCTCCATGTTAAGATACTTATGATCATATACTAGATTGCTAGCAGCACGTAGGGATCCTCCACCGACGGGATCCGAAGCTGGGTACATCGTGTGCCTAATCTCGCTCCCGGAATCTCCATCATCGCTCTCTCCCGAAACCCAAGTCTACAATACGTAGGCATTGGCAAGGTGATCCCTCGTCCGTTGGGGCAAAGTACTTTTGTTGTGTTGTGTGCAGGTTCCACGTTGTTGCTGATGTCGGTGGTGCGCCCTGCCACTAGTCAGCTAGCAACACCTTCAGAAGTCACGCATTTCTCCTACTGGTCGATTAAATCTTGGTTTCGTATTGAGAGAAAACTTGCTGCTATACTCATCACACCTTCCTCTTGGGGTTTCCAACCGCTTCCACAACAACGCTCAGCAAGATTGTCTGGCGCCATCACCGGAGCACCATCAGTATCCATATCCTAAAATCAGGCTGGACCTTGGACTATTACAAATCTAGCTTGCAAAACACAAAAATCCCGCTCAATGTGTTTTCGAGCTGCCTCTTGTGCTTTTGCAAACTCAGCTTCAGCTCTATTCCCTGGCAGCCTGATGGTCTTCACAAATGTGACCCAATCCGTGTATATACCATGGGCAAGGTAGTACCCCATTGTGTACACTCTTCTGTTGACGGCTTAGTAGCAAGCCGGGGCATCACCTTTAGCTAGCCGGGCAAGAAGATGGGATCTATGCAACACATTGATATCATTGAGAGAACCCGGCAAACCAAAAAATTGTGTCAAATCCAAAGTACAAGCCTTGCCAAGATTCTAGACAATTCTTCCATGTCCAATGCATACAATCAATGCTACCTAGCATACCAGACCAACCTCAGCGTTCGTTCCCGGGCATTAATCTAACGGTATATTCTTCGTTGGGAGTGATAACTACAAGAACACAGATCAGTTGTAGCTAATTTCGAAATAAGAGTATCGAACCACGAGGAGCTACTGGTTAGGGTCTTAATGCCCCTTGCTACTTTCTACTAAAGATTACTTAATAATTGTTTCTAATCTCAAAATGATTAAAAGGAGGGTGTTTTAAATGGTTGCAGAGAAAGTAAATAAAGTAGTAAAATGTTGTATAAAAAAGGTTGGAACTTAATAAGACAAAGTGTTCTCAGAGATTATTGGATCCACCTCTAGCACTAGGACTCATGTTAATTACGATAAAATATGATTTCAAGCATGTTGTGGGTGGAAGAGCTCCGTAATAAGATGCGCCCAGAAAGCGATCGGTCATCGCATCTCTAAATAACCAAATCATCTAGCCTTCTGCAGCCACATATGGACTAGTGCTATTAAGGGGTGTACCCCATGGTTATCCATATGAGCTTTGTGAATCCCTATTATCCCCACTATTCATGTGTCAAAGCGCCGATACGGTAATGTCTCACTTCCCGCCGTTCACTTTGCCACACTTCAAAGAGTAGTTCCCTCTCAAGTCCAATAGGCAATATTAGATGGTGCACAACATGTAATAACAAGAGAGAAAACTAACACACATTAATACTTAAAACCATAGATCATCTTATATTCATCTCATATTCATGCTAGGGTTTCTCCATCTCCCCAAGAACTAGTAAGACTACTCACACATGGAGACAATCAAGAACATCATCATAATCTTGTCAAATGAATTAAAGGAATGGAACAAATTCGAATACAAATCCACAATAGCAATTAAGATTACAACTATGGTTGGAGGATGATGATGATGGAGGTGCAGCGGTGGATGATGATGAAGGGGATGATGCCTTGTCCTCTGAAGATCCACGTAGCTGTCCGAATCTTGCCTTCTCCAAAGTTCCCTCTTGAGATCTGATCTGGGACGGTGTTTCTTGGTTTCGCGGAGTTGTGTGTGTCCGATCTCTGATCTGTCAGTGGGAGGTGAAAGTATTTGACGAGGCGGTGCTCTTGGAGGGTGGTACGGGCGGGCCTTGCCCGTATCAATGCCCGTTAAAGCTCCTAGAAGATATCCTCGTGTTGTCCTTTCGCCCAGGCGTATTATTAAGTGCAAAAATAATTTCTATCACCTCAAAATGCCACAAAATGACAGTTTTCATTGAAATTTCATTATTGACTTATTATTTTAAAATCATGTGTAGACAAGCATAAGAGGGTCGATAGCGCGGTGAAATACAAAAATCCTACCACTACTTGATGATAACTTGATAAAATAGTAATGCAAAAACATGCTAAAAATGCACTCATCAGGGAGCTCGAAGATACGTCGGCCCATACATACACATCATAAATTTGAAAAACCGACGAACGGATTCCATCATCGTATATTCGCCTATGCAAAGATACTCATCGGCATAGTATGTCGGAATGCCATAGGCGAAGATGCGCATGACGGCGGATATCTTTTGGTGAGCACTTAATCCTATGAACCCGGCTGCATTCCCCTTGTGCTTGAAGTAGTGTGTATTGTTCTCGCATGCATTGATACGTCCAAAATGTTTCTCCTTTCCCGAACACTCTTGTTGTTGTTTGCCCTCTATCTTGTGATTTTTGAATGCAACTAACATGGACTGATGCTGTTTTCAGCAGAATTCCTCTTATGTCTCGTTTTTGTGCAGAAATTCGACTTTCAGGAAAATTCTCGGAAAATACCGCAAAATCCATATTTCACCCGAAGACTCACGGAGCCAGAAAACGAGACAGGGGGCCACGAGGGGCCCACACCAGCCCTAGGCACGGGCCAGGCTTGGCCGCTCCTAGGGGTGGTCTGGCCGCCTCGACCACCCCCTCGACCTCTCCTTCCTACTATATAAAGCCCCTGGCCTGAAAATGCCGGGGGGTTCAATGTTTTTCCAGAAAGAGTTCCAATGCTCCGGCTTGGCCACGCCTAGGGGTGGTCTGGCCGCCTCGACCACCCCCTCGACCTCTCCTTCGCATTATATAAAGTCCCTGACCTGAAAATACCGGGGGGTTTGACGTTTTTCCAGAAAGAGTTCTGTTGTTTCGCCACCACCAGAAACCCCAATTCGGGAGCAGAAACTCCGCTCTGGCACCCTGCCGGGACGGGAAATTGGAGGAGATCACCGCTATCACCATCACCGACGCCTCTCCATCAACCATCCATGATTCCCCCATACATGTCTGAGTAATTCCCCGTTGTAGGCTGTAGGGGATGGTAGGGATTGGATGAGATTGGTCATGTAATAGCTATAATATTATTATGGGCATAGTGCCTAGTATCTGTTGTTAGTATTTTTGACATTGTTGCAACTTGCTCTGCTTAATGCGTGTCACTTTGGGCCCGACTATCATGATCTCAGATCTGAACATGTTATTGATTCATGAGCATAATTATTGTTTTTAATCATACCTGCAAGTTGTATACACATATTGTGTCCGGAACCCGATGCCCCAAAGTGATAGAAATTGGGATAACCGGAGGGGATGGCTATGATGTGAGGATCACGTGTGTTCACGGAGTGTTAATGCTTTGCTCTGGTACTCTATTAAAAGGAGTACCTTAATTACCACTAGTTTCCTTGAGGCCCCGCTGCAACGGGCTGGTAGGACAAAAGATGCCGTGCAAGTTTCTCATTACGAGCACACACGACTAAATAGGAACATACGCATATGGTTATATTATACTAGGATGATTTAATAATTATTACTTGCAATGCCTATGTCTTGCTATTATATGGACTATCTCATTCATGCATCGCCTGTTCATCCATCCTTGTGCCTACAATATTTTAATCCTATTTGTCTACTGCAATCATCGCTACTGTTGTTTTTATTTCATTACTGTTATTACTTACTTCACTACTACCACTGCTATAAAATTGTTACTACTGATAAACTGTTGTGAGCAAGTCTATTTTCAGGTGCAGGTGAATTGACAACTCATCTGTTCAAGATTATAAATATTCTTTGGCTCCCTTGTGTCGAATCAATAAATTTGGGTTTTACTTTCCTCAAAGACTGTTGTGATCCCCTATACTTGTGGGTCATCAAGACTATTTTCGAGCGCCGTTGCCGGGGAGCATAGCTTTATTTACAAGCCCACTTGAAGGTGATAATGTTCGCTGCAATTTATTTATTATGGGGAAAGCTCCTGAATCGAAGTTCCCTATATTGCCATCCACTACAAGAAGAGGTACAACTCTAAACACATCTATTGCTCTTGATTCGCCATCTGTTATGAGTAAGCTTCTTACTCCACCACATGCTGCTACTTCTGCTGAATCTGATAATGCTCCTGATGATTTTGATGATGCTTCTATTGTGCTTGATAAGAGTGGTTCGTTAGGTCCTTTCCTAGATACTACAATTGCTAGAGCTAAACAAATTGAAAATGTTGAAAATACTATTACACATGTTAGTTCACCTCAAGCTAGGGGGATCCTACTGATGATCTTGATGAAACTTATATTGAACTTGATGATTACTTCATTGATGAATGTCTTGCTACTAGAGATGCAAGTGCTATGAAAAGTCTTCTTGCAAGAGAGTTGTTAGATATAATATGTCTCCTAATTCTAAGTTTGGCACATCTCCCATAAATATTAGAGATAAGGATTATGATTTCTATTTATCTTACATATCTATTGTTGAGAAAGAACCTTTCTGTGGTACTGAAAAATGAAAGTGGTATGAAACATATGAATGAACTCTCTACGTTGAGCAATTTATTCTTCGATGATATTAAGATACGCACTTACTTTGTCACTAAAATTTTCTCTTTCTCACTGAAAGGAGTAGCTAAATTTTGGTATGATAATTTGTCTCCTGGATCTATTGATAGTCCTATTGGTTTGGTTAATGCTTTCTTTCAGAAATATTTCCGTGCTAGTGCTCAACATGCTGCTTTGCAGAAAATCTTTAACTTTGTGCAGGTAGAAGGAGAGAAATTGCCTGAATCTTGGGAAAGATTTTTTTCTTTAATTAGAGCACTACCTAAACATCCGTTAGCTAAAAATGAACTCCTTGATATATTCTATACTGGACTAACTGTTGAAGCTAGGACATACCTGGATAGTTGTGCTGGTTGTGTTTTCACAAAAAGAACTCATGCTGAAAAGCTGATGAATTGTTGGCCAAAATAAGCAAGAATTATGATGATTGGACTACATCGAAGCCAATACAAACACCGAAAAAAGGGAATGATTGAATTAAATGATGAAGTGATGAGGAAAGCCAAGAAATCTCTTAAGGAGAAGGGTATTAAATCTGAAGATGTGAAGAATCTACCACCTATAGAAGAATTATGTAAGTCAATCCCTCGTTCTTCCACTATTGAGGTACACTCTCTCCAACGCTTTGATAGTGGAGATATTCCCTATTCCAAACCTCCTGATCAATGTTTAGATAAATTTGATAATTATATTGTTAAGCAAGATAATTTTAATAAGAGAGTGGAAAATCGTCTAATGGAAAATTCTAGAGCTATCAATAATTTGCATGATATTGTGGAAAGAACCTCTAATAATGTTAAAATGCTTGTTAAACACTTCCATATGGTTCAAACTCAAATTGATCAGCTCACTAAAGTGCAAAAAGATTTGCTAGTTAATGCTTCTAGGAAAAAACATGCTTATGAAATAAGAACTAAAAGCGGTCTTTCTACGCAGGATCCTTTATATCCTAAAGGACATCCAAAGAGAATTGAACAAGATTCTAAATGAGCTAATGATACTAGGACTAAGTCTAATAAAAAGAAAAAGAAACATAAAACTGTTGTAGAATCCTCTGAACCTGCTAAAGATCCTAATAGTATATCTATTTCTGATGCTGAAACTGAAAGTGGTAATGATAAAAATGATGCTTCCGATAAAGAAGAAATTGAAGAACCTGAAAAGCATACTAAGAATACAAAATACACTAAGGAATATTTTATTGCTACTAAACATGGTACTACCTCCGTCTCAGTTTAACAGGCGCGCACGTAGTTTAAGAAATTGCTTTGACCATTATTTTAATCAATAAAATATAAAATATATGTCACAAAAATTATGTCATTGGAAAGGTTTTTTTGCATACGAATCTAATGATATAGATTTTGTAGACATAAAATTTCTATTTTGTTGACCCAATCTATGGTCAAACTTTGTCTTAAACTGCGTGCGTGCCTGTTAATCTGAGACGGAGGGAGTAGTAAGTGAGAACCTTGGGTGCAAAAACCAATGTCTTTTCCTGATAAGAAACATAGATCGAAGGAGGAAGAACACTATAACAAGTTCTGTGAATGGATGAAACCTTTGTTTTTGCCAATTTCTTTGACTGATGCTATTAAATTGCCTCCTTATTCAAAGTATATTAAAGATATTGTGTCACGCCCCGAAACCAGGCCTAGTCGTGACAACGCCACATATTTATAACCTTCCGATTATAAACATGTAAGGCTCAAATTAAACACATATTTACAAAGCTAAACAACACTTATTCATTATCTTTGAAAGTACACAAGTCATGATACATTATTTATTTCCCCTTCCCGCAGTACTACGCCTACGCTTTGCCATCATCTCCAAATTGTGCTCACTTCTGTAAAAAAAACGAGATGGAAAGGGTGAGTATGAGGGCATACTCAGCAAATAGATACAATAAGGAAACAATAGACGATCAAGGGATTAGCGAAAATCAAGGAATAATAACAAAGTGTCAGTCGAAACCGGATATCATGGATACAACAAAGGAATGAAACTTAACGAAAATGGACAAGGAATATATTGGCATCACACATGACAGCAAGCTTCCCAACCCGGGAGTCACAGGGGTGAATATCCACACTTATACGCTCTGCAGAGGGGTACTCCGACATTGACAGTCTTGACTAGCTCCACCGACGCTAGCCAAGCAGTGCCCTTTTATCCGCTAAGACCCGGACGCTCTGACCTACTGATGTCGATCGCTCCTACGAATCCATCACCGACACGTTCCCGAACAGAGGCCGTCCCCAGCGGAGAACACAGACAGTCTCATACCTGAACTGCGACCGGTACAATATGTTTGCCGTCGTGACACCAATACGACAAGATTAGGATATTCGCAGGTGAGTGATATAAATCACTATCATGAGATAAATGACCTCAAGGCTCCACACGAGCTCCCGCAAATTACTCGAATCCAATAAGCCGGAGATGACTACCCGTCTCTCTCCAACACGATGATCAAACATGACTAAGGATCATGGTGCCGCAATATTAAGTAGGATCAACGAATCATTTCAACAACAATAAGATCAAGCATGAATAAAGAATATGGTGCAAGTAGAAGTACTAGCACCTCAATGAATCAATGACACGCTATATGTTGGCAGTATCCGAGGATCAAAGGAAGAAGAACTACTTGCCTTGGTGATAAGATCATGAACCATGTCAGCAGTATACGGATCGATCGAACAGCAAGCAATACTCCAATGGACCAACCACAGCGGACAGGTGCGATACTACGGTAGCTCATCAACGCAGTATATGAATATACATGCACATGCTCTCTGTATGTGACTAGATGGGATTTCCCCTCGGCGGCATCATCTCTGTAGCCATACTCCTTCGTCGACCTCTCTCTCTGTTATATTTTCCCTCATTCTCTGAGCTAGTGTGATCGCTGTGGTGTTGCGTGTAAAGTGCCGAGTGCACCAGAACTGGCCTATTTATAGAGTGAGCAGGGGAAACGCTAAGGAATAAATATCTAAGAATATCTATGCCTCACTGCCGCCTTGCCGCTTCACTTCTCCAGTGCCGACTGATAGTCGTCTAGGTGCTGCGCTTGTGTGGATTAAAGACCAATCCAGTATGAGTACGTGTCAACATTTCCCAGGCTGTTACCATGCACAAACTCCACGTAGGGAAAACAAAACCGACTTAGCCACTTACATGCTGCCACGGTCATCTCTCTAGAAGAATGCATGTACTACTCCAACAAGCTAACTACTTCTGCCTAGCTCCATCGAGCATACTACTAGTACGTACTATACTTGACATGCTACAACTAGTCAGGTTTTAACTTGCTACTTCTAATTAGCTCCACTAATATTTGCAACTTACAAAATTTTAAAATCCAATTCAAATACTAGAGATTAGCCAAAAATCTAAATAATTAGAAGCTAATTATTTTCAACTCAAATTAATTAATAACTTAAAAACTAGGGTTATTACATATTGTCTCTAATAAAAGGAAGATTCCAAATGAGAAAATCTCCACTATGCTTGCTAATTACTCTTTTAATGGTAAGGTTCCAAAGAAGTTTGGTGATCCAGGTATACCCACTATTCCATGCTCCACCAAAAATAATTATGTTACCACTGCTTTATGTGATTTGGGAGCAGGAGTTAGTGTTATGCTTTTTCTCTCTATATATCCTTGCAAATGGCTGATAAGTCTACTACTATTCCTGTTGGTATATGTGAGGATGTTCATGTTCGAGTTGCTCATCATTGTATGATATTAACTGATTTTGTTGTGCTAGAAATTCCTGAAGATGATAATATGTCTATTATTCTTGGGAGACAGTTTCTTAATACTGCAGGGGCTGTTATTGATTGTAACTAAGAAAAAGTAACTTTTAATGTTGATGACATATAGCATACGGTTTATTTTCCCAAGAAGATTGATGGGAAATATGGTTTAAATTCGATTATTAATGTTGGTACCATCCAAATTGGGAAATTTCATTTGCCTTTGCCCAAGCCGACGAAAGAGAATAATATTGTCATGATTGGGACTATGCCCGTCGAGATTGAGGTAACATAATCATAAAGTGAAATGCAAAGTTTTGTTTCGTATAAAATCGTTTTGGTAACAAGACTTGATCAACCTTGTTAACAAAGTAATTTTGAATGAATGAAACTATGTTTTCACCTATGTACTATTGATTGACTTTATATTAGAATGTCTTAGATTTGGTTTTGAATTGCTTTTTAATCATTCCATAATTGTTTTCCTGCGATAGAATCATTATTCAAATTCTGAAAATTGCCCAAAAATAAAGTTTCTCGAAACATTCCAGAAAATATCTAGAAAAATTTTACGCATGAAAAGGGGCAGGGAGACACCTGGGCAGCCCAGGGGGACCCACATGCCGGCCACACCATGTGGTGGCGCGGCTGCCACCCAGGCCGCGCCAAGGCCTCGTATGGTCCCCCTGGCCCTCCACTTGCTCCCTCCTTAGCCATTCCACTCACTCAACAGAGAAAACACATCCCCATTGCTCAAACCCGTGTTCTTGATGTTCTTTGTCGTGAATTTTCGATCTCCTTGCTCAGCCCATATTTTCTGCTGAAATTTGAAGCATTTGCTCTCTAGTATGTGACTCATTCGATTATCCAAGTAGAATTTTGTTTGGTGGATTATATCTTGAGTATTTTCCTGTTGTAGATGACATGTTAAGTGAGGTTGCATGCTTGTATTATGATGGGATAAGTTTTTTTGATGCATGTTTAGTCCTCTTGTAAGTATCTATAAGTGTTCTCCTTCATTTGTTTGTCTTAAAATCATTTTTTATGAGGTTTGTTAAAAAAAATCAGAGATGGAAGGAAATGCATACCAACTCAATCAACATTAATTGGAGGTGAATAAATTCATGAAGGTCCACCGGGAAGAAGGAGTTTTCCCTTCTCTTTATCCATGTGCGGAATTCATGCGTGTTGTAGGTATTCTGCAGGATTTCCGGACTTTGGTTTCTAATGCAGGGTTGGAAAGTTTTATTGATGGTGAACCATACCAATATGTAAAGTTAACTATGTTTGTGGTGCAGGATTTCAGATTTAGTTGGTAATTTCCTAACCCCATGGTTCATTACAAAATATATAATAAAACTGTCGATTTGTCTCTCGGTGATTTCTGTGCAGCCATTAGAGTGGCACAATGGAATCGTGCGGAAGGATCAAGGAGAGACCCAAGATATTACTGGACCTCTACAAATAAATTTGCCAGGGGAGGAGTTTCTCAGAGGAGGATGGTAGAATCCGAAGTATTCAACTTCCATCTATTCGGTATTTTGCCTATTTTATTACTAAGTGCGTTCTAGCTAGAAAGAATGCAAACAAATTATCCTCTCATGATTTAGCCTTCCTAGCTGCTGCCATGAAACAAGATAGAGCATATAATTTGGGTGCTTTGATAGCTTCACGTCTTACTACTAACCGTGAGAAAGGAGGAGTTTGTGGAGGCCTCACTGCCTCTCGTTTATTAGCCTTTCACGGTCTAGTTCCACATGCTTTGGACTTTCAATTTACATTAGAGAGGCTTGAACTTAATTCCATGATGCAACACATATGTGTTCCTTTTCAAGCTAACATTGGCAAGCTACCTTAGGGAATTACCTTTTTCAAGAAATCATCATGGAGGGTAACTAAGATCGATCGTCTAGTCAATTTGCCTGCGCCCCTTTTGCATAACCTTGATGTCAGGGAAGGATGGTCACTCACGGAGCAAGAGCTTGACACATACATATAGGAGAAGGGGCGACATGTACAAGATGATGGAGGGGAGGCTGAAGATAACTTCGTCTAGCCCTCCAACACTGTTGGATTCCCATATCAGCAACCTGACTATGACTATGGTGCTTGTGCTTCTTTCTCACGAGGGTAGGGGTACGATCATTCTAGGGATGACCCACCATCCTGGAGCCACTAGTCACACTGGGGTTGATCTCCACTTAGGCCAAAAGCCTAAGCGTGGGGGGAGGTATACCGACATCTCACTCATCTACATATCATATTCTATCGGAACTTTGTATATCCATGTTTCGCTTTCTTTTTGTCCTTGTTTAGTTTATTTCTGTATTTTCTCTTTATTTGAATCTTGGAAGTTCTTACTACTGTAATAACCTCTACTTAGCCTATTTATTTTGTTTGTATACCAAGGATAGCCTCTAATAGGAAGGAGGTAAGAATTTGGGAAGTTGCTGCCTAAAAACATATTCGGTGCTGTCACCATAAAATTCGTATAAATAGCCAGAATGAAATTTTGAGCTGCCAATTTTTTAGCATATGCCCCAGGTTGTTATCTAACTTTCTTTAGTTGAGCACTTTTCGAGCTGAGCTACATAATATTTTCAAAAAAATCGATCTTTGCCTGCTGTTCTGGATTGGCAGATTTCTGCCACTAGTTGCATTTGCGTGTTTATATTAGTTTTCTTTATTTTTGTTGTTCTTGCTTTTGTTTCTACTTTCCAAAACACAAAAACACCAAAAAAAATATGTTGTCTCTTCATTTGCTTCTTTAGTTTGCTTTATTTTTTCATTATGGTTTGCTATTCAAAAATCCAAAAAGATCTTGCTTTGTGTGTTGATTAAAAATCGAAAACCCAAAAATATTTATTGTTCTTCTTTGGTTTTGTAAAGTTGCTGCAGGGTTCAATGGTCTTCTGTGATTTCATTGGAGCTTGGTTATCATTTCATATTATTCAAGTCACTCAAGTGAAGAGCAATAATGACGGTCACGACAGTTCGAGTTATGGTGAGAAGCTGGTATGAACTCTATTTGTTTTCATTTTTGTACATATACTCATTTATGTGGACATGCTTAGTTTGTTTATGTAAGGTGTATGCTACTTAATGATGCTCAGTAGTTTATGCTCCCTCATGATTAGTTCCAATTTACTAATAGTAGGTAACATGTCATATACATGTTTGCTTGCATTGCTCTATTCATATAATGATATGACATTGTGGTGTCCTCCTCTCAATGCTTCATTTAAATCGACTTGGCACATGCTCAAGCATGCATAAGACTAAAATAAAAGTGATTTAAGCCTCGGTGATTTATCTTGCCTTAGATTTCTTGTACTACTTTTATGCTACCGTTAATTTCTTCTGTCGCGAGCATGATTATGACAGTTACTGCTTTCCTGATTGTCGCTTCCCAGTCTATTGCTAGCCTTCACTTGTACTGAGTATGAGCTCTACTCGTGCATCCAACCACTAAAAACCAAAGTGCCAATAGTGTCCACCATACATACTTATATGTGGTATTTCACTGCCACTCCAAAGTGAATTGCTTGTGTACTACCTTTAAACCTTCAAAATTACCACATGTTTTGTGTTTTGTTTTAGCTCATGAGGAAGTATTAAGTGCTTTATTGTCCTTTCATGACTTTATACCGCGACTAGCATGCATAATGTGCTAGTCCATAATATTGCAAAAAGAGCAAGGCATTGGGTGCCCATCCCAAACAAAAAATAAAATGAATAAATAAACAAACAAACACTGCTCCACACATTATGTACTGGAGAGATCCTAAATAATGGTGTGCATTGGAGAAATATATGGGAGCCTCTTTTGAAGTCACTGTATGAAGGGACAATAAATCATTTAATGCCAGTCGTTGACATAGACATGCATGCTTCTCAAAATATATATTTTTAACACTCCTATTGCATTTGAAATGAAAAGCTCTAGCACATGAGTAATCTTGCTTCCCTATGCGTAGGGCTAATGTTTTACCAATATGTTGAGTCACTGATGTCTACGCACGCTTCTATTCCTGTAGACAGTGTTGGGCCTCCAAGAGCAGAGGTTTGTAGAACAGCAGCAAGTTTCCCTTAAGTGAATCACCCAAGGTTTATCGAACTCAGGGAGGTAGAGGTCAAAGATATTCCTCTCAAGCAACCCTGCAATTAAGATACAAGAAGTCGCTTGTGTCCCCAACACACCTAATACACTTGTCAGATGTATAGGTGCACTAGTTCGGCGAAGAGATAGTAAAACACAGGTGGTATAGATGGTGGTAATATTGCAGGAAGTAAGGATGCAGTAAAACAGTAAACAAGCGATGTTTGCAGTATTTGGAAACAAGGCCTAGGGATCATACTTTCACTAGTGGACACTCTCAACATTGATCACATAACAAATAAATAACTTCTCCTCACTTGTACTACATGCACTCTTTTATTGGATAACAAACACCATTCATTGTGTAGGGCTACAAGAGCTCCCTCAAGCCGGAGTTAACAAGCGCCACAACATTCGGTGTTCATATTTAAGTAACCTCTAGAGCATAATAGATCATTGCAATTTAGACCGAGTACTAACATAGCATACACACCGTCACTAATAAGCTATGAAAGGGGGAATAGATCACATCAATACTATCATAGTAATAGTTAACTCCATAATCTACAAGATATTACAATCATAACCTACACCAAGTACTACATGATGCACACACCGTCACCTTTACATCATGAAGGAGGAATAGACTACTTTAATAATATCACTAGAGTAGCACATAGATTAATAGTGATACAAAGCTCATCAGATGGATCTCAATCGTGCAAGGCAGTTCATGAGATCATTGTATTGAGGTACATGAGAGAGAGATTAACCACATAGCTACCGGTACATGACCCTTAGCCTCGAGGGAGAACTACTCCCTCCTCATCATAGGAGACAGCAGTGGCGATGAAGATGGCAGTGATGTCGATGGAGATGCCTTCCGGGGGCACTTCCCTGTCCCGGCGGCGTGCCGGAACAGAGACTTTTTTCCCCCGAATCTTGGCTTCGCGATGGCGGCGGCTCTGGAACTTTTCTCGTATCGTGGCTTATTCTTTTAGGGTTTTCGCGACGGAGGCTTTAAGTACGCGGAAGGGCAGCCTCGGAGGAGTCCTGGTGGGGCCACACCATAGGGAGGCGCCCCCCCCCCCTTGGCCGCGCCGCCTTGTGGGGTGGGGGCCCCTGGCTCCCCTCTGGCCCCTCTTCGGTGCTCTGGAAGCTTCCGGGAAAATAAGATACTGGGCGTTGATTTCGTCCAATTCTAAGAATATTTCCTTTGTAGGATTTCTGAAACCAAAAACATCAGAAAACAAGAACTGGCACTTTGGCATCTCGTTAATAGGTTAGTTCCGGAAAATGCATCAGAACGATATAAAGTGTGAACAAAACATGTAGGTAATGTCATAAAACTAGCATGGAACATAAGAAATTATAGATACGTTGGAGACGTATCAAGCATCCCCAAGCTTAGTTCCTACTCGCCCTCGAGTAGGTAAACGATAACAAGGATAATTTCTTAAGTGACATGCTACCAACATGATCTTGATCAATACTATTGTGAAGCATATGAGATGAATGAAGTGATTCGAAGCAATGGTAAAGACAATGATTAAACAACTGAATCATATAGCAAAGACTTTTCATGAATAGTACTTTCAAGACAAGCATCAATAAGACTTGCATAAGAGTTAACTCATAAAGCAATAAATTCTTAGTAGAAAGCTTTGAAGCAACACATAGGAAGATATAAGTTTCAGCGGTTGCTTTCAACTTCAACATGTATATCTCATGGATAATTGTCAACATAAAGCAATATAACAAGTGCAATAGGTAAACATGTAAGAATCAATGCACACAGTTGACACAAGTGTTTGCTTCTAAGATAGAAAGAAGTAGGTAAACTGACTCAACATAAAGTAGAAGAATGGCCCTTCGCAGAGGGAAGCATGGATTACTATTTTTGTGCTAGAGCTTTTATTTTGAAAACATAGAAACAATTTTGTCAACGGTAGTAATAATTCATATGTGTTATGCATAAGACATCCTATAAGTTGCAAGCCTCATGCATAGAATACCAATAGTGCTCGCACCTTGTCCTAATTAGCTTGGATTAACATGGATTATCATTGCATAACATATGTTTCAACCAAGTGTCACAAAGGGGTACCTCTATGCCGCCTGTACAAAGGTCCAAGGAGATAGATCGCATTTGATTCCTCGTTTTTGATAGACCTCATCTTAGGACATCCATACCGGGACAACATAGACAACAGATAATGGACTCCTCTTTAATGCATAAGCATTCAACAACAGATAATATTCTCATAAGAGATTGAGGATTGATGTCCAAACTGAAACTTCCACCATGATTCATGGCTTTAGTTAGCGGCCCAATGTTCTTCTCTAACAATATGCATACTCAAACCATTTGATCATGAAAATTGCCCTTACTTTAGACAAGACGAACATGCATAGCAACTCACATGATATTCAACAAAGGTGTAAAAGTTGATGGCGTCCCCAGAAACATGGTTATCGCTCAACAAGCAACTTATAAGAAGTAAGATACATAAGCTACATATTCTTTACCACAATAGTTTTTAAGGCTATTTTCCCATGAGCTATATATTGCAAAGACAAAGAATAGAGTTTTAAAGGTAGCACTCAAGTAATGTACTTTGGAATGGCAGAAAAATACCATGTGGTAGGTAGGTATGGTGGACACAAATGGCATAGGTTTTGGCTCAAGGATTTGGATGCACGACAAGTATTCCCTCTCAGTACAAGGCTTTGGCTAGCAAGGTTGTTTCAAGCAAACACAAGTATGAACCGGTACAGCAAAACTTACATAAGAACATATTGCAAGCATTATAAGACTCTACACTGTCTTCCTTGTTGTTCAAACACCTTAACCAGAAAATATCTAGACTCGGAGAGACCAATCATGCAAACCAAATTTTAACAAGCTCTATGTAGTTCTTCATTAATAGGTGCAAAGTACATGATGCAAGAGCTTAAACATGATCTATATGAGCACAACAATTGCCAAGTATCAAATTATTCAAGACATTATACAAATTACCACATGAAGCATTTCCCGTTTCCAACCAAATAGCAATTAACGAAGCAGTTTTCAACTCCGCCATGAACATTAAAGATAGAACTAAGAACACCATTGTTCATATGAAAAAGGGGAGCGTGTGTCTCTCCCACACAAGCATGAATTTATTCAGAGAATGAAAATAACAAAACGAAAATAAAAGCACACAGACGCTCCAAGTAAAGTACATAAGATGTGACTGAATAAAAATATAGTTTCACTAGAGGTGACCTGATAAGTTGTCGATGAAGAAGGGGATGCTTTGGGCATCCCCAAGCTTAGATGCTTGAGTCTTCTTGAAATATGCAGGGATCGACCACGGGGACATCCCCAAGCTTAGACTTTTCACTCTTCTTGATCATATTATATCATCCTCCTCTCTTGACCCTTGAAAACTTCCTCCACACCAAACTCAAAACAAACTCATTAGAGGGTTAGTGCATAATCAAAAATTCACATATTCAGAGGTGACATAATCATTCTTAACACTTCTGGACATTGCACAAAGCTACTGAAAGTTAATGGAACAAAGAAATCCATCAAACATAGTGATACGTCTCCAACGTATCGATAATTTCTTGTGTTTCATGCCACATTATAGATGTTATCTACATGTTTTATGCACACTTTATGTCATATTCGTGCATTTTCTGGAACTAACCTATTAACAAGATGCCGAAGTGCCAGTTCTCGTTTTACTGCTGTTTTTGGTTTCAGAAATCCTAGTAACGAAATATTCTCGGAATCGGACGAAATCAACGCCCAAGTTCCTATTTTCACCGGAAGCATCCAGAACACACGAGAACCGCCAGAGAAGGGAGGCAGGGCCACCAAACCCTACCCCGGCGCGGCCAAGGGGGGGGCGCGCCCCCCTAGGGTGTGGGCCCCCCTTCGACCTTCCTGCGCCGCCTCTCCGCCTATAAAAAGCCCCTGGATCAGAAAACCCGATACCAATTGACGAAACCCACAGAAACCTGCCACGAGCCGCCGCCATCGCGAAGCCAAGATCCGGGGGACAGGATCTCCGTTCCGGCCCCTGCCGGAGCGGGGAAGTGCCCCGGAAGGCTTCTCCATCGACACCGCTGCCATCTCCACCGCCATCTTCATCACCGCTGCTGCTCCCATGAGGAGGGAGTAGTTCTCCATCGAGGCTCGGGGCCGTACCGGTAGCTATGTGGTTCATCTCTCTCCTATGTGTTTCAATACAATAATCTCATGAGCTGCCTTACATGATTGAGATTCATATGATGATGCTTGTAATCTAGATGTCATTATGCTAGTCAAGTGAGTTTTACCTATGTGATCTCCGGAGACTCCTAGTCCCACGTGTGTAAAGGTGACAGTGTGTGCACCGTGTGGGTCTCTTAGGCCAAATTTCACAGAATACTTACTCATTGAATGACATAGTGAGGTGCTTATTTATATCTCTTTATGATTGCAGCATGTTTGTATCACTACTATCTATGTGCTACTCTAGTGATTTGTTATTAAAGTAGTTTATTCCTCCTGCATGTGTGCAAAGGTGACGATGCGTGCACCGTGTTAGTACTTGGTTTATGCTATGATTATGATCTCTTGTAGATTATGGAGTTAACTATTGCTATGATAATATTGATGTGATCTATTCCTCCTACATATGCATGAAGGTGACGAGTGTGCATGCTATGCTAGTACTTGGTTTAGTAGCGTTGATCTATCTTACACTAAAGGTTACTTAAACATGAGCATTATTGTGGAGCTTGTTAACTCCGGCATTGAGGGTTCGTGTAATCCTACGCAATGTGTTCATCATCCAACAGAAGTGTAGAGTATGCATTTATCTATTCTGTTATGTGATCAATGTTGAGAGTGTCCACTAGTGAAAGTGTAATCCCTAGGCCTTGTTCCTAAATACTGCTGAGTTACTACTGCTTGTTTATCGTTTCTATCGCGTTACTACTGCTTCGCAATACCACCACCATCAACTACACGCCAAGCACTTTTCTCGGCACCGTTGCTACTGCTCATACTTATTTATACCACCTGTATTTCACTATCTCTTCGCCGAACTAGTGCACCTATTAGGTGTGTTGGGGACACAAGAGACTTCTTGCTTTGTGGTTGCGGGGTTGCATGAGAGGGATATCTTTGACCTCTTCCTCCCCGAGTTCGATAAACCTTGGGTATCCACTTAAGGGAAACTTGCTGCTGTTCTACAAACCTCTCGCTCTTGGAGGCCCAACACTGTCTACAAGAAAGGAGGGGGAACGTAGACATCAAGCACTTTTCTGGCGCCGTTGCCGGGGAGGAAAGGTAAAAAGGCTCTCATACTACGGTCCCAGGTAAAGTATTTTTCCGGCGCCGTTGTGTGTGTGCTCAAAGCTATTTCCTTTAGATCCTGCAATTGCATCTTGTTGTTTCTTGTTTACACTAGTTTGGCATAATGTACAAGAGTGAGCTTCTTATTCTATTTCCTGATTTAAAACATGGATTGTTTGATGCGAAAATTAAAAAAACCTATGAAATCTTCTTTGCATGCTGGTAGTAATATTAGTATGAACGCTTTGAACACCATTGTTGACAATGATATAGAAAGTTCTAAGCTTGGGGAAGCTGGTTTTCATGATATTTTTAGTCCCCCAAGCATTGAGGAGAAAATTTTCTTTGATGATACTTTGCCTCCTATTTCCGATGATTATAATGATAGTGGTCTTTTGATGCCACTTACTGCTGAGAGTAAATTTTGTTGTGATTATACTATGCCTCCTACACTTGATGAGAATAATAATGATAGCTACTTTGTTGAATTTGCTCCCACTACAACTAATAAAATTGATTATGCTTATGTGGAGAGTAATAATTTTATGCATGAGACTCATGATAAGAATGCTTTATGTGATAGTTATATTGTTGAGTTTGCTCATGTTGCTACTGAAAGTTATTATGAGAGAGGAAAATATGGTTGTAGAAATTTTCATGTTACTAAAATGCCTCTCTATGTGCTGAAATTTTTGATGCTACACTTGTTTTATCTTCCTATGCTTGTTACTTTGCTCTTCATGAACTTGTTTATTTACAAGATTCCTATGCATAGGAAGCATGTTAGACTTAAATGTGTTTTGAATTTGCCTCTTGATGCTCTCTTTTGCTTCAAATATTATTTCTTGCGAGTGCATCATTAAAACTGCTGAGCCCATCTTAATGGCTAAAAAGAAAGAACTTCTTGGGAGATAACCCATGTGTTATTTTGCTACAGTACTTTGTTTTATATTTGTGTCTTGGAAGTTGTTTACTACTGTAGCAACCTCTTCTTATCTTAGTTTTGAGTTTTGTTGTGCCAAGTTAAGCCGTTGATAGAAAAGTAAGTACTAGATTTGGATTACTGCGCAGTTCCAGATTTCTTTGCTGTCACGAATCTGAGCCCACTGCCCTGCAGGAAGCTCAGAAAATTATTCCAATTTACGAGCATGATCCTCAGATATGTACGCAACTTTCATTCAATTTGAGCATTTTCGTTTGAGCAGGTCTGGTGGCCTAATAAAATCCATCTTTACGGACTGTTCTGTTTTGACAGATTCTGCCTTTTATTTCGCATTGCCTCTTTTGCTATGTTGGATGAATTTCTTTGATCCATTAATGTCCAGTAGCTTTATGCAATGTCCAGAAGTGTTAAGAATGATTGTGTCACCTCTGAACATGTGAATTTTTATTGTCCACTAACCCTCTAACGAGTTGTTTCGAGTTTGGTGTGGAGGAAGTTTTCAAGGGTCAAGAGAGGAGGATGATATACTATGATCAAGGAGAGTGAAAGCTCTAAGCTTGGGGATGCACCCGGTGGTTCACCCCTGCATATATCAAGAAGACTCAAGCGTCTAAGCTTGGGGATGCCCAAGGCATCCCCTTCTTCATCGACAACATTATCGAGTTCCTCCCCGAAACTATATTTTTATTCCATCACATCTTATGTGCTTTTTCTTGGAGCGTCTGTTTGTTTGCTTTTGTTTTTGTTTGTGTTTGAATAAATTGGATTACATCATGCTTGTGTGGGAGAGAGACACGCTCCGCTGGTTCATATGAACACATGTGTTCTTAGCTCATAATATTCATGGCGAAGTTTCCTCTTCGTTAAATTGTTATATGGTTGGAATTGGAAAATGATACATGTAGTAATTTGCTATAATGTCTTGGGTAATGTGATACTTGGCAAATGTTGTGCTCATGTTTAAGCTCTTGCATCATATACTTTGCACCTATTAGTGAAGAATACATAGAGCTTGTTAAAATTTGGTTTGCATATTTGGTTTCTCTAAGGTCTAGATAATTTCTAGTATTGAGTTTGAACAACAAGGAAGACGGTGTAGAGTCTTATAATATTTTCAATATGTCTTTTATGTGAGTTTTGCTGCACCGGTTCATCCTTGTGTTTGCCTCAAACAACCTTGCTAGCCTAAACCTTGTATCGAGAGGGAATACTTTTCATGCATCCAAAATACTTGAGCCAACCACTATGCCATTTGTGTCCACCATACCTACCTACTACATGGTATTTTCCCGCCATTCCAAAGTAAATTGCTTGAGTGCTACCTTTAAAATTCCATCATTCACCTTTGCAATATATAGCTCATGGGACAAAATAGCCTTAAAAACTATTGTAGTATTGAATATGTAATTATGCACTTTATCTCTTATTAAGTTGCTTGTTGTGCGATAACCATGTTTATCGGGAACGCCATCAACTCATTGTTGAATTTCATGTGAGTTGCTATGCATGTTCGTCTTGTCCGAAGTAAGGGCGATCTACACTGAGTTGAATGGTTTGAGCATGCATATTGTGAGAGAAAAACATTGGGCCGCTAACTAAAGCCATGATTCATGGTGGAAGTTTCAGTTTTGGACAAATATCCTCAAATCTCTAATGAGAAAAGAATTAATTGTTGTCAAATGCTTAAAGCATTAAAAGAGGAGTCCATTATCTGTTGTCTATGTTGTCCCGGTATGGATGTCTAAGTTGAGAATAATCAAAAGCGAGAAATCCAAATGTGAGCTTTCTCCTTAGACCTTTGTATGAGCGGCATAGAGGTACCCCTTTGTGAAACTTGGTTAAAGCATATGTATTGCGGTGATAATCCAGGTAGTCCAAGCTAATTAGGACAAGGTGCGAGCACTATTAGTACACTATGCATGAGGCTTGCAACTTATAAGATATAATTTACATGATGCATATGCTTTATTACTACCGTTGACAAAATTGTTTCATGTTTTCAAAATCAAAGCTCTAGCACAAATATAGCAATCGATGCTTTTCCTCTATGAGGACCATTCTTTTACTTTCATTGTTGAGTCAGTTCACCTATTTCTCTCCATCTCAAGAAGCAAACACTTGTGTAAACTGTGCATTGATTCTTACATATTTGCATATTGCATTTGTTATATTGCTTTGCATTGACAATTATTCATGAGATATACATGTTACAAGTTGAAAGCAACCGCTGAAACTTCATCTTCTTTTGTGTTGCTTCAATACCTTTACTTTGAATTATTGCTTTATGAGTTAACTCTTATGCAAGACTTATTGATGCTTGTCTTGAAGTGCTATTCATGAAAAGTCTTTGCTTTATGATTCACTTGTTTACTCATGTCATACACATTGTTTTGATCGCTGCATTCTCTACATATGCTTTACAAATAGTATGATCAAGTTTATGATGGCATGTCACTCAAGAAATTATCTTTGTTATCGTTTTACCTGCTCGGGACGAGCAGAACTAAGCTTGGGGATGCTGATACGTCTCCAACGTATCAATAATTTCTTGTGTTCCATGCCACATTATTGATGTTATCTACATGTTTTATGCACACTTTATGTCATATTCGTGCATTTTCCGGAACTAACCTATTAACAAGATGCCGAAGTGCCGCTCCTCGTTTCTACGCTGTTTTTGGTTTCGAAATCCTAGTAACGAAATATTCTCGAATCGGACGAAATCAACGCCCAAGTTCCTATTTTCACCGGAAGCATCCAGTAACACACGAGAACCGCCGAGAAGGGAGGCAGGGCCACCAAACCCTACCCCGGCGCGGCC
The DNA here is from genome assembly GCF_022539505.1 of Lolium rigidum. Classification (NCBI taxonomy): domain Eukaryota; kingdom Viridiplantae; phylum Streptophyta; class Magnoliopsida; order Poales; family Poaceae; genus Lolium; species Lolium rigidum. The sequence continues at coordinate 75,250,426 of NC_061509.1, forward strand.
AAGGGGCGCGCCCCCTAGGGTGTGGGCCCCCTTCGACCTTCCCGCGCCGCCTCTCCGCCAATAAAAGCCCCTGGATCAGAAAACCCGATACCAATTGACGAAACCCACGTAAACCTGCCGGAGCCGCCGCCATCGCGAAGCCAAGATCCGGGGACAGGATCTCTGTTCCGGCCCCCTGCCGGAGCGGGGAAGTGCCCCTGAAGGCTTCTCCATCGACACCGCTGCCATCTCCACCGCCATCTTCATCACCGCTGCTGCTCCCATGAGGAGGGAGTAGTTCTCCATCGAGGCTCGGGGCTGTACCGGTAGCTATGTGGTTCATCTCTCTCCTATGTGTTTCAATACAATAATCTCATGAGCTGCCTTACATGATTGAGATTCATATGATGATGCTTGTAATCTAGATGTCATTATGCTAGTCAAGTGAGTTTTACCTATGTGATCTCCGGAGACTCCTAGTCCCACGTGTGTAAAGGTGACGAGTGTGTGCACCGTGTGGGTCTCTTAGGCCATATTTCACAGAATACTTACTCATTGAATGGCATAGTGAGGTGCTTATTTATATCTCTTTATGATTGCAGCATGTTTGTATCACTACTATCTATGTGCTACTCTAGTGATTTGTTATTAAAGTAGTTTATTCCTCCTGCATGTGTGCAAAGGTGACAGTGCGTGCACCGTGTTAGTACTTGGTTTATGCTATGATTATGATCTCTTGTAGATTATGGAGTTAACTATTGCTATGATAATATTGATGTGATCTATTCCTCCTACATATGCATGAAGGTGACAGTAGTGCATGCTATGCTAGTACTTGGTTTAGTAGCGTTGATCTATCTTACACTAAAGGTTACTTAAACATGAGCATTATTGTGGAGCTTGTTAACTCCGGCATTGAGGGTTCGTGTAATCCTACGCAATGTGTTCATCATCCAACAAAAGTGTAGAGTATGC